>NC_133782.1:34370803-34394263 GCF_003597395.2 Chelonoidis abingdonii
GGTTGCTATCCTGGGTCTTAGGAAAACAGGTTTCAGTTCTCACCTCTGCAGTAACCTTCTTGTCTGACCTTGAGTGAGTTCCCAAGGGTCAGCTTTTCAAAGGGATTTAGGCCTTTATTGGTATTTTCAAAAGTGCCTAGTTGCCTAAAACTCACTGATTTCAATGGGTGTAAGGTGTCAAGACTCTTTTGAAAACCCTACTAGGCACCTAAATACCCTTAACAATCTGGACTGCAAATCTGTCTCAGTTCCCCAAGCGTACAATGGGGATAAAATTAATATCTGTGCCTGCCAGGCTAGTATCGGGATAAATGTGTTAAAGACTGTGGGGTGCTGAGAGATAGCATGGCAATATGAGGGGCATACGCACATGAGCTACATAGCCTGAAGTCTGTTCAACATGCCCACTATAGTTTCATGACATCTTAAATGACTGCTTCTTGGAGCAGCTAGTGCTGGAACCCACAAGAGGAGAGGTATTTCATGATTTAGTCCTAAGTGGAGAACAGGGTCTGGTCCAAGAAGTGAATATAGCTGGACCACTTGGTAATAGTGACCATAATATAATTAAATTTAACATCTCTGTAGTGAAGAAAACACTACAGCAGCCCAACACAGTAGCATTTAATTTCAGAAAGGGGGATACACAAAAATGAGGAAGCTAGTTAAACAGCACTAGCTGCTCCAGAAATTAAAAGGTACAGCACCAAAAGTGAAATCCCTGCAAGCTGCATGGGAAGTTTTTAAGCCACATAATAGAGACTTAACTTAAATGTATACCCCAAATTAATATATATAGTAAGAAAACCAAAAAAGTGCCACCTTGGCTAAACAACAAAGTAAAAGAAGCAGCAAGAGACAAAAAGGTATCCTTTTAAAAGTGGAAGTTAAATCCTAGTGAGGAAAATAGAAAGGAGTATAAACTCTGGCAAAAGTAATGTAAAAATATCTTTAACACCTTTGGGGTTTAGAGAGCATGGCCCCTTTAAATCTTTTTCCTAGTGGGGAAGGGAGAGTGAGAAAAAAGGAGGGAAACTCCAGGGTGCGGCTCTGGAGCTCTAGGGAAGAGAGAGGCAGCAGCCCGCAGGCCCTCACAGAGGAAGCAGCAGAGAACCTGCCTGAAGCTTGCAGGGGCGGCTCCAGGCACCAGCACAGCAAGCGCATGCCTGGGGTGGCAAGCTGCAGGGAGTGGCCTGGCTTGTGCTGTGAGACGGCAGGCAGGCGGCTTTCAGCGGCGTGCCTGCGGGAGGTCTGCCAGTCGTGCAGCTTCAGCGGCAATTCAGCAGTGGAGATACCAATGGTGCAACACTGGCAGACCTCCTGCAGGCGCACCGCAGAATCCACCTGACCAGCGGACCGTCTGCAGGAGAGCTGCTGAAAGCTGCCTGCCTGCAGTGCTTGTGGCGGCAAAAAACATCGAGCTGCCCCTGGAAACCTGGGAAGGAGAGGGCAGCCAATGGGGGATACCCCAGCACAGGAGCCAGGTGCAGGGCCGGCGCTTCCATTTAGGCGGCCTAGGCAATCACCTAGGGCACCAGGATTATTGGTGGGTGGCATTTTGCCAGAGGGGGCGGAAGGTGGCTCCGGTGGAGCTGCTGCAGTCGTGCCTGCTGACGGTCGGCTGCTCCTGCGGCTCCGGTGGACCTCCCGCAGGCACCATAGCGGCAGCTCCACTGGAGCTGCGGACCAGCGGACTCTCCGCAGGCATGACTGTGGCAGCTCCACCAGAGCTGCGGGACCAGGGCGTGGGGCGGCGAAATTGCCATGCGCCTAGGGCACTAAAACCCCTAGCGCCAGTCCTGGCCAGGTGGAGCACTGTGCCAGGGAGGAATCACCCGAGAAGGACAGGCCGGAGCTGGACCCAGTATCACAGCTGCACAGAGCTGCATGGGGCTGTGAGTACTGGGGCTCCTGACTCTTCACGGGGAATAAAGAGGGAGGCTGCTAGGTAGTTAAATGGGGAGCAGCAGAAGAGGGCACCAGAGGGGTTTGTTGGGGAAAGTTCACTGGCGCTGAAGACGACCAGGAGCACTCAAGTCTCACCACTGGACTGGAACTTGGGTCAGGACTCCTGAACTCTGTGCGCAGACACATTGCTCGGTATCTGCCCTTCCAGACTGTGCTACCACTGGGCCCGTGAGGCCTTGGTTTGGATGCAACCCTGTTTTACTGCTCCTCTTATATTTCCTCTTGTTGTATTTCTCCTCTCATCCCTCTGTAAATAAATATCTCCCTTTGTCATATCCATTGTACTTTTCCTGTGGGTGTGTGTGGAAGGGATTTTCCCTCCTGCATTCCTGCATGCACCTTCTCTTGGCCAGAGCTGCCTGCAGAGCAGACTCCATCTTGGCCATGAGGGTGCTAAAGATACATATAATTAGAAAGGCCAAAAAGGAATTCGAAGAACAGCTATCTAAAGACTCAAAAAGCAACAGAAAGGTTTTTTTAAGTACATGAGAAGCAGGAAGCCTGCTAAACAACCAGTGGGGCCACTGGATGATCGAGATGCTAAAGGAGCACTCAAGGACGATAAGGCCATTGCAAAGAAACTCAATTAATTCTTTGCATTGGTCTTAACTGCTGAGGATGTGAAGCAGATTCCCAAACCTGAGCCATTCTTTTTAGATGAAAAGTCTGAGGAAGTGTTCCAGATTGAGGTGTCATTAGAGGAGGTTTCATAACAAACTGATAAACTAAATAGTAACAGGTGACCAGGTCCAGATGGTATTCACCCAAGAGTTCTGAAGAAACTCAAATGTGAAATTGCAGAACTACTATCTGTGGTCCTTAGTCTATCATTTAAATCAGCTTCTGTACCAAAGGACTGGAGGATAACTAATGTGATGCTCCAGAGGTGATCCCGGCAATTACAGACTGGTAACCTTACTTCAGTACTGGGCAAACTGGTTGAAATTATAATAAAGAACAAAAGTGTCAGAAATATAGGCAAACATAATTTGTTGGGGGAAGAGTCAACATGGTTTTTGTAAAGGGAAATCATGCCTCACCAATCTACTAGAATTCTTCAAAGAGATAAACAAGCACGTGGACGAGGGAGATCCAGTGGATATAGTGTACTTAGATTTTCAGAACGCCTTTGACAAGGTCCCTCACCAAAGGTTCTTAAACAAGGTAAGCTATCATGGGATAAGAGGGAAGGTCCTATTATGGATCAAAAACTGGTTAAAAGACAGGAAACAAAGGGTAGGAATAAAAAGGATGTTCAAAACTGAGTGACTGGGCAACAAAATTGGAGATGATATTCAGTGTTGATAAATGTCAAGTAATGCACATTGGAAAACATAATCCTAACTATACATATAAAATGATGTGGTCTAAATTAGCTGTAACCACACAAGAAAGAGATCTTGACGTCATTGTGGATACTTCTCTGAAAACATACAGTCAATGTGCAACGGCAGTCAAAAAAACAAACACAATTCTTGGAATCATTAAGCAATAGATAATAAGACAGAAAATATCATATGACCACAATATAAATCCATGGTATACCCACATTTTGAATACCGTGTGCAGATGTGATAGCCCCATCTCAAAAAAGATATATTGGAATTAGTAAGGGTTCAGAAAAGGGCAACAAAAATGATTAGGGGTATGGAACAGCTGCCATATGAGGAGAGATTAATAAGACTGGGACTTTTCAGCTTGGAAAAGAGATGACTAAGGGGGGATATGCTACACATCCAGAAAATCATGACTGGTGTGGAGAAAGTCAATAAGGAAGTGTTGTTTACTCCTTCTCATAAGACAAGAACTAGGGGTCACCAAATGAAATTAACAGGCAGCAGATTTACAACAAACAAAAGGAAATATTTTTTTTCACACAAGCAACATTCAACCTGTGGAACTCCTTGTCAGAGGATGTTGTGAAGGCCAAAATTATAACAGGATTAAAAAAAAGAACTAAATAATTCATGCAGGGTAGGTCCATCAATGGCTATTAGCCAGGATGGGCAGGGATGGTGTCCCTAGCCTCTGTTTGTGAGAAGCTGGGAATGGGTGACAGGGGATGGATCACTTGAAAATTACCTGTTCTGTTCATTCCCTCTGGGGCACCTGGCATTGGCCACTGTTGGAAGACAGGATACTGGGTTAGATGGACTTTTGGTCTGATCCAGTCTCGCCATTCTTATGTTCCCTTGGTAATATTTTTTCAACTTCCCAAAGTTACTAAATCTTTTCTGCTGTGATACACATGATTTGGATGATTCCTTTGGGAATTTTTCTGATTCATCTGCTTCTTTTTAACATTTGCATTTTGCATTTGCTGCTTGAGTTCCTTCTATATCAGACCAGAATAAACCTTTTGCCACCTGCCCATCACATCTTGTCATCCTTTTTATTTTCCTTAGCATTGTTATATCACATGATAGTCAAGCT
Organism: Chelonoidis abingdonii; assembly: GCF_003597395.2. Lineage (NCBI taxonomy): Eukaryota > Metazoa > Chordata > Testudines > Testudinidae > Chelonoidis > Chelonoidis abingdonii. The sequence goes on from NC_133782.1 coordinate 34,375,205, forward strand.
TAGTATAGTCTCTGAACCATCAACTGTTACATATATTTCTGTGTATTATTTTAATATAATATAAAAGTGAAAAAAAATTAATCAAAAAGACATAGTTGAAACAAAATGTTCTACCATAATCAAAGGAAAATAAGAGAGTTAAAATAGTCCTCAAAAGTGTTGATGAGATTGACACTTTCCGACAAACGTTTGTGTTTCGATAGCACTGCATTTCCCAGTGGAAAACTGTTCCAGCCAAAGGATTTTTCAAAACCATTTCTAGTGAAGCTAAGTGCCTTAATACCATGACAAAGGTCACATTTAAATTGTCATCCTATTTTTCACTCCCTCCCAGCCCTACTTTCATTCTAAGCACTTATGCATAAAGAAGTGGGCCTACAAGAGGTCTGAGATGTCCTGTGCACTGGCCTCACCAGACATCGTGGGCAAGCATAGGACATGGACTGCATATCTACAATGCCTGGATAGAGAAATGATACGAACGTACTGTCAGTGGGTAGGAACCACATATGTCGTTCCCATATGACCATGGTTAAAAGTCAGGAGTTTCTGGCTTCCCATTCTGCCCTGTGACTCTGTTTTCACATTAGTCTGATGAAACTTTAGAAACACACAGCACAATCAAGTTAAGTGTTCCTGCTGGTCCTCTGCTTCTGAGTTGTGCAGGGCTACAGGGAATGATTCCACAAAAGCCCTTAAAGAATGGACATGTATAGATCTCTTCCTCAAAGCTATACCCCCTTGCTGCAAGTAAAGACCACAATTAGTTATACAAAGCTCACAGGAAGAGAGAATAGAATCATAGAATCATAGAATATCAGGGTTGTAAGGGACCTCGGGAGTCATCTAGTCCAACACTCTGCTCAAAGCAGGACCAATCCCCAACTAAATCATCCCAGCCAGGGCTTTGTCAAGACTGACCTTAAAAATCTCTAAGGAAGGAGATTCCACCACCTCCCTAAGTAACCCATTCCAGTGCTTCACCACCCTCCTAGTGATTTTTTCCCCTAATATACAACCCTAAACCTCCTTCACTGCAAATTGAGACCATTACTCCTAGTTCTGTCATCTGCTACCACTAAAAACAGTCTAGATCCATCCTCTTTGGAACCCTCTTTCAGGTAGTTGTAAGCAGCTATCAAATCCCTCCTCATTCTTCTCCTCTGCAGACTAAATCATCCCAGTTCCCTCAGCCTCTCCTCATAAGTCATGTACTCCAGCCTCTTAATCATTTTTGTTGCCCTCCGCTGGACTTTCTCCAATTTTTCCACATCCTTCTTGTAGTGTGGGGCCCAAATCTGGATACAGGACTCCAGATGAGGCCTCACCAATGCTGAATAGAGGGGAATGACCACATACCTTGATCTTCTGGCAATGCCCCTACTTATACAGCCCAAAATGCCACTAGCCTTCTTGGCAACAAGGGCATACTGTCAACTCATATCCAGCTTCTCATCCACTGTAACCCCTACGTCCTTTTCTGCAGAACTGCTGCGTAGCCACTCAGTCCCTAGTCTGTAGCAGTGCATGGGATTCTTCCATCCTAAGTTCAGGACTCTGCATTTGTCCTTGTTGAACCTCATCAGGTTTCTTTTTGCCCAATCCTCCAATTTGTCTAGGTCCCTCCTATCCCTTCCCTCCAGCATATCTACCACTCCTCCCAGTTTAGTGTCATCTGCAAACTTGCTGAGGGTGCAATCCACATCATCCTCCAGATTAATTAGGATAGTGAACAAAACCGGCCCTGGAACTGACCTTTGGGGGACTCTGCTTGATACTGGCTGCCAACTAGACATGGAGTCGTTGATCACTACCCATTGAACCCGATGATCTAACCAGCTTTCCATCCACCTTATGGTCCATTCATCCAGCACATACTTCTGTAAATTGCTGGCAAGAATACTATGGAAAACCATTGCAAAAGCTTTGCTAAGGTCAAAGAATAATATGTGCACTGCTTTCCCCTCAGCCACAGAGCCAGTTATCTCATCATAGATGGCAGTTAGGTTAGTCAGGCATGACTTGCCCTTGGTGAACCCATGCTGACTGTTTCTGATCATTTTCCTCTCCTCTATGCATTTCAAAATTGATTCCTTGAGGACCTGCTCCATGATTTTTCCATGGACTGAGGTGACGCTAACTGGCCTGTAGTTCCCTGGATCCTCCTTCTTCCCTTTTTTAAAGATGGACACTACATTAGCCCTTTTCCAGTCATGTGGGACCTCCCTCAATCACCGTGAGTTTTCAGAGATAATGGCCAATGACTCTGCGGTCACATCTGCTAACTCCTTTAGCAGCCTTGGATGCAGTGCATCTGGCCCCATGGACTTGTGCTCATCCAGCTTGTCTAAATAGTCCTGAACCACTTCTTTCTCCACAGAGGCGTGGTCACCTCCGCCCCATAATTTACTTCCCAGTGCTGTAGTCTGGGAGCTGACCTTGTTTGTGAAGACAGAGGCAAAAAAAGCACTGAGTAAATTAGCTTTTTCCACATTCTGTGTCACTAGGTTCCTTCCCCATTCAGTAAGGGGCACACACTTTCCTTAACCTTGTTCTTGTTGCTAACAACAGAAAAGCAACAAAAAGTAAGAACTATAGATAATGCTGGATAATCCATTTTCCTTATTGGTCAGCAGAACCTTGAAGTTGGAGGAGGAAACATATAAATCTGGGGTCATCTACAAACTCCATCCCAGTAAGTTTAACTTAAGTCATCACATTTTATTTTATTTTACATTTAAAATAAATGAAATTAAATTAAACACTGCACTTCTCAAAGATAGCAATAACTCTTTCCTATTTCAATAGTGATTTAACTCTGACCTCCTGATAGTCACTTTAGCTTAACGAGGGAGTACATTACTTTTGTCCAATTTTGATTACTTTCAAAGAAAGAATATAGAGTATTCCAGTGGAGAGGGACTAAAATGCTTTGTAACCAATAGGGCTTAAGCAAAAACTTTAGATGGAGCAATTTCTTGTTGGAAAATTATGTTTTGTTGAAATCGCAGTGTTTCGTAGATATGTGTCTAGATTAATGAAATTTTTGATGGGAAAATTTTGACATGATTTGAAATTAAAATGGAGTATTTTATTCAACTTTCTCATGCTATTTCATTCTAAATTGAATATGGTATTTAATGAGACCCGAGTCCGCATTTCCATCATCTCAGGGTCTTCTGGCCGCTGTGTTCTATTGAGTGGTGACTCCAATACTGAATCCAGGTATAGCCTGAGAAACAAGGAGTTAAAAGCATCGGTGAAGAAAATTATAAACAAAATATTTCAATTAGTCCCTCACTCTAGTCTTAGCATGTCTTTCTCTCTGGAGGTATGTTGATACTGCACACTTCTTTCAGCAGTGTGTAGAGTAGATACATGGTTTGCCCCTCAGCATGGGTATAAATAGCGGTGTAGATGGTGAGGCACTATATGGCTCTCTACTCACCCAAGCAGTGCCTCTCTCATCTGCACGGCTTCTTTTAGCCAGGTTGTGTCCCACTGCCTCCCTGCTGCCAGAGTCTTTCACTGCTGCTGAACCTTTCACTGGCATGTGTACCCACCACAGTGTGGAAGCGGACTTGTTTTTCACTGTGGCATATCCTACATGCTATACCCTACATGCCACTGAAAGTGGTCTGCAATGTAGATGTAGCCGAAGTGTGACTTCCTAACCACAATAAAGGTGTTATCTTGAAAGATGTCTATCTGACTTTAACTGGGTCCTACACATCTTAACTTTAACAACAGAGGTTGGGATTCACAAAGGAGTGCAAAGAAGTAAATTGGCTAAACTCTACTGAAATCCAATGGGAGTTGGACAGCTAGCCACATCAGGCACTTTTGAAAATCCCTGTATTTATTTTTGTAGATGCCTAGGTGAGGAGGGATCATTGGGATCACCCAGTCTGTCCACCTGTGTAACAGAACTTCCTCCAAAAACTGTTGATTGAATGAAAGCAGATCTTTTATAGAAACATCCCATATTGATTTAAAATTGACAGTGATGCAGAATCCATTGCAACCGTTGGTAAATTGTTCCAATGGCTAATTAGCCTCATTGTTAAAAATTTATACCAAATTTTGAGTCTGAATTTGCCTAACTTCTATTTTCAGCCATTGAATTATGAAACTATGAGTCTTCTGGATCTGAAAACCCACATTGGAAACCCACACCATTTTTTTTTAGATTTCAAAATCGGGGGATGCAATTTTCCTAGCTCAGTTCCATCTCTAACTGAGATTCTATGTGTTTCCCTAAATTTTTATTCAATCTTTATACAGGCAAAACTCCTATCGACTCTAAGGAGACATTTGCCTGAGTACATCTAAAAATAACTTTGGGTTTTAGCCTGTTAGGAGGTGGAGTACATAGAGAGAAAGAAAATATTTTCAGTCAAAAGGAATCAGATGCCTTTTAAACATTTTGCTAGTACTTTCACAGGAGCTTAGTGAGTTAAGTGAGCAATATGAGTGCAATACTAACCTATTTTATTAGTGTTATAAATGCTCACTATAGAATCATAGAAGTGTAGGATTGGAAGGACCCTCGAGAGGTCTTCTAGGCCTGTCCCCTGCACTCAAGGCTGGACTAAGTAAATATAGTATCCTTCATTGTAGCATTTGTGATTTTCAAAGTAACTAGAAGGTATCAGTGAAGTAGAATTGACATTTTCAAAGGCACCTAAGTGAGTTAAACACCCAAATGCCATTGAAGTTCCTAATTCCCTAGGTGGCTTTGCGAATTCCAGTCTAAGTCTGTGTAAGGGGTTTGTCAGTAATGAAGAATCTGAGTCAAAGCAATCTCAGTATAAGAAAATTTCTCCCTGAATGTTGTCTTCAATACAATTCCACGCTATGATTTGCCAAGAAATGAGTGCAGTTCAGAAAATGATTGGATATTTATATTGTTAATAGCAGTCATGAATCATAGATGTGGTTAAAGCTGATGGGTGCACTAGCAATCCTTTGTTCAGGCTAAATGGAAGAAGCAATGAAATGTGCCTTTATGTAGTGATAGCTAGAAATGGAAGGAAGCCACTGCCCAAGGCAATGGGATGCATGGCAAGGCCAACCAGACACTATGCCTCGTGAGCTTTGTCTGTGTCAGTCTCATTGCATGCAATCACCTCTCCCTTCTCTTTCTGCTGGAGACACCTTTAACAGCTCACTGTCTTGTGATCTTCAGATTCTTGGCATTGGCTAAGCCCTGTTGCTGGTTGGAGCTGAGGAATCCCTAGTCATGGTTATCAAGTTGGCTATTGTTCAAGGAGGTACCCTTATCTAAGCTATTGTTCTGGTTTTCCCTTAGCAATCCCTTTTGACCTAACTTTTTTCATTCAGTCAAGTACCACCACCACACTGAATAGGGAAATGGAATTGTCCATTAAAAAGCAATACAGACATTTCCGCGGTTCATCACACATCTGACATCATCTGCCCAACAGTTTTCTCAAAGCCAGCTTCACATTGTTATTTTTCAGGCTGTAGATGATGAGGTTTAACATGGATGTTAAGATGCTGTACTGCACGGACACTAGTTTGTCAAGAGCAAAAGTATATCCAGAGGCAGGTCTCAGGTACCTGATGAATGCCGTCCTGCAGAACAACAGAACTATGTGATATGTGAGGCACAGGTGGAGAAGGCTCTGCGCCTGCCCTCTGAGAATCTGATCCTGAGGATGGTGGAGAGGATACAAATGTATGAAGTCAGGATGAGCAGGAGAGAGGCAAAGCCTAATGTCATGCTGAAGCAGAGTATCACCATCTCATTAACAAAGGTGTCAGTGCAGGAGAGCTGCAGCAGAAGCGGAAGTTCGCAGCTGAAATGGTTAATTTCACGAGGACTGCAGAAACTCAAGTCGGTAAGGTAAAGTGTGTTGACCAAGGAATCCAGGAAACCAGATATCCATGCACTCAACACCATCTTCACACAGACCTGGTGGCTCATAGTGGTGCTGTATCTTAAAGGATTGCATATGGCAGCATATCGATCATATGCCATCACTGAGAGGAGAAAAATCTCTGTCCCAACCATGAAAATAAAGAAGGCTATCTGGGCAATGCAGCCACTGAGTGAAATAGTCTTCTGCTCTGCCAGGAAGTTCTCCAGCATCTTCGGAACAGTGACTGAAGAGTAACAGACATCAATAAAGGATAGGTTGCTCAGGAAGAAATACATGGGGGTGTGGAGTTGAGGATCAGCCTTTATTACCAGCATGATCAAAATGTTTCCCACCAGAGTGATTAGATAAATAACTAAAAACACCAGGAAGAGTGGAATCTGGAAGTGTGAGTCATTTGAAAGTCCCAGCAGGATAAACTCAGTCACTGTGGTTTGATTTTCCATCATCCTTTATTCATAAAGGCCTTGACCTGTTAGAAATAAGAAGGTAAGATAGTGAGGTCATTAAACAAAGAAGATTGTAATAGAGCTAATGCATTAAGTAGATCTATCTATCTATCTATCTATCTATCTATGTATGCTGGCTAGCATATACATATATATCATAATAAGCGTATGTATTTGTATTGTTTGTGTATATATATATATGTATTGTATATATATATGCATTAAACATCAATAATATTAAGCACAAATATTGTAACAGTGATATAGCCTAATCTGACGTACACCATAATCCTATTCACTTACGCTAAGTATCCCATAACACTTTGCATTTGCTGAAGTAAGCATTTGGCACAACAGGTAGGAAACTTGTCAAAATTAAGATACATTTGTTCTTTCTTAGTACAAGCTATGGAGGTACCTTCACTGACCAGTATCTGGAATGCTAGTATCCAAAATAAAGATAAAAAAGAAACAAAACTACGAGTTAGGGAACTGGAATGAACTGATGAGTTGGATTATAGTAATGTGTAAAGAAATGTGTTACTTGTAAAATCATATAAGTCATAACTGAAATGTATAGCCTTGGGAGAACACTTCCTGCATAAGGCGAATGTAACATTGCTGCACGGGACTGCTCTTTGGAGACTAGTATCATATATAAACTTTTCCTTGTACCATATTGATAAACAAGACTGACTTTGGTTATTTGCTCTCTTGAATTTATTTCATAATTTACCAAAGTGTAACCAAGCAATTGACTATCTAGCTATCTATTGTGAGGGGGCAATGCCAGATGGCTACAGTAAAGTACCGAGGAACAGGTGTGTTAGCCCCAGGCTAAAAAAAATCCCTAGTACCATGGTAACCAAATGGCAGTTGCTCCAGGTTAATCAGGGCACCTGGGTTTAAAAAGGAGCTCACTCCAGTCAGGCAGGGAGGAGCCACAGGAGAAGGAGCGCGTGTGAGGAGCTAGGAGCAAGAGGCACAAGGAGCTGAGACTAAGAGGGTGTGTTACTGGAGGACTGAGGAATTATCAGACAATCAAAGGTCCTGTGGTGAGGATAAAGAAGGTGTTTGGAGGAGTCTATGGGGAAGTAGCCCAGGGAGTTATAGCTGTCCATGCAGCTGTTAAAGGAGGCATCTTATAGACAATTGCAATTCCAACAGGGCGTGTGACTGGAACCGGAGTAAGGAGGGCGGGCCTGGGTTCCCCAAACTCGCAACTCCTGATCAGACACAACAAGGAGGAGTTGAACGCCAGACTGTGGTTCCAACCAGAAGGGAAGTCACTGAGCGTGAGAAATCCTCCAATTAAGACGCAGGACTAGCCACTTACACCAAGGTAGAGGAGGAAACTTTGTCACCATCTATCTATTACATTATCTATCTTCTAATAGTACCGATGTCATCATGGTGGCATCAAGTGTTTTATTTGTTTGCTAGTATTGGCTGACATTTTTGATGGAAAAAACCCCAAGAGTGTCTGAACTGTATAACAACTTTTCTCGGATCTGTCAGTTACCTCGTTCTTCAATTCATCTATTAAGTGTGCTTTATTTGATGATTGTATAGCAGTGAGAGTTGGTTCAATCAGAATGACCTGCAAATAACTAAAGAGTAAGCCTTAAGATGTTCTAGTATATTGATCTATGTAATTATCATTATCAAAACCAAACTTTTATTTTATGAAAAAGAGGTGTTTGATACAAGATCCTCTTTTTCTAAAAAACATGTTCACTAGCATCATTAGTATCCTTGTCCTTTAATTCATATTTAAGTGAATCATGTATCATCTTTTCTATTATTTTGTCCCAGGATTGATGTCAGGGTAACTCTAATTACCTGGGGCAGCCCTTGTGCCCTTTTTGAATACTGCCACAATATTAGCACACTTCTACTCTTTTGGAATCGTATGATGTTGTGAGATTAAATATTGCTCATAGATATTTGGCTCCTACCAATGTAAGACTCTTGTATGCTGATAGGTAAAACCGAAGCCGTGACTTTACACTCCCGTGGCATCATTTACTGTACTTTCCACCAAAATGAACAAAGGTAAGGAATACATTTCCACATACTTGATGCTTGTAAATAATTTTCAATGTTCACAACTGTCTCTGGCATTCGGAGGTTCTCTCCACCTGACTCTGTATGTTTGATGAAGAATGGAGAACATTGTGTTAGTTATGCAATCTAGCAAATATAGTGGCAAAGAACTAGAGACTTAATTAGAAGGGATCTATATTAGGAAAGCCTTCTGATACCCAAGAATAGATTATTTTTATTTATACTGTTAACTTATCAGGAAATAGTCTGTTACTGTTGGGACACACCACATGAACTTTCCCACACTCCGTAACCAGAAGTGTGGTTTTTTTCCCCACACAGCATGGCCTGTCTGTTATTGCTGTTACATATAACTAGACAGTGTAGACCTAGGTTGTTACTTATTTCCCTGTTATTTTTATAGTATATTTTCTCCTTCAGATTGTCATAACTTTTCTTAAAGCAACTCTCCCTAAGGATTCTTTTGTATCTTTTACTCATCTCAAGTATTTCCCCTGCATCCTTACTTTCCTGAACTTTTGTTTTGTGTTTTGTAATATGTTGGTATAGGGTCTGGTCTATTTCCGACTGACATAACCAACCTCTGTGGAAATTGGATTGAGAACTTGTGTCAGGTGAGTCTGCACTAAAGCAGCCTATGGGACCACGATTGGTACTGCAGCCACTTCCCTGCCTTAGTCCACAAGTTTGGCCACTTGCTTGGAGCAGGGTGAGCTGTGCCATAAGCTCAGCATCCATCTCTAAACAGTTAATCACAGAATTTGTCTCTCTGTGCTTTTAAATAAAGAACAATAAACTCAAAGGCAAACATTTAGTTGGGGGCCTGCTGGATCCCAATTGGTTAGTGTCTCCTGCTGGTACTTTCATGTGTCTATATGGGTATATCAACACACACCATAACAGTAAACGTCACAGCCCAGGTCGATAGCTAGTGCTATTTCTCTAAAAATAGCCGTGTAGACAGTGCTGTTGACCTGGGCTCGGAGGTAACTTCTGTGGAGTGTGTCATCCTGTGTGCAGCGAACTAGACTAGAAGACCTCTTCCAATCCTATTTCTAGGATGGGTTTTGTTTGAGGCAGTAGTGGCAGAAAGATAATACTTTGCTACAACCCTTAATGTGTCAGAGCATGTTTCCATCAATAACATGCCACACCAGTAAACTGGTACCCTTCACATGGGATGAATTTCAGAAAAAGGCCTATTCACCACTTATGTCCCAATAAAACCTCGTGGCCCAGAGACCATATCTTAGCCACTATATCATAATGTCTCCATCTCTCTCCATCTGCAAAACAGGTCTGGTAGACTTATCTGTGGGAAACACATCTCAGTTGCTGGTTTGGAACATGAACTAAACTGGTAAAACTTGATCAGACTTCTCCACCATTGGGAAGACCAATAAAATATAAAGCGATAAAGTCCATCGCCTCGTTCTGAGCTCATTCACAGTGCTGCATTTTAAAACTCATAAACTGAAATGGGAGGTGCCATGTTAGTCTTGGGTATTTAAATATTTCCCATTTCCAAGCAATGTAGTGAGGGTTGGATTTATCCCACCAGAATCATTTGGCCCAGGGTGTTACTGGAAAGAACCTAAGGACTGCTAAATGGCCATAAGCCCCTCCATAATGGGTGCATATTGAGGCCTTCTGTGATATATTGCCCTACTCAATCAGTCAACAGTAGAATGCACAGGTTACTGAAAAAGGCTTTTCTCCATAGTGCTCTGGAGGCACCAGCCCAGAAAACAAAAGGCTTTGAGAAGTTAAGACATCTGAGAAGTCACGGCAAAAGGAGCAGACTTACTCTCCTTTGGGATATAAGCTGATCATGAATGGAATTCATGGACTGTTTGTTCAACTTCTGAACATTACTACGCGTGTGTTCTCTTTGGACTTTAACCATTACATTGACTCCTGTGCTCATCTCTCTCTCACTCGCGCTCTGGTTTCTCTGTATTTTTTTCTTCTGGTGTGAAACTGATCTCCTCTAAAGCAATGATTCTCAACCAGGAGTATGCATATCCCTGAGGAAATGCAGAGATCTTCCAGGAGGTACATCAACTCATCTAGATATTTGCCTAATTTTACAACAGGCTACATAAAAAACACTAGTGAAGTCAGTACAAACTAAAATTTCATGCAGACTATGACTTGTTTATACTGCTCTATATACTATACATTTAAATGTATGTACAATATTTATATTCCAACTGATTTTCAAAGGTTGAGAGACACTGCAGGAGCGAGTGCCCAATTTCCATTGACTTTTAAAAATCCCCCTTAGGTTCTTTTGAGAATCTCAGCCTAAATGCTCCACAGTAGGACTAATTGTACTTTCAGTGTGTCCATTGAATCAGTGGACATACTCCTGACTTATGCCAAGATGAGTGAGAAGAAGATCAGGCCCATTGACTGCAATGGCACTACTCCTAATTTATCCCAGGCTAAGTGAGAGGAGAATCACCCCACTGATTCCAATGTAGTGATTCCTGATTTATGCCTGTGCAAATGAGAGAGAATCAGTGTCATCCTTGCCAGACGAGTTACTCCTCATTTACACTTGGGTGAATGAGATGAGAACCAGGCCATCTGTGTTTCTTATTTATTGACAGAAATTTACACCTGTGGGAAGTGAGGGCAAAATGAACCAGAGACTGTGCTCACAGTGATGATAGCTTTTTAAGCACTCAAGGATCCTCATCCTTAGCTGTAGGAAACCAATTTACATCACGTGAGGAGGTTGGGATTCTGATTTTCAAAGATGTCAATGACTATGCAAGGCACAAGGTAGAGAAGAATCAGTCTCATCATCTTTAGCCTACAGATATTGTCCACACAGTCTAGTGTGACTAAACTCAGCGGCTTATATACAGACAATGTGGTCATCTGAGAGGATTGACAACTGTACCTTCAGCACAAACATCACAGACCTCCTACCAATTGGTGGTCCACTAGCTTTGAGGAAATAGCAGAAGTTGGTAAAAAAAACAAACAAACAAACAAAAACAAACAATCAAACAAAAAAAGATGTGGGAGGAAAGCATCATTATGCAGACACTTGTGATTTTTCATGAAAAAAATAGCTTTTCTTGTTTAACAATAGAAAACCAAAAATTTTCAAAATGTACAGCCAAAAACTACCACCAGTGATTTTCCTGTGGCACCTTATAGACTAACAGACGTTTTGGAGCGTGAGCTTTCGTGGGTGAATACCCACTTCGTCAGACAGAGGTTAGTGAATTTCCAGGGGCAGGTATATAGTTATCTAGCCAGCAAGCTAGACGAGATAACGAGGTTAGTTTCAATAGGCGAGGGTGAGTCCGTGTTCTAGCAGTTAGGCGATGGGTGAAAACCAGGAGGAGGATGAAACTGGTTCTTAACAAGCCATTCATTCAAGTCTTTGTTTAGTCCAGAGCTTGAGTGGTGTCAAATTTGCCAGATGAACTGAAGCTTCAGCGTTTTCTCATTGAGTTGGTCCTGAAGTTTTTTGTGCAGGGATGGCCACCCTTAAGGATATCTGCTATAGTGTGGCCAGGAGGTTTGAAGTGCTCTCCTACAGGTTTTTTGTATAGTTGCCATTCCTGATATCTGATTTGGTGTCCATTTATCCTTTTCCCGTATGCTGACTGTTCCAGTTTGGCCGATGTAACATAAGCAGGATGGGGCCATGCTGGCATATGATGGGTATATTACATACTGTGACATGCAGTGAAATGAAACCAGTTGATGGTACTGGCTTGATCTGGTAGGCCTGTATGCGTGTGCTGGTGTATGATATGTGGGCAGAGTGCATCGAGGTTTGCGTGTGCATGGATTGGTTCCATTGAGCTTTAGAGTTATATGGGTGCGCGATGTGCAGTTGCTGGTGAGAATACGTTTAGGTTGGCAGGCTGTCTGTGGCAGGATCGGCCTCCACCAAGACCCGTGAACAGTGTGGGACATTGTCCAGGATGGTTGTAGATCATTGTCCAGGATGGTTGTAGTTCCACCACGATCTCAACAACACATCCACCACCACATCAACTCTCAGCCTGGGACCCAATTCTAACACATTGGGGGACGGTCCACTTTCTAGGACACCACGGTGCAAATAATGTGATGGTCCCATTAACACCACCCAATATCATTTAAATACCTACCACCAATGCTACGGCCTTACCTCATGCTCAGCTTCCATCCCGGGCACATCACACGATCCTGTCTACAGGCCAAGCACTGAGCTCAATCGGCTTCATATAGCGTCTGCATCTTGCTCTAAACACCCTCCAGACGAGAACCAACTCACCTACAAAATTCCTCACGCACAGCATTTTCAAATACTACAATACCCGCACGAGGAAATTTAGGAACAGATCACAGAGCCCAGACGTGTACCGAAGCCTCCTACTGCCAAGCAAACCCAAGAAAGTAAACAACAGGACTTCCATTGCATCTTATCACATACAGCCCCCAGCTAAACCCCGTCCAACCGCATCATCAGGGATCTACACCCATCCTGGAACAATGATCCCACACTTTCACGGGTGTCTTGGGTGGCAGGCCGATCTTGCCACAGACAGGCCTGCAACCTGGAAACGTATCTCTCCGCAGCACTGCACATCGCACCATAGTAACCTAGTCAGGCACTGACAAGATTCGATGGCTCTGCCCACATATCTACACCAGCGACACGAACCACATACACAGCGACCTAACCAGTCAGCATACCTATCACTGGTTCATTCACCTGCATGTCCACCAATGCTAATTATTACGCCATCATATGCAGTCAATCCCCTCTCTATGTACATCGGTCAAAACTGGACAGTCAACTTACAGGAAGGATAAATGGACACAAATCAGATATCAGGAATGGCCAAATACAAAAACCTGTAGAGAAGCACTTAACCTCTGGCCACCTATCTCACGACCTCTTAAGGTGGCCTATCCTCAACAAAAACTTCAGGACCAGACCTTCAAAGAGAAACTGCTGAGCTTCAGTTTCACTGCAATTTGGACCACCATCACCTGGACTAAACAAAGACTGTGAATGGCTTGCCATTACAGACACCAGTTTTCTCCCTTGGCTTTCACACCTCTACTGCTAATCTAGAACAGGGCCTCACCCTCCCTGATTTGAACTAACTCCGTTATACTCTAGCTTGCTTGCTAAGCATATATATACACCTGCCCCTCGGAAATTTCCACTACTGCGGTCTGACGAAGTGGGTATTCACCCACGAAGCTCTACGCCTCCAATAACGGTCTGGTTAGTCTATAAGTTGGCCTACAGGATTCTCTGCTGCTTTTAAGATCCAACGAACACGGCTACCCCTCTGATTACTTGACACCAGTGATTTATTATTCTTGTTCTTATTGAGCTGAAACCTGTAGCTAATTATCTTAGAATCCATCCTGCTTGGCATCTCCTAATCAGGCTGTACAGAGGAGAATGTGAATGTCTGCTCAAAGCCTGTTTTAGTCAATGAGATGGATAGGGTGGTGCCAAAGAGAAATCTAGATTGGGCTGTGCAAAAGGTTAGCACCCTTTTTCAGTCACAGTAGTTGGATGAGATCAGCTGTGGGATCCCTGTGATGCTTCTCAAGTCTTATGAAGCTGATGGAGCCAGGGCACTGCATCCAATCTTGGGGCGCTTTGGCAACCTTTGTCTTAACACCTGTTCCTGAGAGCTGGAACCTGTGGTACTCAGTTGCTGACCCTTCATTTCCCCCCCAGCCCCATAGCTTAAACCACATGCCTTTTCCCAGTAACTCCACCAAAGGGATTGAGCTCTTCTGGGGCACATTTAATCTATTTCAGGAACACATGTGGAAACAATCAAAAGCATATACAATATCACAGAAATGCCCTTCACTAGCTCACCCTTCCCTTGGGAGTTCTTAGGGGACCTATACTGGGTTCAGGAGATAGACAGGTCCCCTGCCTCATCAAGCATGGTACATGCGCGATGCTTCTCTGAGCTGGAGAAAATGGCCTGAAAGAAGAGCAGTTCCTGCTCTTTTATAACATTTAGCCTATCTGCTTAGGTCAGGTCCTCTCCTCCTCTTCTTCAGGTGACTTTCGACCGCTGTCTGGATAAACCAGTTTCTCTGTGTGGGAGTCAGTCTTTATTTAGAGATAGTTCCTTTCAATGGGACAGGCAATTAACATCAGTGACGTTCTTTTGTTATCCATGTTGCCAGCACCCCTCTGGAACTTCTGTTCAATGATGAGGTCAAAAGACAAGTAGGAAGGTAAAGGACCACTCTGCAATTCCAAAAGGAATTTGTTGGTCTGACACAGACATATACAAAGTTTTATAATCTCATCCAGAATTCCTAAATTCTGCAGACAGATTCCCAATCATCACACAGGTGCTTGAACTTTATTCTTAGAACTGGTAAGATCTTAGTTCCCTATACCAGAGCACTCATCTCATCTAACTGGCAACAGAGTGACGTCCCATTAGATTAGCTGTTTCTCTCTACTGCTTCCCTTTAGACCAATTATTTGTGCTCCCATCACCTGTTATTCTCCAAAAATGTGGTGAGATTTACAAAGTTCCTACAGGAGCCTGATGCCAGTTCTCATTTAGTTATTGAAACTGGAATCCACATCTCCAGTGACTTTGAGAATCCCACTCAATATTATTACTATCCCCCTTTCACAGTTATGTAAAATTCCCAGCCACTGAATCGCCAAGGGAATTTCACTTTTTCATTGCACGGAATAAATAATGCTCCAGGAGAGAGATTTATTCTCCGCTAGAGCAAAATGCACCATCAGGTAGACGAACCAGAAAAATCATCTCAGACACATATAACTCCCTTTTTTGGAAGGATCCAAAGCAGAGAAGGAGGTGTGAATAGAAGATGAGACTCTGACCGTCACGGTTCCTAAACCTGAGTGAAGATGCGACATCGGGAATCCAGCATGAAACACACCTGCCTTACGCGTAAATCAATTGACTAATACTCTTTAATTGTTACCCTGCCTACCCATCTATCTGTTTCCATCTTTTGTCTGTCTTAAACCGAGGCTAAGTCTATACTAAAGCAGCTACAACAGCAAGCTACAACATCTGAGCTGTGCAACTGTAGTACCATGATCTTCTACTACAACAACAGAAGGGGTTTTCCACTGATGTAGCAAATCCACCCTGTTCATAACAGATACTAAGGTTAAGTCTCTTTACCCTGTAAAGGATTAAACAAGCTCAGTGAACCTGGGCTGACACCTGACCACAAGAAACAGGTCGGGGACAAAATAACTTCAAATCTTGGGGGGAAATCTTTAGTTGTTGTGCTGCTTGTTTGTTTTGTTCTTCTGAGGCAAAAGGGACCAGAACGTGCACCAGAATCTGTCTCCCATTTCTTTCACCAGCCTCATCGTTCAGAATAGTAGTAGTGGCTAAAAGTGAATAGGTTTTATGTTTGTTTTCCTTAATTTGCAAATGTGTATTTTGCTGGAAGGGTATTTTACCTCTGTTTGCTGTAACTTGTATCTTAGAATAGGGGGGAGGGAGTCCTTCTAGTCTATGTATAAGCTTAGACCCTGTAAACATTTTCCATCCTGGTTTTACAGAGATGTTTTTTAATTTTTCTTTCTTTAATTAAAAGTTTTCTTTTTTAAGAACCTGATTGATTTTTTTTCCTTGTGCAAGACCCAGGGGGATTGGGTCTGAACTCACCAGGGAGTGGTAGGGGGGAAAGAAGGGGAGGAAAGGTTAATTCCTCTCTGTTTTAAGATTCAAGGAGTTTGGATCACAGTGATCTCTCATGGAAAGTCTGGGAGGGAGAAAGGAGGGGGAATGGTTTATTTTCCCTTGTTTTAAGACCCAAAGGGTTTGGGTCTTGGGTCCCCCCAGGGAAGGTTTTGGGGGACAGGAAGTGTACCAAAACACTATGTTTTTGGTTGGTGGCAGCGTTATCAGATCTAAGCTAGGAATTAAGCTTAGAAGGGTACATGCAGGTGTCCACTTTCTGGACGCTAAAGTTCAAAGTGGGACTAATACCTTGACACACCCCTTCAAGAGGCAGTACCTAGGTGAGCCCAAGAATCTTCCATCAGCCTAGTTGCACCTACAGTGGGGGTTATGTTGACCTAGCTACATTGTACAGTGCATGACTTTTTTCACAGCCCTGTGTGAAGTTGCTAGGTTAACCTCAGTTTCTGGTGTAGACCAGGCTTTAGATTTCAAGCGTTTTGAGACAGAGATCATCTTTTTGTTCCATGTTTGTATGGTACTTAGCACAATGGGGTTCTGAATCCAACACTAGGGCTCTTAGGCACTAGGGTAACATAAAAAATAACGATAAAGATGGAGAGGCCTTGGAATATCAAGTGCTGAGAAATCTACCTACCAAAGTAGTAGGTGCTCAGTAAATGATCAGCACCTCTCAGGATTCAGTCTATAGTGTTCTGTAAGGATTCTGAACAAGTTTATTAACATTTCTACACTTGTTGAGGATTAAAATATAAAGCACAGAGGTGATCAAGAGAGGGATACCGTTTCAGCTTCATTTCTGAATGTGTGTCTAGACATGAATCTAGAATGTGGTCGCATGACAGAATAATGCTATTTGTCTATGAGCCTCAAAACAGAATATCAGATCAACTCCCAATTTCACCAGCCTTATCCATCTTAACAGATGCAAGCTATTTCAGATCAAATGGGGAAATTAATTCCATCAACGTATGTCCCCTATGGAGAATATGCTTCCAGCAGCTTCCTCTATTATATTGAGGAGGTGGTGCCACCATGAGGCTCTCCACTGACTGTGATTGAATCAATATGGGGCAGAGAGACAGTCTCAAGTTTATAGGTCTTACTTGTGGACAGTATAGGAGTAGAGCAAACATCTTAAATTCTACCCAGAAAACTCGATGATGGAACACATGTACCTTCTACTGTCGCTAGGGGTGACAGATGGTATCAGGTCTCCATGCCCCACTTCATATAGGGCTTTAGAGGTTAGATGAAATTCTAGCCAGAAGTTAAGCAACAGCCAATGTACATAACAGAGAATGACTGACCTACATTAGGTGTCTCAGGGTGTTTCAGATCAAAATAGCTAACTCAGTTTAACCAGCTTTTTTAAAAAATGGGAGTTTTTTACATCATTGTCACAATCATAGAATCATAGAAGATTAGGATTGGAAGAGAGACCTCGAGGAGGTCATCTAGTCCAACCCTCTGCTCAAAGCAGAACCAAAACCAACTAAATCATCCCAGCCAGGCCTTTGTCAAGCCAAGCCTTAAAAACATCTAAGGATGGAGATTCCACCTCCTTCCTAGGTAACCCATTCCAGTGCTTCACCAGCCTCCTAGGGAAATAGTGTTTTCCTAATATCCAACCAATACCTCCCCACGGCAACTTGAGACCATTGCTTCTTGTTCTGTATCTGCCACCACTGAGAACAGCGAAGCTCCATCCTCTTTGGAACCACCTCTTCAGGTAGTTGATGTCTGCTATCAAATCCCTCCTCACTCTTCTCTTCTACAGACTAAACAATCCCAGTTCCCTCAGCCGCTCCTCATAAGTCGTGTGTCTCAGCCCCCTGAAAATTTTTGTTGCATCCACTGGACTCTCTCCATTTTTCCACATCCTTTCTGTAGTGTGGGGCCCAAAACTAGATGCAATTACTCCAGATCTGGCCTCACCAGTGCTGAATAGAGGGGAATAATCACTTCCCTCGATCTCTGGCAATGTTCCTACTAATAAATCCCAATATGCCATTAGCCTTCGTGGCAACAAGAGTATATTGCTGACTCATATCCAGCTTCTCATCCGCTGTAATCCCCAGGTCCTTTTCTGTAGATCTGCTACTTAGTCAGTTGGTCCTCAGCCTGTAGCTGTGCATGGGATTCTTCCTTCGCAAATTCAGGACTCTGCACTTGTCCTTGTTGAACCTCATCAGATTTCTTTTGGTCCAAACCTCCAATTTGTCTAGGTCACTCTGGAACCTATCCCTACCCTCCAGCATATCTACCTCTCCCCTCAGTTTAGTGTCATCTGCGAACTTGTTGAAGGTGCAATCCATCATCCCCCAAGAGTGCCTCCACTTTTTATACCAGTTACCTATCCCTGAAGAGACAGTGGTGTAGGCAATGGGAACGAGAACCCTGAAAGAAAATGCTATGTGCTCCTAGCAAGAATTAGGTAGAGGAGAGTTGTCAGGGTCACTTCTATTGGGTTATGGAAACACGAGTTTCAGTCCAACCACATGCCTATTTTAGGAAGTTGGGTAACCAATTGTGGGCAACCCCTTATTTGAGGTCGATTTTTTCTCCAAATACCCTAACATTTAATATAAAAGTAACAGAAAAAACACTCTATCAAGAATACTTGACAAAGAATAATTGATCTTGAAGGGTTTTTATAGGTCCCTAGAGTCTAAGGCCAGAAGGTATCATAACCTCCTTTATTACACAGGCCATAGAAATCCCTCAAAATGATCCCTGTGTGAATGACATCAGATCTTTTAGAAAAACAAACAATTTTGATATAATAATTGCCAATGAAGGAAAAGTAAATCCTCTCCAAATATTGGGACCGTGATATGGCTGACCTCACAGCTAATGGATGAAAAGGAAATGCCCTAAAAATTAAAAGCAATTTGAGCTGACTTTTTTCCCCCTCTAAGATCTGTTCTA
>NC_133782.1:34396556-34398912 GCF_003597395.2 Chelonoidis abingdonii
GGTAATATATAATTGTCCCACGTCACTGAGTGGGGGCTTGAGACGGTTTTGCATTTGCGTTATTGAAACGGAACCCCTGGATACTGAACCTGGCCCTTGTTGCTGCCAACTCAGAGGGGCAGAAGGGTTACACAAGAATGGGTTACCAAATGAAATTAATAGGCAGCAGGTTTAAAACAAAAGGAAGTATCTTTTCATACAATGAATCTGTGGAACTTCTTGCCAGAGGATGTTGTGAAGCCAAGACTATAGCAGGGTTAAAAAAAGAACTAGTTAAGTTCATGGAGGATAGGTCCATCTATTAGCTAGGATAGGATGGACAGGGATAATGTCTCTAGCCTCTGTTTGCCAGAAGTTGGGAATGGGTAACAAGGGATAGATCACTTGATAATTGCCCTGTTCTGTGCATACCCTCTGGGGCACCTGGCTTTGGCCACTGTCAAAAGACAGGATACCAGGCTAGATGGACCTTTAATTTGACCCAATATGGCCATTCTTATGTTCTTCTGTAGTTTCAAAGAGGACAGGATCTATTGTTCTCCATGTCCACTGAGGTTAGGACAAGGAGGAATTGGTTTTATTTGTATCTAGACAGTTTCAGGTTAGATATTAAGAAAAAAAATCTAACTATAACGATAGTTAAGCACTGGAACAGGTCACCTAAGGAGGTTGTGAGATCCTCATCACTGGAGATTTTTTAAGAACAGGTTGGGCAAACACCTGTTAGACTTGATCTAAGTATAGTAGGTCTTGCCTCAGCACACGGAGCTAGACTAGATGGCCTCCTGAGATCTGATCCAGCCTTACATTTCTGCAATTCTGTGTCTATTTATATCTGTGAATTTGTTTGTGTCAGACTGTTGTGTTTGTATGTTGATGACTAAAGCCACAATTTTCAAAGGAAGTATTAGCCAGATTTTTAAAGGTATTTAGGCTCCTAGTGGGATTTTCAGACATCTACATGTCTAACACACATTGAAATAATTTGGACCTTAGTGATTTTGGATGCCTTCATTTTCAGTGGTCTAATCTGTGATGCCTTTAAGGGGGCAGATTTTCAGAAAGTACTGAGCACCCATCCACTGAAAAATCTTCTCCCTTTACAGTGACTTAAATTAGGCGACTCTAATCTTTTAGGCAGCTTTGAAAAATCTTACTCAGAGGGGGAGATTTTTCAAAGGCACAAGGGATAGCTAAGCATCTGATTCCTATTTCAAATGCTGCCTGTGTCTTTAAAAATCCTCCTCCTTCCCTGGTGCCAACTCTTAATGCCATATTAAATATGTTATCTGGGCTTCTGCTCATCTGAGCAGCCCCATATTCTACAGTTCCCAACCCTCCCTTATGTCTACCAGGCCTCTTCATCCCAAGGAACTCAGTATAACTTGACTAATCATGTGAGTCAGGGCTTCTCTAAAGAAACACTTAGTTTGCCACAAGCTGGGGTGTTCTACCATGCACAAAACATCTAAGTGGATGCTGCTGCCATGCAATAATAGCTCCTGCACTTTGAGCTACTCCCTTTGCAAAGGACACTAGGGGAACTGTTAGCGTGTGGCAGCAATGTCCAGACATACTCTGGGTACACAGTAGGCTAGTGTGGAGTAGGTTTACACCCCATCACTAAGAGTCCACGTAGATAAGCCCTTAGTGGCTGTCTGAAAGTCTTGGGGCTTGCGTGGTTTATGACACAGGTGGGACCGGGATAGTAATTAGGTAAGGAGGTAAGTAATTAGGTAAGGAGGGGGTGGCCCCACACAGGAAGGACCTAGAAAGTGAGCAAAAGAGAAACAGATTATTATCCTTCAGTATTACACCATGAGAATTTTCCTTAAAAAACAAATAGCCTTTACAACATACAAGATCTTTAAGCGTAAAAAGGAGAAAGCTACTGTCTAAATGTATCCCCACAAGTCAACAATAAACGCTGACCACAGATCAATGCCATTGGTTTGGGTAGTCTGGAATGTTGTTAAACCTTCTGCAGAATTCCTGCATTGTAGCTGCTCATCTGCACATACTCTTCTTTTACTCACCTTGAAATTCTCATAGTGTCTGTCTTGAGGAGGTCACTGATCATGATGTCTTGCACCCCCGATATGTTCTTGAGCTGCTAGTTCATAGCCAAGTGCTCCAGTAATCACAAGGATCATCGTTGTTCTAGTTTTCTGTAGTCATTCCACTTCATACCTCACCCCCTTCACTTCTTGTTCCTTTTAATGTTTCTCTCTGCTGGGTTGGCAAGACTAATAAACATGGCCTTGTTTGTCATAATGAGTTTTATTTGTATGTTACTGAGCACGGAATCTCTCTCTTTGGCTCTGTGTGAGGCTATCATTCGCACTCTCATGTGTTC
>NC_133782.1:34400959-34402796 GCF_003597395.2 Chelonoidis abingdonii
ATGTCTTATGTGTTACATTAGCCACAATATCTGAAATTATCCTTTCCACTGGAATCTGTCCACCAATGGACGGTAGAATTTGATTGCAGAAACCTGGGTTTTCTTCCTTTCTCTTTCTTTCCTTGACCTTGGGCTTACACTTCCTTTCTCTGAGGCTCTGTTCCCTCCATTACAAAATAGTTGATGATGATATCACTTACCATTTTCTTAATGTGTCTTGAAATTTAGAGATCTTGCTCTCTCAAATCAAAGAATCATAGAACTGGAAGGGACCTCGAGAGGTCAGTTAGTCCAGTCCCCTGAACTCATGGCCGGACTAAGTATTATCGAGACAGTCCCTGACAGGTATTTGTCTAACCTGCTCTTAAAAATCTCCAATGATGGAGATTACACAACCTCCCAAGGCAATTTATTCAAGTGCTTAAGCACTCTGACAGTTAGGAAGTTTTTCCTAATGTCCAATCTAAACCTCTCTTGCTGTAATTTCAGCTCATTGCTTCTTATCCTGTCCTCAGAGGTTAGGAAGAACATTTTTTCTCCCTCCTCCTTGTAATAACCTCTTATCTACTTGGAAATTGTTATCATATCCTCTCTCCGTCTTCTCTTTTCCAGACTAAACAAGCCCATTTTTTCAATCTTCCCTCGTAGGTCGTGTTTTCTAGACCTTTAATTATTTTGGTTGATCCTCTTTGGCCTTTCTCCAATTTGTCCATATCTTTCCTGAAATGTGGTGCCCAGAACGGGACACAATACTCCAACTGATGCCTAATCAGAGCGGACTACAGAAGAATTACTTCTCATGTCTTGCTTACAACACTCTTGCTAATACATCCCAGATGATGTTTGCTTTATTTGCAAAGGAAAAAGTGTAACACTGTTGACTCATATTTAGCTTATGGTCCATTATAACTCCCAGATACCTTTCCGCAGTACTTCTTCCTGAGCAGTCATTTCCCATTTTGTATGTTTGCAACTGATTGTTCCTTCTTAAGTGGAGTACTTTGTTTGTACTTGTCCTCATTGAATTTCATCTTATTTACTTCAGTCCATTTCTCCAGTTTGTCCATGTCATTTAAAATTATAATCCTGTCCTCCAAAGCACTTGCAATCCCTCCCAGCTGGTTATCATATGCAAACTTTAGAAGTGTACTTTCTATGCCATTATCCAAATCAAGGGTGGGCAAAATATGGCCCGTGGGCCGAATCTGGCCTGTCTGACATTTCTGACCATCCCACAGGCTCTTTGGCTTCCCCCTCACAAGCTCCAAGCCGTTAAATGTCCCGCAGTGCAGCAGGGCGCTCAGACAGGCTTTCTGCCAGCCATGGCTCCATGCCACTCCTGCAAGAGGCTGGATGCTGCTGGTATGTCTCCGTGCAGCCCCCAACACCAGCCTCAGGGATTCCATTGGTTGGAAACTGGACAATGGGTGCTGCGGGGGCAGTGCTTGCAGGTACAGGCAGTTCACAGAGATCCGCTATCTCCCTCTCCCCAAGGGGCACACAGAGATATGCCAGTAGCAGCTGGCTGCTTCTGGGAGTGGTGTGGGGCCATGGCACTGAGCACTCCACTGCATTGCCTGCCAGGACCCGCCTGTAGTTAATGCCTGCTGGCCAATTCAAGCACCTCGCACCCCCTCCCACACTCCAACTTTATGCCCCAGGTCAGAATCCCCTCCTGCACCCAAATTTCCTCCCAGACCCGCACCCTCTCCTGCACCCCAACACTCTGCACCAGCCCAGAGCTCCCTCCTGCACCTAAACTCGCTCCCAGACCCACACCCTCTCCTGCACCCCAACACTCTGCACCAGCCCAGAGCTCCCTCCTGCACCTAAACTC
>NC_133782.1:34406316-34411202 GCF_003597395.2 Chelonoidis abingdonii
TACTGAGGCAAACTTCCTGTGAGGTTAATTGAGCAACTCACATGAGTCACAATGAGGGCCGAGGACTCACAGATGATTGGATTTTGACCCAATTTCCTAATCCATTCTCCCTGAAACTTAACATATAAGGATGTATATCACTGGTATGACAGCCCTCAGATCTAGAAACTTGTCCCATAGCTGAGAGCAATTGGAATGTCCCTGCATGCTGCAGTTATGGAGGGGGGAGGGATAGCTCAGTGGTTTGAGCGTTGGCATGCTAAACTCAGGATTGTGAGTTCAATCCTTGAGGGGGCCATTTAGGGAACTGGGGTAAAAATGTGTGTGGGGATTGGTCCTTCTTTGAGCAGAGGGTGGGGCTAGATGACCTTCTAACCCTAATCTTCTATGATTTCTCTTCTTTGGTAAATCAGTAAGAGTTCAGACAGTTTTGTGAATGTGGTGTAAATATATAGTAAATCCTCACTTAACATTGTAGTTATGTTCTTGAAAAATGCAACTTTAAGTGAAATGATGTTAAATGAATCCAACTTTCCCATAAGATTTAATGTAAATGTGGGGGTTAGGTTCCAAGGAAATTTATTTGGGGCAGACAAAAGGCATTATATACTGTACTGTACTGTACTGTGGTGGGGTAATGCCCCTGGCTTACCCCTGCAGCTCAGGGCTGGGGGTGCAGGGTCTGAGAGGGATTTAGAGTGTGAGAGGGAGCTCAGGTTGGGGTGTGGTGTCTGAGAGGGAGATAGGGTGCAGGAAGGAGTTCAGGGTGAGGGCACGTGAAAAGGCTCAGACCTGGGGCAGGCAGGAGATGCAAAGCACTTACCTGGGGCAGCTCCTGTTTGGTGCAGGGAGCTGCAATTCTGGGAGCTGCTCCCCACACACATACTCCCACAGGCAGGGCCCCCTGGAATGCAGGGGCTTTAGGGGCTGCAGGGCCCTGGGCTAAGGGGGCCCCGAAGCCCTGGCCTGCAGCTCTAAAGCCCCTTTCAGAATGCAGCTCCACAAGCACGGGCCAGAAGACTCAGGAGGAGCAGGGGCAGCCGCGCAGCCAGCGGCCAGAGAGCAGCAGTGTTTTCCCCTTCAAAGCACTGCTTCTCTCTGGCCGGCTTTGAACGGGAAAGTAGAGCTTCTCTCCGACCGCTGGCTGCGTGGCTGCCCCTGCTCCTCCTGAGTCCTCCAGCTCGTGCTCACAGGACCACATTCCGAAAGGGGCTCTAGAGCTGCAGGCCAGGGTTCTGGGGCCCCCTTAGCCCAGGGCCCTGCAACCCCTAAAGCCCCTGCATTCCAGGTTGCCTTGTCTGCCACGGGGGGTGGGGGGCAGCTTCCCTGCTCGTTTGCTTGCTCCCTTCCTCCCAGAAAGTCCTAAGCTCCACCAAACAGATGTTTAGCTGCGGGGGAAGTGCTGGGAGGAAGGGAGAGGGAGGAGGCAGAGAAGCAGAACTTATGCAAGGCTCCCTTGTAAAGTCAGCCAAAGGACATTATAAAAGAGCATTGCACAACTTTAAAGGAGTATGTTCCCTAATGGAGCAGTGATGTAACTTCGAAACAACATTAAATGGGAGGACTTTAAGTGAGGAGTTACTGTACCCCATTTTTATGCAGAAAATCCTGTCTCCCTCTGGAGCCTGGATCAAGCATATATAGTACCTTGACACTAATTTACATGTATGTGTATTATTCCTTTAAGTCAGTATGGAGGCCTGAGTTTTTGATTTAATATCAAAGAAAGAAAGAAAGAAAGAAAGCTATTTATCTTGGCCCATGCATGTATATCTTATGTGCTAATTGTTCTAAAATTTGCAGATGACACCAACAGAAAAAACAGACATGGACAATTTTGGCAGTACAATTTTAGTTTCCATTCCTAATGACCTGTCAGGAAGCAAATTATTGCTTCCAGGGGGCAAGGGAAGAGCAGAGAGAAAGGAACTGTACCTTTCTGAGTCAGAAACCTGATCCTAGGGCAGTGTAGCAGAGACCCACCACCTCTCTGAAGAAACACAGGAGCAGGAAATTTGTATGCCAAGGCTAACTGAGAGCTCTTGGCCCACCTATCTATTTACCTTATCTTCTTCACTAATTTGAGGTCATCAAACTGAAACATTCATATTACAGGAGATGAAGAGTGACTATTGGCAGATTTACCCCTGATGTCATCAGGGTCCCAGTATGAAGTAACCTGAACTACTGACATGACCTTGAATACAATTTATTCCTAATCTGGTCATTTTATCACATTTTTCTTAACCTAGAGCTTCATTAACACCTAATGTCTCCACGTGTAACCTACACAAATATTTTAAATGAGTTCCACATAAAAGAAAGTATGAAGAGTATGTTTTAGTCCAGTTTTAATATCATTCGGGACACAACTTGAGATGACAAATGCTAAATTTCTTAAGTATCTTATTTTAATTATTTTATTCTCATGAACTAATTAAAATATTTACTTGCAAATTCATCCACTCTCAAAGGAGAATAATCCAAATGCAAGGAGGATGCACAGGTTTCTTCAGAAATGAGTGTGGGTCTGAGGGTGCAGTGAATATCTACGGATATGGCTTTGTGACCTAATTTTCCTCCAAAATGAGTCCGATGGCTGCAGGTAGGCAACACCCAGACGCTACATTTGGATTCAGGAAGTTCAGATTCTGAGAATCATGCTGTATTCATTTAAAAAACAAAAAAATTAAGGAGAACTTTTCTCAAGGCTTCATTTACCTCCTTGTTTCTCTGGCTGTATATGATGGGGTTGAACAATGGCGTCAGGACTCCATAGAAGAAAGAGACCTCTTTGTTCAGGTCCCTCAATACCTCAGACTCTGAGACCAAATACACCATGATGAAAGTCCCATAGAAAATTGTCACCACAATGAGGTGACAGGAGCAGGTGGAAAAAGCCTTTTGCCTCCTGCTAGTGGATGGGATTTGCAGGATGGTGGAGATGATATAAACATAAGACGCCATCGTCAATAGAAATGGAGGCCCGGTGAATATGGAGGAAGGTATGAAACTAGCAACTTCCACCATTTGGGCGTCAGTGCAGGAGAGTTTTATTATTGGACGAAAATCACAAAAGAAATGGTCAATTTCATTGGGGCCACAGAATGTTAATTGTGACATCATAAATATAAAGATGGAAACAGACATAAATCCACCTGTCCACAACCCAGCTACTAGTTAGAGGCACAACCTGCTCTTCATAAGTGCTGAGTAATGCAGAGGTTTGCATATTGCTAAATACCGATCATAGGACATCACAGATAAAAGCAAACACTCTGTCGCTGCCAGAGAAGCAAAGAAGTAACATTGAGTGATGCAGCCCATAACAGAAATAGACTTGTCCCCAGTCAGGAGACCGGCCAGGACCCTGGGCAGGATGGTGGAGGTGTAGCAGGTCTCCAAGCAGGACAAGTTCCCCAGGAAGAAGTACATGGGGGTGTGAAGGTGCTGATCAATTACAACTAGCACAATGATGAGGATGTTCCCGGCCATGGTCACAGCATAGATCACTAGGAACAGCAGGAAAAGAAGAATATGAAGTTGGGATCCCCAAATCCCAGGAGAATGAATTCTGTGATGTTCATTTGATTTCTCTCATGTATGTTTGTCATCAATTTCATCTAGGGGAAATAAAATAAATTTGGAATTGAGAATCTAAAGTCCATTATAAAACAGTCATATTTTCAATACCGGCTTCTCCCTGCTCGTAGCCATCCCAACAGTTGAGTCAAGAATCCAGAGGGTGTTGGCATTTGGGGTAAAAGTTTCAAAAAAAGGCCAATGTTAATTGATATTGGAAATGTAACTACTGCCCGGTGTCTCTATGGTTGAATGCATCTCACCTTCAGCTTCCTAAACGTCTGTATATTACTATAGCCACAATGTCTAAGGTTATTATTGTAGATTAAGGAGAGTTAAATGTCACTCCATTGGCTTTATACAGAAACCTCAGAATAATCCTGTTGTTGGGCTTATATTTCTTTTATACATATTTGTACTACAGAGTCCATCTTGCTCTGAGATACCCTGTGAAAGAACCTAGGATGGATAGTTAGATTAAGGAGATCTGCCAATGTTTCCTTTGCTATGGTTTCTGTGAGAGTATGGGGAACTTGTCTTTGTCCATTTTATCATTCCATTTAGTTTTGTAAATGTCATTTCTAACTGGAACCATCTTCCTGGATGGGATTAACTCTTTTGTAGAAGAAAACATGGAATAGGTCATGGGGAAGTCATGCCTCGGTAACAGTGACAATGGTATCAAGGGCCATCAACACAGACTGTCTCACGCCTGGGAGTGTTGAGAGATCTCTGTCTCAGAACACTGGCCAGATATTGCTCATATCCAAGTGCATCAGCAACACATGGGATTTAGAGGTTCGATCCAATCATAACAATCTGGTGTCTGTTTCAAGAAAGTAATTGATCCAGGGTGTTATGTCTCAAGCTAGGTTTTCTCCTTGACCAATATTTGAAATCGGCCCAACAAATAAGCCCATAGGGGATTCATTAATCCAAAGTGGTGAGTTTTTTTGTCTGTTAATTTGATTGCTGTTTCACTGACATTATAATGTGGTCTAGGGTTTTGTTGGTTTTTTTTGCTGGGGGGTGGGTGGGCTCTGTGTGCTCAACCTAGGTGCCTGCTAGACTTCCTAATGAGGCTTTGATCCCTACACCCTTCAGCTCCCATTAACCCTTAACCAGGAGGTGAAGCTATTCAGAGAGAACAGAGATTTAAAAAGCCAGCTCCTAAGTGATCAGAGGAGCTACCAAGAAAGACGCAGCACTAAGCAGGCTTTGCTTGGTATTTGGGAAAGGAGGGCACTGGACATATGAAGGCTGCAGAAGCCAAAAGACAGTGGCTTACCATGGCCACATGCAAG
>NC_133782.1:34411394-34437333 GCF_003597395.2 Chelonoidis abingdonii
AACCTAACAGGTAATGATCAAGTGATCTCTCTCCTGCCATCCATCTCCACCCTCTGACAAACAGAGGCTAGGGAAACTCTTCTTTATCCATCATGGCTAATAGCCATTAATGGACATAACTTTCCTTAATTTATGCAGTTCTCTTTAAAACATTGTGATAGTCCTAGCCTTCACAACCTCCTTAGGCAAGGAGTTCCACAGGTTGACTGTGCACTGTGTGAAGAAGAACTTCCTTTTAATTGTTTTAAACCTGCTGCCCATTACTTTCATTGGTGGTCCTAAGTTCTTATATTATGAGAACAAGTAAATAACTTTTCTTTATTCATTTTCTCCACATCACTCATGATTTTATATACCTCTAACATATCCCTGCCTTAGTCTCCTCTTTTTCAAGCTGAAAAGTCCTAGCCTCTTTAATATCTCCTCATATGGGACCCGTTCCAAACCCCTAATCATTTCAGTTGCTCTTTTCTAAACTTTTTCTAATGCCAGTATATCATTTTTGAGATTAGAAGACCACATCTGTATGTAGTATTCAAAATGTGGGCATACCATGGATTTATATAAGGGCAATATGATATTCTCCGTCTTATTCTCTATCCCTTTTTTAATGATTCCTAACATCCTGATTGCCTTTTTAACTGCCACTGCACACCTGATAAGCATTCTCTAAAGTTAGGGAAATACGCCCTCCTCCATTCCTTCTACTCCCCAAAAGACAGAGAAACAATACTCTACAAAAAAGCTGAAACAGAAAAAAATAAGGCAGGCATAAGTCCAGCAGCAGAGTGGGGGCTATCCAGTTCATTGCACTGACTGCAGCATGTACCATTACCTGCGTTGTGAGCAGATGGGGTATATGTGCATTCGGTGCAAGGAGCTTACAACCCTCAGAGACCGAGTATGGGTTCTGGAGACCAGAGTGGCTGAACTGCAGGAGCTAAGGGAGATAGAGAGGTATGGGGCACAGTAGAGCAGCTCCACCTCCAGTCTGCCAGCCTCTGTGCTGTTGAGGAGGATGAAAGTCTTGGAGAAGGAGAATACCAAAGTGGAACAGAGAGAAACTATCACATAGTTGAGAGCCTCCTTCCATATGATGTCATGGCTTCCTCTTGCACTGACAATACCTGTCGTAGGGAGGGATACACACTCACTAAGAAGATCCAGGAGGATGTGACCATTAGAAACATAGATAATTGGGTTTGTGATGACTGGGTGAACCACATGCTGATTGCCCACCAGATGTGAAGGCTGTAGATCTCTCAACACACCCAGCCAGGTTTATATGCAATGCTGGGGAGGAGCCAGTGGTAATGGTAACACATAGGTGCCAATGACAAAAGAAAAGGTAGAAGAGAGTTACTTTAGGCCAAACTGAGGCAGATAATGTGAGAGATTAAAGTCCAGAACCTTCGTGGTAGCATTCTCTGAAACATTTCCATTTCTTCCTGCAGGGCCAGTTAGACACGCAGAACTTCAGGGTCTCAATAAGTGGATGAGATGATAGTATAGAGAGAAGTGGGTTAGATTTATTAGGAACTGGGGAACTGTTTGGGGAAGAAGGAGACTATAGAGGAAAGATGGTGTCCACCTAAATCAAAAGGGCACCATATTGCTTGTATGTAAAATTAAAAATGTCATAAAAAAGTTTTTAAACTAAGGGTTTGGGAAAATAAACAGGTGGATTACAGAAACTTGATGGAATTTTATAGTATAGGAATGGCAGAGTAGGTCATGCAATTGGGGGAATGGCACTATCTGTGAAAGAAAGTGTAGTAGAGTGAAATGTAGTTAAAAATCTTAAATGAATCAAACTGTACCATAGAATCTGTATGGATAGAAACACCATGCTTGAATAATAAGAGTATAACAGTAGGGATATACTAATGACAGCCTAACCAAGATGGTGAATGTGAAATGCTCAGGGAGATTAGAGAAGCTATCAAAATAGAAAACTCAATAATAATGGGGGAACTGCACAAAAATGTGCATGCTGGTTATAAGTAAATTAAAATGAACTGTCTCCAAAGTGAAACGCCTTTAAGCTGCATGGAAACTTTTTCAAAACACCAAAATAGAGGCTTGAATTCAATACATATCCCAAATTAAAAAAAAATAAAAAAATAAAAACATAGTAAGAGTACCACAAAAAAGTGCCATCATTGCTAAACAATAAAGTAAAAGAAGTAATAGAGGCAAAGGTAATTTGTTGGGGAAGACTCAACATGTTTTTTTTGCAAAGGGAAATCATGCCTCAGCAATCTACTAGAATTATTTGAGGGGGTCAATAAGCATGTGGACAAGGGGGATCCAGTGGATATAGTGAACTTAGATTACAGAAAGCCTTTGACAAGCTCCCTCACGAAAGGATCTTAAACAAAGTAAGCTGTCATGGGGTGAGAGAGGAGGTCTTCTTATGGGTCAGATACTGGTTAAAAGATAGGAAACAAATGGTAGGAATAAATGGCCAGTTTTCAGAACGGAGAGAGGTAAATAGTGGTGTTCCCCAGCAGTGTGCACTGGGATCAGTACTATTCAACATATTCATAAATGATATAGAAAAGGAGTAAATATTGAGGTGGCAAAATTTGCAGATGATACAAACTGCTTAAGATACTCAAATCCAAAGCAGATTATGAAGAGCTACAGAGAATATAAGCAATGGCCATACTGGGTCAGACCAAAGTTCCATGTAGCTGTATACCTATCTCCTAGGACTGGAAAAGGTCATTGAGTCCAGCCCCCTCCCTTCACTAGGAGGACCAATTTTTTGCCTCAGATCCCTAAATGGTCCCCTCAAGGATTGAATTTATAACCCTGGTTTTAGCAGACCAGTGCTCAAACCACTGAGCTATCCCTCTCCCCTTTGTAGCCTGTTTTGTATCCTATCTTCCTACAGTAGTCAATGTCAGGTGCCCCAAAGGGAATGAACAGAACAGGGAATCATCAAGTTATCCATCCCCTGTCACCCATTCCCAGCTTCTGGCAAACAGAGGCTAGGGACACCATCCCTGTCCATCCTGGCTAATAGCCATTGATTTTATCCATGAATTTATCTAGCTCTTTTTTGAATTTGAAAGGGATCTCACAAAACTGGGTGACTTGGCAACAAAATGTCAGCTGAAATTGAATGTTGATAAATACAGACTAATGCACACTGGAAAATATCATCCCAGCTATTCATATAAAATGATGGGGTCTAAATTACTCAAAAAAAGATATCTTGGACTCACTGTGGATAGTTCTCTGAAAACATCCATTCAATGTGCAGTGCCAATCAAAAAAGCTAGCAAAATCTTGGGACTCATTAAGAAAGGGATGGATAATAAGAGAGAAAAGATCATATAGCCTCTATATAAATCCATTTTACTCCCACATCTTGAATATGCATGCAGATATGGTCGCCCCATCTCAAAAAAGATACATTGGGACTGGAAAAGGTTCAGAAAAGGGCAACAAAAATGATTAGGGGTATGGATTGGCTGCAGTATGAGGAGAGATTAATAAGACTGGGACGTTTCATCTTGGAAAAGAGACAATTAAGATGGGATATGATAGAGGTCTATAAAATCATGAGTGGTGTGGAGAAAATAAATAAGGAAGTGTCATTTACTCTTTCTCTTAATAACACCAAATGAAATTAATAGGCCCCAGATTTAAAAGAAATGAAAGGAAGTATTTTTTTCACATAGCACACAGTCAACCTGTGGAACTCTTTGCCAGAGGATATTGTGAAGGCCAAGACTACAACCGGGTTCAAAAAAGAACTAAATAAGTTCATGGAGGATAGGTGCATCAATGGCTATTAGCCAGAATGGGCAGGGATGATGTCCCTAGCTTTTGTTTGCCAGAAGTTGGGAATGGGCGGCAGGTAAGGATCTCTTGATGATTACCTGTTCTGTTCAGTCCCTCTGGTGCATTTGATACTGGCAGAAGACAGGATACTGGACTATATGAACCTTTGATCTGACCCAGTATGGCTGTTCTTATATGCTTATGTTCTATAAAAACTGGAAGTTCAATTCTACTGGGCAAAAGAGACAGGAGCATAAACTCAAGTGTGCAAGTGTAATTAGGCAGGCCAACAAAGAATTTGAAGAGCAACTATCCAAAAGCTCAACAAAAAAATAGCAGCAAAATTGTTTCTAAGTACATCAGAAGCAGGAAGTCTGCTAAACAATTAGTGGAATAACTGGGTAGTCAAGTGCTAAAAAAGCACTCAAGGAAGATAAGGCCATTGTGGATAAACTAAATTAATTCCTTTCTTCAGTCTTCATGGTAGAGGATGTGGAGGGTATTTACACACCTGAGCCATTATTTTTAGGTGACACATCTGAGCAACTGTCCCAGTTGAGGTGTAACTTGAGAAGGTTTTGGAACAAAGTGATAAATTAAACAATAATAAGTCAGAGGATAGCTAATATGACATATATACTTTTAAAAAGGCTCCAGAAGAGATCCTGGTAATTACAGGCTGGTAAGCCAAACTTCAGTATCAGGCAAATTGGTTGAAATTATGGTAAAGAACAGAATGATCAGACATATAGATGAACATGATTTATTGGAGGAATGTCAGTGTGCCTTTTTAAAGGGAAATCATGCCTCCACAATCTATTAGATTTATTAGAATTCTTTGAGGAGGTCAACAAGTGTGTGGAGAAAGGTGATACAGTAGATATACTGTACTTAGACTTTCAGAAAGACTTTGAAAAGTTCCGTAACCAACGTAAGTGGTCATGGGATAAGGGAGAAGGTCCTCTTAAGGATCAGGAATAGACTCTGAGACATAAGTCGTTGTATGAGAGACCTGCTTACAAAATCTGGCAAAAACAAGACTGATATTACAAAGGCACACATTCCTAAAAAGTGCTAAGTACAGAGTATTCATGCCAATTAGCGCTCATCCCCTGTTTATGAACCCAGCACCTTAAAAAATCAAGCCTACAGCTAGAACCGTTATTTCAGAATTCAAACAAAGACTTTGGAACAGTTACACACAAAGAGGCGCACAACTCAATGCACACAGTAATAGAGTTGTGCATGCCCTAGTCAGGAGAATCTAGTAGTTTTCCAGGGGGTACAGGAGCATGACTCACATACAGAGGGAACATGAAATGCAGAGCCTGGGGCCACCCAGAAGATAATTAGCCCATCTTAGAATTTTGATCGAATGCAGAATGCAGAAGTTGAGGATTGTGAAAGGCATTTCAATGGGACATATTCACCGAATTGCCATAGAGAGAAATTTTCAGTGGAAAAAATGGGGCAGATAAGTTGAAATTCTAACCTTTCTCTGTGACTGACTTGGTGACAGTCCATACAGAGAAGATTCCAGTATTGTGACTGTGTTTCATTCTGAATCATATTAAGACTGAAAATCAAAATGGAGCTGTACAAAAGGTGGACGCATTGACAAATAGATAAGGATGACCAGAAAAGTATACAACAAGGATGTCGGGGCACAATCTGAAAGGCTAAGGTACAAGATGACTTGCACCCAGCAAGGGACATAAAAGGCAATAAGAAGAAAAATTATAAGTATATTAGCAGGAAGAAGAAAAAAAATGAAAGAGCAGGTCAACTCTGTAGTAGGGGACATGAGCTTATAACGAATGACATCAAAAAGGCTGACAAATCTGCACAAGCACCATCCCAATAAAACAACTTTCTCACACAATAACTCGAATCAATACAAACAAATACACAGCTTCACCAGCACACACAATAACCCCAAACATCACTCTGAACACCAGATTGTCCAGTGAGTCTGTATCACATGATGCAAAGAGTTATAAGAATGGTTCAGAACTCTTTCTCTTCAGCATATCTTCACGTTCCATTATCAGTGGGATTCATGGTCTGTTGTTGGTCAGTTTTTAAGTTCTCATCCGTTTGGTGATTCTTTAATACAAATTACCCTGGTGTGACAGCACAGGCTTCCATCTGCTAGCAAATGAATAAGCCAACTGCCTGCAGTGATAGAAGCCTGCCACAGTGACCTGGCTGAGAGGGCAGCTAAAGAGTAGGTAACATTTGGAAGAAGAAGGTCCTCAGACAATTTGGAAGAAATAGCTTTAACTTTTAAAAGGCTTTGATTAATCACTAATTAATCACTAATGGATGAAAACTGAGATATCACCATCTTTTCCCCTCCGTGCCAGCCTACCTCCCTCTTTTTGCCTCCCATCCAAATCCTTTAACTTTCTGTTCTTTTTTTGGTCTTCTTTCTATTTTCCCAACAGTTTCATTTTCTATGGGAAATCAATAAAATATAAATAAATCAAGAAATATAAAGAAATGTGCTCACTTAAAAGTTCATTACAATGACTGGGTTCACATGGAAAATAAGTGAAGATTTAAGCATTTTAAGGAGTTAATTGGGAAACAATTCCTTTCCCACTTACCTCAGTATAAATCAGGAATAGCTGCACTGAAGCCAAGGGAGATGCACTGCTTGAAAACTGCGGTAAGTGAGAGGAGAAGGACACCAAAAGAGAGGTTTCTTCTTCTTCTTCCTCTATTGTTTAATGTCCCTCTATAAAGTCCTACCTAATGAACCTGCACAGACACAGATTATCAATTTCACAGCACCATTCCCCATGTGCTGCGTTACAATCACCTTTATATGCTTTGGTGCCCATATGGAAATTGTTCCCAAAGAGAATCTACTGTGGCAGTGCCAGACAACCGGAGCCACCTTGGTAACAAACAGAGAAGAGGTCAGCCTTCTGGAACAACACAAGGTTTTCTCCTACATATGATAGAGGGATCAGTTTAGAATGGACAGTTTCAATCTGTGGGGGCTGGAAAAGCTGAGACCGAGCTGATTGGTCATCAGACAAAGCAGCAGAGAGGCCCGATATGATTGTGGTTCCCTAGGCATTGCTTTGCAGTGACTGAGCTGTAGAGTGGTGCCATGGTGCTGTTATGTGGTGAGGACATGCTGATGCAGCATCAGAATGAGGAGAGATTAATAAGACTGGAACTTTAGGTTTGGAAAAGAGATAACTAAGGGGGATATGACAGAGGTTTATAATATTATGACTGGTGTGGAGAAAGTAAATAAGGAAATGTTATTTACTCCTCCTTATAAAACAAGAACTAGGGGTCACCACATGAAATTAATAGGCATCAGCTTTAAAACAAACAAAAGGAAGTATTTTTTTTAATCTGTGGAACTCCTTGCCAGAGGATGTTGTGAAGGCCAAGACTATTACAGAGTTAAAAAAAGAACTAGATAAGTTCATGAAGGCTAGGTCCATCAATGGCTATTAGCCAGGATGGGCAGAGATGGTGTCCTTAGCCTCTGTTTGTCAGAAGCTGGGAATGGGTAAAAGGGTGTGGATCACTTGATTATTACCTGTTCTTTTCATTCCCTCTGGGGCACCTGGCATTGGTCACTTTCAGAAGCCAAGATACTGGGCTAGATGGATCTTTGGTCTGACTCAGTATGGCCGTTCTTATGTTCTTATGGTAATATTTTTTCAATATCCCAAAGTTACTAAATCTCTTCTGCTCTGATACACATGATTTGTATGATTCCCTTGGGGCTTTTCTCTGATTCATCTCCTTCTTTTTAATATTTGTGTTCTGCATTTGCTGCTCAGAGTTCCTTCTATGCAAAGCCAATATAAACCTTTTGCCATCTGCCCATCACATACGGTCATAATTTGTATGTTCCTTGGCATTGTTATATCACATGATACCCAAGCTGAGAGTAGTCCCCAAGGCATGACCCGTCATGTATATTTCAGTTTTTTTATTTTAATGTAATATAAAATTCAAAACAAAATGAATCAAAAGATATAGTTGAAACAAAATGTTCTGCCATAATCAAGACAAAACAAGAGAATAAAAAAGATTCCTCAAAAGTATTTTTGAGATTGACACTTTCCAAAACATTTGTGTTTCAATAGCACTGCATTTCCCAATGGAAAACTGTTCCAGCCAAAGGATTTTTTAAAATAATTTCTGGTGAAGCTACATGCCTTATTACCATGAGGAAGGTCACATTTAAATCATCATCCTATTCCTCACTACCTCCTAGCCCTACTTTCGTGCTAAGCACTTATGCATAAAGAAATGGGCCTGCACGAGGTCTGAGATGTCCTGTGCACTGGCCTAACCAGACACCATGAAAAGCATAGGACATGGCAAGCATAGGACATGGACTGCATATCTACAATACCTGGATAGAGAAATGATACGAACGTACTGTCAGTGGGTAGGAACCACAGGCACCTTTCCAGCATGACCATGGTTAGAAGTCAGGAGTTTCTGGCTTCCCATTCTGCCCTGTGTCTCTGTTTTTACATTAGTTTGATGAAATTTTAGAAGCACACAGCATAATGAAGTTGTGTTGTCTCTGGTCCTCCACTTCTGAGTTATGCAGGGTTCCAAGGAATTAATCCCCCAAAGCCCTTAAAGAATGGACATGTATAGATCTCTTCCTCAAAGCCATACCCCCTTGCTGCAAGTGAAGACCACAATTAGCTATACACAGCTCATCTGAAGACAGTAACAGAGGGTTAGACCAGTAGATAATGCTGAACAATCTATTCCCCTTATTGACCAGTAGAACTTTGGAGTTGGGTTAGGAAACACATCATAAATCAAGGGTCATCTACAAACTCCATCCCAGGTAGATTAATTTATGTAATCACATTTTATTTTATTTACTTTTAAAATAAATGAAATTAAATTAAACACTGTACATCTCAAAGGTAGCAATAACTCCTTCCTACTTCAAAAGTGATTTAACTCTTACCTCCTGATGCTAACTTTAAAGAAGGAAGATAGAGTATGCCAGTGGAGAGGGTCTAATCTGGGAGCATTCCAGTGGAGAGGTACTAGAATGTTTTGTAACCAATAGAGCTAATACAAAAAATTTTGATGTAACGCTTTCCTAATGGAAAATTATGTTTTTTTGAAATAGTTTTTCATAAGTATGTGTCTAGATTTTTGATGGGAAAATTTTGACATGATTTGAAATCCAAATGGGGTATTTTATTCAACTTTCTCATGCTATTTCATTCTAAATTGAATATTATATTTAATGAGACCCAGGTCTGCATCTGCACCATCTCAGGACCTTCTGGCTGCAGTGTTCTATTGAGCGGTGACTCCGATGCTGCATCCAGGTATAATCTGAGAAACAAAATGCATCTGTAAAGAAAATTATAAGCAAAACATTTCCATTAGTCCCTCAGCCTGGCCTTAGCACATGTCTCTCTCTCTCTCTGGAGGTACGTTGACACTGCAGACTTCTTTCAGCAGTGCGTATAGTAGATACATGACTCGCTCCCCAGCATGGGTATAAATAGCAGTGTAGATGGTGAGGCACTACATGGTCCTCTGCTCACCCAAGCAGTGCCTCTCTCATCTGAACGGCTTCTTTTAGCCAGGTTGTGTCCCACTGCCTTTCTGCTGTCAGAGTCTTTCACTGCTGCTGAGCCTTTCACTTGCATTTTTGCCACCACAGTGTGGAAACAGACTTGTTTTTCACTGTGGTGTGTAGCTACACATATCCTACATGCCACTGCAAGTGGTTTGCAATGTAGATGTAGCCAAAGTGTGAATTCCTAACCACAATAAAGGTGTTATCTTGAAAGATGTATCTCTGACTTTAACTGGGTCCAGGGCCGGCTCCAGGCACCAGCTAAAGAAGCCAATACTAAGGGGAGGCCCCCCGATCACTATTGGGGTGGCAGGTGCGGGTCTTTTGTGGCAATTCAGAGGCGGGTCCCTTACTCCCTCTCGGAGTGAAGGACTAGCCACCAAATTGCCACTGAAGAGTGGAGCGGTGCGATCGTGCTGCTGCGGCTTTTTTTGCTTTTTTTTTTTTTGCGCTGCTTGGGGCAGCAGAAAACCTGGAGCTGGCCCTGACTGGGTCCTGCACATTTTAACTTTAAAAATAGAGGTTAGGATTCACAAAGGGGTGCAAGGAAGTAAATTGGCTAAACCCTACTGAAATCCAAGGGAGTTAGACAACTAGCCACATTAGGCACTTTGGAAAATCTCTGTATTCATTTTAACAGATGCTTAGGCCAGAAGAGATCATTGGGATCACCCAGTCTGTCCATCTGTATAACAGAACTTCCTCCAAAAACTGTTGATTGAATGAGAGCCGATCTTTTATAGAAATATCCCATATTGATTTAAAAATTGACAGTGATGGAGAATCCATCACAACCCTTGGTAAATTGTTCCAATGGCTAATTAGCCTCATTATTAAAAAATTACACCAAATTTCCAGTCTGAATTTGCCTAACTTCAATTTTCAGCCATTGAATTATGAAACTATGAGTCTTCCGGATCTGAAAACCCACACTGGAAATCCATACCAATTTTTTTTTAGATTTCAAAATCTGGATGCAATTTTCCTAGCTCAGTTCCATCTCTAATGGAGGCCTGGTCTACACTACGTGTTTATACCGATTTTAGCAGTGTTAAACCAAATTAACCGTGCACCCGTCCACACAACAAAGCCCTTAATATCGATATAAAGGGCTCTTGATACCGATATCTCTAAGCCTCCCCAACGAGGGGAGTAGCGCTGAAATCGGTATTGCCATGTTGGATTAGGGTCAGTGTGGCTGCAATTCGAAGATATTGACCTCCAGGCGCTATCCCACAGTGCACCGTTGTGACCGCTCGGGACAGCAATCTGAACTCGGATGCACTAGCCAGGTAGACAGGAAAAGCCCCACAAACTTTAGAATTTCATTCCCTGTTTGCCCATCGTGGAGAGTTGATCAGCACAGGTGACCATGCAGTGCTCACCATTGCAGGTAAACATGCAGTCTGAGAATCAAAAAAGAGCTCCAGCATGGACGGTACAGGAGATACTGGACCTGATCACTATATGGGGAGATGATTGCGTGCTAACAGAACTCTGTTCCAAAAGACGAAATGAAAAAAAATTTGAAAAAATCTCCAGGGCCATGATGGAGAGAAGCCACACCAGGGACCCAGTACAGTGCTGTGTGAAAGTTAAGGAGCTCAGACAAACTACCAGAAAACCAAAGAAGCAAACGGAAGGTCCGGGGCAGGGCCACAGACATGTTGCTTCTACGCTGAGCTGCATGCAATTCTAGGGTGGTCCGCCACCACTACCTCACTCCTGACTGTTGAT
This sequence comes from Chelonoidis abingdonii, assembly GCF_003597395.2. Lineage (NCBI taxonomy): Eukaryota > Metazoa > Chordata > Testudines > Testudinidae > Chelonoidis > Chelonoidis abingdonii. The sequence continues at coordinate 34,422,529 of NC_133782.1, forward strand.
TCTGAGGTGGGGGTAATCTTAGCCATGCCTGAGGATTCTGCAGATGGGGAAGATGAGGAGGAGGAGGAGGAAGAGGAGGACAAGCTTGCAGGGAGCACACAGCACTCCATTCTCCCCAACCTTTTTCTGAGCCTGACAGAATTACCCTCCCAGCCCTCCTAAGTCACTATCCCAGACAATGAAGCCATGGAAGGGACCTTTGATGAGTGTACCTTTGTAAATATAAAACATGGTTTAAAAGCAAGCATTTTTTAATGATTAATTTGCCCTGAGGACTTGGGATGCATTTGCAGCCAGTACAGCTACTGGAAAAGTCTGTTAATGTGTCTGGGGATGGAACGGAAATCCTCCAGGGACAGCTCCATGAAGCTCTCCTGGAGGTATTCCAAAAGCCTTTGCAGAAGGTTTCTGAGCAGCGCAGCTTTATTCCGTCCTCCATTGTAGGACACTTGACCACGCCATGCATGTAGCAAGTAATCTGGTATCATTGCATGACAAAGCCTGGCAGCCTATGGTTCCAGTGTTTGCTGGCATTCAAGCAACATACGTTCTTTATCTCACTATGTTATCCTCAGGAAAGTGAGATTGTTCATGGTAACCTGGTTGAAATACAGGAATTTAATTAAGGGGACAGAGGTGGCCTTTCCCACTGGACTATTTGCCTGTGGCTGAAAAAAAATCCTTCCCTGATACCAGCCATGTGGTGGGGGGAAAGGTAAAGCAATCATCCCAGAGAATTGGATGTGGGGGAGAGTTTGGTTTCTGCTGTTGCACGTTAACAAGAAAGACGCAGCACTCAAAGGGCTTTGCTTGGTATTTGGGAAAGGAGGGCACTGGATATACGAAGGCTGCAGAAGCCAAAAGACAGTGGCTTACCATGGCCGCATGCAAGCCGAATTCTGTTGCCCGGACCTGCGTCTGTGATCTCTAACACCACAGACCCTCAATATTAAGATGCAAAATGCGACCTTGTACTGAAATCACATGTGCAATGTAATGTGAATAGTGTCGTTCACCGTGGAAGAGTATAACCATTGTTCTGTAAAATGTATCTTTTTAAATACTTCTCTCTCTTTTTTCCCTCCCTCCTGCAGCTGCACAATTTTCAAGCCTCCCTACTCCATCCCAAAGGCTATCTCAGATAAGGCGGCAGAAAAAAAGACACGAGACGAAATGTTCTTGGAAATCATGGAAGTGACCCATAATGAAAGAGCTCATCTGAATGAGTGGAAGGACGTGGTATCAAATTACAGGAAAGATGCCAGTGACCGTGAGGACAGGAGGGACGCTCGAGATGAGAGGTGGCGGCAGGGAAATCAGAGGCGTAGGCAGGAAGATCAGCGGTGGCTGGATGCAACTCTGGGGCTGCTGCCTGATCAGACTGACATGCTCCGGCATCTGGTGGAGCTTCAGGAATGGCGGCAGGATCACAGAGTGCCGCTGCAGCCCCTGTATAACCACTCTCTCCACTCACCATGTTTTCATAACCTCCTCACACAGATGTGTAAGAACGCGTGGAGGACTCCAGCACCCGATCATCTCACCCCACTGACAGCCAACCAAAAGGCTGATATATTTAAAAAAATTGAAGTGCTCTTCCTTCCTTATCGTCTTCAACAAAACCCATGGGCTACCTTGTCAGTTTCTCCCTCTTTTTATAATGAATAAATAAAGAATAATGTTTTTAAATATGTGATATTTTTCTTAGGCACTGTAATCGAAGGTGGGGTTCTTAGGAACGAGTCATCAAAGGGAGGCTTCATCAGAGGAAAACAAACACAAACAGTCACACCATACCTGCCATGATTGAAACTGTTTTCAAAGTTCCCGATGTGCCGCAGTCTGGTCGTGATCTTTTAAATCACCTGGTGTTGGTACAAAATGAAGCAGGTGATTCCTCAGCATCCCACACCGTAAAGTTCCCCTTATCCACAAGAGATTGGGGAGCACACCAAGCAGCAATAATAATGGAAATTATGGTGTTTGGCTGAGTTTGAGCATCAGTAATATGCACCACGGCCTTTAAACGGCCATCAATTCTGCATTGCTCAGCCTGTAGTTGAACAGTTCCTGAACTGTCCAGGTTGCCTGTGTATGCTTCATGACGCATAGGCTAGAGGGTAGGCGGGTTCTCAAGAAACTACTGCATTTCAAATCCCAACTGTTATTTTCTTGTCGGAAGTAATTCCCTTGGCTGCAGCAGTTTAAACAGGTAGTGTTCCTGAAGACGTTAGGTCATGAACCCTTATCGGCCATATGTTAATGTTGGTGAAACGTCTTGTGAATCCCCAGTGCTTGCAGCACTGTTGAAAATACCTTGCATTTAAGTTGGGCTGCTGTGCTCCGTGCCAAGATAGGATATGGTTCCATCTTCCCCACACAGTTAGGGAATCCATTGCAGCAAGCATCCACTATGACCTGCACATTTCCCTGAGTCACTACCTTTTGTAGAGCAGCTTAGTGAGTTGGCTATTGCATCAGCAGCCAGATAACCCAAGTGATTGCCACTCATAATTATTCCAACTGACCGGTAGCAGTTGGCATTGCAAGCTTCAGAGAGCTATCGACTCGCTTCTCAAACTGTAGGCTGTCTCATTGTATTCTGGCGTTCAGGGCAGGGGAAAGCAAGTCACAAAGTCCAGTGAATTCCTTACACATGCGAAATTCACAGCCACTGGATCCCCCCCGCCGAAACACTATGCCGATCCACACTCTGTGTGTTTCCCGGGCCCAAAATCTGCGTTCAATGGCTAAGACTGCCATTACAGCATGATTCCAAAGCACAGGGACGTGTTTGGAGAGAATTCTGTGTCATGTCCTCATCACTCTCGTGGCTGCCAAGCCTCTCTACACCTGTTGCAGCTGTTCAGCATAGACTGAAGAGAATGTCGGTGGTTAGAGTCATGATTGCTGTCTTGAGCTGAGCAGGGTCCATGCTTGCTGTGCTATGGCGTTTGCACAGTTCACCCAGGAAAAAAGGTGCGAAACAGTTGTCTGCAGCTTTCACGGAGGGAGGGGTGAGGCTGTACCCAGAATCACCAGCGACAATGTTTTTTGCCCCATCAGGCACTGCGATCTCAACCCAGAATTCCAATGGGCAGGGGAGACTGCGGGAACTATGGGATAGCTAAGGGATAGCTACCCACAGTGCAAAGCTCCGAAAATCTACGCTAGCCTCGGTACATGGACGCACACCACTGAATTAATGTGCTTTGTGTGGCCGCGTGCACTCAACTTTATATAATCTGTTTCCAAATACCGGTTTCTGTAAAATCGGAATAGCCCCATAGTGTAGACATACCCTCAGATAGGATTTGATCCTATAGGCTTCACTAATTTTTTACTTGATCTTTATACAAGCAAAACTCCTATAGACTCAAGGAGACATTTGCCTGAGTACATCTAAAAATAACTTTGGGTTTTAGCCTGTTAGGAGGTGGAGTACATAGAGAGAAAGAAAATACCCTCAGTCAAAAGGAGACAGATGCCTCTAAAACATTTTGCTAGGCTTTTCAAAGGAGCTTAAGAGAGTTAAGTGAGCAATGAAACTTTCTGTGAGTGCAATAGTAACCTATTTTATTAGTGTTATAAATGCTCGATATAAAATCATAAAAGTGTAGGACTGGAAGGGACCTCTCAAGTTTGAGGTCTAACCACTGGGCGATGAGATGTTCTGATATGGGGGCTGCCTTACTCTCTCGTTGAAGCTGTTCCACTGTGGATAATAGAGACACTGAGTCCAAGAGACAGAAAGCATGAGAATGATTCTATAGCCTGATGGTTAGAGCACTTAACTAGGAAGGGAGTGTGATGGAATCCCCCCCGCTCCAGGGTTCAGCCTGGGACTGTGGGACCACTTAATTCTCTCCAGCCTGAGCTGTCTCTCACAATGCAGCAAACCCCTCCAGGCACTGTGATCACTCAGCACAACAGTACGTGAAGCCCCACACCCAGATAGATTACATGAATGCTCCCAAAGCCACTCATGAATCACACAGAGAAAGGCACCAGAGCCAAATCCCCACAGCTCCCAGCACTGTACCTCAGGAATATACCATCTTGCACTGCTCAAGATGGTCAGTGCACACTTATTAATTGGTTCACCACTTCAACAATGGAAAGTGGACATACACCAGCCTTTGTCAAACCTGAGCAGATTTGTCCCACACTTCATACTAACTCTCTAGTAAAGAAAAACAATCAAACAAACGTATTGGCTATAAAAGGTAGATTTTAAGTGATATTAAATGATAGGCAAAAAGTCAGAGTTAGTTACCAAAAGAAAAGAAAATATAAGCACGCACTCTACAGTCTCAACGCTATTAGACTGGGCAACAGTTAGATTAAGCAGTTTTTCTTACCGTACTGGATATTGCAGTCCTTGATGTAAAGATTTGTACCTTAAATATGGGCCTCTGTTGGAGTCTCAAGTCTTGTTCCATGTCTTTATTGCTTGCAGCATAGGTGGGTGAAGGAGAAAGGCTCAGCATGTGGCCACTGTGTTCTGTTTTATAGCCTCAGTCCCATGTACTTGGGGAACACAAGTCCAGGCATGTCTGGGGGCATTGCTGAGTCTCCAGGCAAGGTTGAGCAATTCCCTTGCTGTGGCCTCATGCAGGTGGGTCATTGAATTGTAGCTCCTTTGCTGAACAATGGTTGTTGATGGGTTGTTGTCACCCTGACTGAGAGCTGATCACTTTCCTTGCTGTTGGTTCTGGGGAGCTAATATCTGGCTGATTCTCCAGCTTACACCATGTTTTAGTGACAACCATACAACACAATTCTCATAACTTAATATATGGACCGAGAAATGATTTTTAACAGATCATAACCTTTACCTCATACTTCACAAGCCCTGCTTTATATGTTAGATCACATATAAAAATGAGGAATATGGGGGAATACAGGGTGCTCCCCCATGGTAGAGAATGCCACAGGGAGTGGCCCAAAATCCTGTCCCTTTGATTTTTTGTTATTCAGCCCTGGTGGAATAGCTTCAGTTGTAGTTACTGAGGGTGCTACATGTCTGACTATCCCATAGCCCAGTGATTTCAACACTCCCCTGAGAGGATGCAGATTTTTCTAAAATACTTTCTCCCCCTCAGGGGGGACTTCAAGAAAGGGGTTTCTTATATCCTAGGGTAGTGCTCTAATCACTGAGCTAAAAGTCATGGGTTCATTCCTCTTCCCTCCCACTCCGTCTTCTTCCAAAAAACACGTTAATCTCCGACCTCAAAGAGAGGGTTTAGAGCTGAGCATCCCAAGCTAAGGTAGGTGCTGAACTCCCTGAGAGGCGTACAGCTTAGCTCACAGTTCTCTTCTTGGCATCTCCCGTGGCCTAGCTTGGCCAGCTCCCAGGATGGGGTATCTTATATGGAGCCCATTCTTAGGTGTCTATTCCTGCCCTTTCATTGCATAGGGGCCTAGGCACCTCATTCAGGATTTGTGGATCCCACTGATTTTCTAGGCACCTCCAATTTATATCTCAGCATTGCAATGTCTAATGGCTGGTCTACACTCTTTGCTGCCTTTACAGCTCCAGACTAACATGGCTACCCCTCTGATACTACACTGAAAAGGTACAGCAACAGAGATGTAGCTATGCTGACCTAACACCTAGTGTAGACAGCACCAGGCTGATGGAAGAATTCTTCCTAGCTTCTGCCTCTAGAGGAGGTGAATGATCTACAGGACCCCTCTCATCGCTGTAGTGAGCGTCTACACTGAAGCACTACAGTAGTGCCACTGTAGCATTTTAAGCATAGGCATAGCCTACATCCCTGTGTGAATTTATTCCTTTGCGCTCCCACTTACTATGGAAGAATCAGCCGGTGGTGGAACAAAGTGAGGTTATTTCTAGCACTGAGGCACACAGGGTGAAAAATGATAAGACATTCTAGTTTATTTATTTAATATTCATCATGCAGAAGGAAAGAGGGTTGTACAGTGTTATTGTCACATACAGCACAATAAAAACTATTGGAAATTAACAAGAAATAAATCTTACCATTATAAATAACAGGCAAGATTCTAACAGAGTAACTGTGAAGTAACATCATCAGCTTCAGTAAAAACAACGAGGAGTCCTTGTGGCACCTTAGAGACTAACAAATTTATTTTGGCATAAGCTTTCATGGGCTAGAACACCCACTCATGCAGATTCATGGAGATGGAAAATACAGGAGCAGGTATAAATACATGATAAATATGTGATTTACCTTTGTGACGATTGCGGTTCTGCAGGACCCACTGAGAGTGCCAAATCGGACCATTGCTCAACAGGGCAGTCAGCCCTAGGCTGGGGTTTTTCCACTTTCTAAGGCAAAACCACATAACCAGCCAGACAAAATGACTTCGGTTTCACCCCCACTGGCTAACCACAAAAGTTTTCCCCCACCAACAAGGGCAATTTCCTTAACACTCCCAGTCTCCCAGTATCCCTACCAGTGCCACGCCGTCTGGGGTATGATATGGTTATGAAAACCAAACCCCAGTAAAAGAAAAAGGTTCTCTTGATCCAAAGGACCAAGCCCCAGCCCAAGGTTAATATTATACACATTTAGATCTTACCCACAAATCACCGCTGTTGCCAATCCTTTAGAATCTAAAATCTAAAGGTTCTATCATAAAGAGAAAAAAGAAGAGATGACAGCTAGAATGGTTAAATGGAATCAATTCATTACAGTAATGGCAAAGTTCTTAGTTCAGGTATTGTAGCAGTGATGGAGTAAACTGCTAGAGTTCAAAACTAAGTCTCTGGACTACATCCTCGGCCCTGGGATGGGTCATCAGTCCCTTGTGCAGAGTTCAGCTTGTAGCAAGAGTCCCTCCAGAGGTAAGAGAGCAGCGATGAAGACAATGGAGATGAGGATTCAGCCTTATATAGGCTTTTCCAGCTGTAAGAAAACATCTTTGTTCTTACTGTGGAAAGTTATCAGCAAAATGGAGTCCTGGAGTCACTATGGGCAGTTTTGTGCACCACTCTGTGATGTTCACAAGGCGTAAACTGCCTTCTCTCGATGGGTCAGTTGGTGTTAGCTGATGTCCCTTAATGGCCATCAAGCAGGCTAGCAGAGCTAACGCCCCACTTGTCTGGATCTTTCCCAATACACAGCACAAGTTTGAAATATTAGACAGCGTACAGCCAATTATTCATAACTTCAACTACAAAAAAGATACAGTCATACAGACAGCATAATCATAACCGTAACTATAACCTGGTCTTAGACACCTTATATGACCCCCTTTACTAACATTGGTGCCACTTACAGAACCTTGATGGAAAACCATGTTAATATAGGTGCAGTTTATACAATTAAATGCACACCCCCAAAGCAAAATTGATGCAGGACATGGATGACAGCAGACATCACTGACTGCATTCCCAAGAGTCTCCCCATCCTGCGTTCTGTCTTTATTACACCATGTCCTGAGGTTACAAGCCATATTACGGATTTATAACAGGAAATTTTTACCAAACTCTATGCAATACGATGAGTTGTAATTCCATACAGAAACTTAAGGTCAAACGTTGGTTTTAGACAATACGTGGATTGGATCTGCTCTTGCAGAAGGATTCCTATATGTCTTTATGTGATCTTGCCGCTAAGAGTAAAGAAACTATGGCTATTTTATCTATACACAGCTCTTGGCAAATGTTTAGGAACCCATTAACATTAAATTCAACATAGATATTGTTTGGCGGGGGAGAAAAGCTCCAAGTAACTAGCAATATGGCGTGGGCGTCAGATCACATTCTTAGGCCTGCTAGCGATAGCATAATACATGTGATTATTTATCATTCTTTTGTTCTTTTGTTTTGTGGTACAGAGATAAAATCGATCACAAGGGGCGGGGTCAGTAGTATGGGTTAAGGATATAGTTAATTAAAAGATCTAGTAAATGAATTGCTAAATGATGAATTTGTAGCACCTGTGAACATCTCTGTAACAAGTAAGGTATATAAGATCTCTCTGAGGGCACCCGCCACATAAAAGTAGCAGATATGCTTCTAATCCTTTTTCCCCATGAGGCAAAGAGGGAAATTGACATGCAGTCGTCTCTATTCCAGGTGAGTATGCTACCTACTGGGCTAACAGTTAAGAGGGAGGCCATCGTCCTCCTTCTCGCATCACGGCTCAGGCTCCATTGGTGAGGTAGGCAGAGGAACAGCTATCTTTCACAGGTCAGGAATCACTCTGGGGTTTAGGAACCCGGACACCAAGATGGTGGCTGCAGTGCACATGCTCCGAGGCTGAAACATAGGCACCGGGGGATATTTCATTGCAACAACTTAGGTGCCAAGGGAGTTTAGGTGCTACAGAGTTTCCCAGCAGCTAAACAAGAGTTTTGTGATTCCCAGGGGTGCCTAAATGTGGGAGTGAGGCACCTAAAGTGGCAGATAGGTCCCTAAATCCCTTTGTGAATCCAAGCCAGGGAAACTAACTCCTTCTACTGCATTTAGGTTTGAAATAGTCACAGTGCCGCTCAGATCCAGGCTCATATTTTCTGTCATTCTTGAACACAAGCAAAACAGAGAAATGGTTTTAAAACTTCTTGGTGGAGGAGGAAACAATCTGCTGGATCTCCTCCCGAATCCTCTCCTTGTTGTTGAATACATTCATCTTTGCTCTTTTGAGGAGTTCTTTGACATCATTCTCTTTGTAGGAAAAATGAAAGGTGGAATATCTCTTTCTGAAGTCATGTATTTTATCTAGAAACAAAAGCGGTGAGAAGTGCCAAAGAGAGGAAAACAGTGGTACTGTTTTACACTTTTACAGATTCCAGAAGCATAGAATCCAGGTATCTAAAGAGGCAGGAGAACAACATGGCCAACTCCTGAGGTTTTCATAGAATCATAGAAATGTCAGGCTGGAAGGACCTCGAGAGGTCACTAAGTCCAGCTTCCTGTACTGAGGCAGGACCAAGTTAACCTACATCATCCCTGACAAGTGTTTGTCCAAGCTGCTCCTAAAATCTTCTGATGGTGATCCCACTACATTCCTTGGAAGCTATTCCAGAGTGTAACTACCCTTAGCCTTAGAAAGGCTTTTTTTCTTCAAAAATACCATGTGACCAGAGAACTAGTGAAGTTATCATAGACAATAAAGGGGAAGGGATTCAGATCTGGATAAGTAAAGAAAAGTCAGATTTTCTGGCAAATTTGAATGTATTCAGATCAGCAGGGACTATTGCTATTCACCCAAGGGCACTGAAGAAATTAGCTGAAGAAAACGTGAAGTCACTAGCAACAATATTTACAAACTAATGCAGGGTTTCTTAAGCAGGAGTCACCGCTTGTGTAGGGAAAGCCCCTGGTGGGCCGGGCCAGTGCGTTTACCTGCCCTGTCCACAGGTCCAGCTAATTGCGGCTCCCACTGGCCGCGGATCATTGCTATGGGCCAATGGGAGCTGCTGGATGCGATGGCCAGTAAGTCCCTCGGCCAGCACCGCTTCCAGCAGCTCCCATTGGTCCGCAGCAGCGATCCGCGGCCAGTGGGAGCTGCAATCAGCCGGACTTGCAGATGGGGCAGGTAAACATACTGGTCCAGAAACCAGGGGCTTTCCCTACACAAACGGTGACCCCTGTTTGAGAAACCCTGAACTAATGGACAACAGGAGAGGTCCCAGAAGACTGTAGGAGGGCTAACCTAGTGCCCATCTTTAAAAGGAGAAAAAAAGAAGAGCCAGGCAACTATAGACCAGTCAGCCTGACTTTGATGCTTGGGAAGCTACTGAGCAATGTATACCTGGATGACAAAGAGCACTAGAAGACAGCCTAGGTTTACCAAGAACACATAATGCCAAACTAGTTTGATTTCCTTCTTTGACAGGGTAACTGATTTGGTGGATGGGGAAATGTGGTGGACATAATATACCTGGATTTCAGCAAGACTTTTGACACCGTCCCACATAACATTCTGAGAAGTAAGTAGAAGAAATGCAGGCTTGACAGAACTACCATTAAGTGGATACATAATTGGTTAAACAACCAGAAACAAGGAGTAACTATTAATGGAATAGTGTTGGATTGGAGTGAGACTTTCAGTGGGGTTCCACAGGAATCTGTTCTGGGTCTGGTGTAGTTTAACATCTTTATTAATGACCAGGATGATAGCGAAGAAGAGCATACTGATAGAGTCCCCAGAAAAATGAAAACACAAAGCTAAGGGGAGGTGCAAAACGTTGGAGATAGCAGAATAAATATTTAGAAGGGATAGACAATTGGGCACTGGATTATAGCAACAAAGATAAAGAAACATAGATCCGTGTAAGGCTAGCATTGGAGGAAAACTACAAGAACAAGTAACTAGAAGGAGGGCAGATATGGGAGTGTGGGGAATCACAACCTCAATGAGTCAGTATGTGATGCGTGGCAAAAATAAGCAAATGCAATTTTAGTTGCCTTAAAGGAGGCACACCATGTGCAGATAAGGTGAAAGCACTCTCTTGCGCTGGTAGTCTACTGGAGCAGTGTGTCCAGTTTTTGGTCCACATGGTAATAGAAGGGATATAGAGAAACTGAAATGATATAGGACGGATCAAAGATGATAAAGGAGATGTGATGCCGCCATATGAGCAAGGCTGAGAGGAGCTCGTATGTAGTTTGGGAAAAAGGAGATTAGGGGAGACGAGATGGGTATGCAAGAGGCAATGGTCAAAACAGCAAGAGCAGATTTAGCTAAATCTCATGAACTTTTCTACAGAACGAAGAGTCATGGACGAATGAAAGATCCTGCTTAGGAGTCAATGGAAGCTCCTCCCTGGAGGTCTCAAAGATGGCAGATAGACCTCTCTACCTGGTTGGTTTAGACACATGCAAATCCTGGCATTTTGGCAGGGTTGAATGACTAAATCATAGAATCAGGGTTTGACAGGGATCTCAGGAGGTCATCTAGTCCAACTCCCTGTTAAAGCAGGCACCATTCCAACTAAATCATCCCAGCCAGGGCTTTGCCAAGCTGACCCTTAAAACCTCTAAGGAGGAGAGCCATGCACTTCCTGAGTAATAATTCTGTCACAAACCTATGAGTGAAAAAGTTTTCCTATATTCCAACCTAATACTCTCACTTCACAAAGAGACGCATTACTCCTTGTTCTGTACTGGTACCACTGAGAACAGTCTAGATCATTCTCTTTGGAACTCCTCTCAGATAGTTGAAAGCCAAGCTATCAATCCCGCCTATTCCTTCCTTGCAATAAACATCCCAGTTCCTCAGCCTCTCCTCATAAGTCATGTGCTCCCTAATCATTTGTGGTGACCCCGCTGGACTCTTTTCCAATTTTTTCACATCCTTCTGTAGTGTGGTGCCGAAACTGGACACAGACTCCAGATGAGGCCTCACCAATGAAGTAGAGGGGATGATCCAGTCCTCGATCTTCTGGCAATGCCCCTTAACTATATACTCCAAATGCTGTTACCTTCTTGCCACAGGAACACATCTGTGGACTCATTAGATATACCATTGTTGTCCCTTCTAATATATTCTATTATTCTAATAGCATAGCTCAATTCCTTTGCTGCAGATTAAGCCCATGACTTTTTGTCGTATCTCAGGCTGGAGAAAATTGATTGATCACCACCGGTTTAACAGCCTTAAACATATTTAAGACTATTGTCAGGACCCCCTTATAGTCTAATTGTGAGTCTCACATATCTTTTCTTTTTCTTGAAGGCTAAGCTCCTGCAGACAAAGGGGTTATGTGAAGGATCTCATCTTATCTTATATTCTTTAATCAGTAAGTTTCCAGTCCTGTAGTTCAGAGTGAAACCTGAATTGTGACACATCCGTGAGTCCAGACAACCAAGCAAACAAATCGAAATGACAAACACTTAGTGTTTTGTTTAACAATCATGATTTTAAGCCCATCAGCCTATGAATTCATCGATCGTTCTCTATCTGACCATCCATACACTGGTATGAACGCGGTGTGTAACCTCACATGCCTGAAAATTTAATGTGGACTAAAATGATGTTACTTGGCTGACTGGAGCAGAGCAACTTAATGAAGGTGAGTACCCAGCTGGGCAGAGAGAGGGGAGCAAGGAGATTCAGAGAAGATGGGGCCTGCAAGTAGGCCTCTCTCTGTGATAGGAGTGGGAAGGAGCACGGAAGAAGAGGTTGGCTTCATGGACTGTCCCTGAGTGTGGAAATCTGGCAAAAAGGTTGTGAGAGAAATCAGCCACTGGTACGGAGCCGCTCCGTCTAAATTCCCTGATCAAAGCAGGATTTGAGAACAGCAGGGAAGAAGCCTTGGGTTGCCTCAGGAGGCACAAAATAAGCAGGAACGCGATGCAGGCCAGACGCGTGAGGGGGTGGGAAATTGTTTAAGTTTATCTTTTCTTGGGATTTTGTGAGAGATTTCCAGGGGAGACGCCAGCTCGAAAGAAGGCTGAACCTAGAGAGTGTGGAGGAGCAATGCGTGAATAAGGCCACCATACACCCAAGCAAACCCAGGGAGGCAAGAGCAGCCGAATCGAAAGACAAGATCGAGAGTTGCAAACTTCTAATCGCAAAATTGAACATCTGCCCCTCCCCTTTACTTGAGAACCTGCAACCGACTGCTCCATTCCTCCTCATGCACGCTCTGCCTCCACCTCCTCACAATGTCACAGGTTGGGGAAGGGGTTCGGGTTGCGGAGGGGGGATGAGGAGTTGTGGGTGAGGCTTTGTGTATGCCGCTCTGGGGTGGGCAGGAGAGGGTTTGGGGGCGGAGAAGGGACACTAGCCTGGGGAAGGGTTCAGGGTGCAGGGGTGGGTACCACTCTGGTCTGTGTGGTGAGCTTTGGTGGGGACAGAAATGAGGGGCTTGGAGTGTGGGAGGAACGGCACTGGGATGGGGCAAGGGGGATGGGGGTACGAGGGGGGTGAGGACTCTAGTAGTGGCTGCAGGTTCGGGGGGGGCTGAGCTGAAGGGTTTGGTGGAGGAAGCGGATTCTGGCTGGGCCAAGGGGTTCAGAGTGCAGTGAGCGTGCGGAGGGGTTCCGGCTAGGAAAGTGTGGCTCGGGGTAGGGCAAGGATGAGGGGGTTGGGTACATGGTCGGGACGGGCAGAGTGTTGGGATGTTGGGGAAGGTGTGAGCTCTGGGGAAGGGAGTTGAAGTGCTTGGAAAGAGACTCTGACAACACTGGGTGGTGGTTGGGATGCGGGAGAGGCTTCAGGATGCAGGGGTCTCATAGGCACTTACCTCTGCTCCTGGGAAGTGGCCTCCAGGTCCCTGCCGCTTCTAGATGCACAGGCAGCCAGGGCGGCTCCATGTGCTGCCCTCGCACATGCAGGCACTGCCCCCACAGCTCCCATTGGTCATGGTTCCCGGACCTGGCCCTCAAAACAGGGGCAGCATGTGGAGCCTCCCTGGCCACCTTGCGTCTAGGGGCTGCAGTGACCTGGCAGCCGCTTCTGGAAGCCACACGGAGCTAGAACAGACAGGGAGCCTGCCTTAGCCCTGGGCTCCCTGCGGCGCTGCCAGCCAGAGCTGCCAGGGTCCCACTTCGACTGGGTGTTCCAGTGGAAAATCGGACACCTAGCAACCCTGAACAGAACTTGTCTATTGGCTATAGGGCAAGTGGCATGAGAGGGTCAGGGTTCCCCTACCAGACACTGGAGAAACTGGCTTGAAGTCGTTGAGAAGGGGACAAGGATGACTGGAACCATGGGGAAAGGTTGGCCAAGGTCCCTAGGACTCAGATTTGGTGCCAGAGATGTGATATAAGAACAATTGCATTTTATTTGTGGGACCCTTGTACCTGAAATGGGTGGATTTACATTGTGACCTGGCTGGAGGGACAAGTCCTGGGAAAAAGTGGTTCACCAGCATAGGCGCCAACTCTATTGGTACTCTGGGGCTGGAGCACTCATGAGGAAAAATGTACAGGGTGCTCCAGCCACCGGCAGCCAAGCTCCCCCATCCTTGCCTCCTCCTCCTCCCCCACCCCGCTCCTCCCGTCTCAGCGCTTCCCCCCCTGCCTAACAGCTGTTTGGCGGCACTTAGGACTTTCTGGGAGGGAGGGAGAATAGCAGGGATGTGGCACACTCAGGTGAGGAGGTGTAGAAGAGGTAGGAGAGGGGTGGGGACTTGGGAGAAGGGGGTGGAATGGGGGCATGAGGCCAGGCCAGGTTCGAGCACCCACCAGGCAGAGGGGAAGTCAGTGCCTATGTCCACCAGAGCAGCCATCAGCTGGGGGCTGTTGAGGGGGAGAGAGCTGCTCTGCCATCCCTGGTCACAAGGAGGTGCTCTACTGGTGAGTTCTCCTTTCCAACTCTTTCAGTTTATCTATTTTATTTCCCTTCCCTTTGAAAGCTAGGGAAAGTGCAGAGTAATCTGTCAGCTACCTTTGTTTGCTGGGCAGCTGTAAGGTTGATGGGAGATCCTTTTGAGCAGCTCAGCTAACAAGTAGCAGATGAAATTACTTCTTCCCCTCAGGCAAAGCGAGGACTTGAACCAGGGCCATCCATATCCTCAGTGACTGCTGTAACCCCTGCGCTAATAGTCATGACAGAGGGCCTCCCTACCCTGCTTTTGTTGGAGCACATGTGTAGGGCCCGATCCAGCAGGCACTGGAGGCTTCTGGAGGCCTGGAATTGGGCTGCAGTGAACATGTCCAGAGACTGAAACAGGCACTGAAAGAACTTTCCTGCAAAAAAGATAAGCATCGAGCAAATTTAGGTGCCTAAGGTGTCTGGTGGCAGTGGAGCAGGGGTTTTGTGATTCTCAGTGAGGCCCTATCCTAACATTTCATTGGGTGAACCGGCAATGAGGCGCTTAAGTCTCTTTATGAATCTAGCCTGTAGAGTTTTAGAAGAG
>NC_133782.1:34437433-34451446 GCF_003597395.2 Chelonoidis abingdonii
TCATCAGATGCATGGAGTGGAAAATACAGGAGCAGGTATAAATACATGAAAATATGTGATTTGCCTTACCAAGAGTCAGGTCAATCTAAGGAGACAATTCAATTGACAGCAGGATACCAAAGGAAAAAAAAACAACTTCTGAAGTGGTAATGAGAGTGGCCCATTCCAAACAGTTGACAAGAAGGTGTGAGTAACAGTAGGGGAAATTATTATGGGGGAAATTAGGTTTAGGTTTTGTAATGATCAAACCACTCATAGTCTTTATTCAGATCTAATCACAAATAAACGTGTTAGTCTCTAAGGTGCCACAAGGACTCCTCGTTGTTTTTGCTGATACAGACTCATATGGCTACCACTCTAAAGCTTCATTAAAGTTACTCATCATTTACCGGGCATGTATATAAAATTGAAAGATTATTCACAGCTGAGCTCAAACTTCCTTTCTTTCTTTCCCTTTGTAAACTAGGAAATCACACAGTGAAATCTTGCAGACACATTGGTTTGCTGGGCAGCTGTAATATGATTCTGAACAGTGTAAATTTCTGTGTTAGTGTGGTGCCATTTGATCACTGACAAACCAACATGCATGTTTGTGTGTCTTACAAAATCTATCTATCTATCTAAAAAAGGCTTGGCTCCCAGCTACCATATTATGCACCTGAAGTACAGGATCAGGCCTCACTGGGATTCACCAAATCTCCACTCAGTTGTCACTGGATCCTGTAGACATTTTTTGTCAGTTGACACCTAAGTTTTGGCAGTAAGAGCTCCCAAGGTGCTCTGGGCGTATGCATGACTGCCCTGCTCTAGGCATACTGATGCCTAAGTCCCACAGCAGTGTGGGAACTGGGGGGAAGACAGGCTTTCTTCCACATAGCTCACCTGAGGGACCACTATTGTAGGCTGTAGACCTGGGGAACTGGAGCCTGGGTCTCTGAACTGAGAACAATCAGGCTTCTCATAAGAAGATAAGAATGTAAGAACAGCTATACTGGGTCAGACCACAAGGTCTATCTAGCCCAGTATCTTGTCTTCTGATAGTGCTGAATGCCAGGTTCCCCAGAGGGAATGAACAGATAAGGTAATCACTGAATGATTCGTTCCTTATCGCCCATTCCCAGTGTCTGGCAAAGAGACGCGAGGGACATCTTCCTGGTTTTCCTGGCTAGTAGCTATTAATGAACCTGTCCTCCAAGAATTTAGCTAGTTCTGTATTGAACCCCCTTGTTGCCCTTTTCTGAACCTTTTCCAATTCCAACATATCTTTTTTTAAGATGTGGCTACCCCACATCTCCATGCAGTATTCAAGGTGTGGGCATACCATGGATTTATATAGAGACAGTATGTTATTCTTTGGTTTTATTATCTATCACTTTCTTCATGATTCCCAGCATATTGTTTACATTTTGGACTTACTCTGTACATTGAGTGGATGCTTTCAGAGAACTATCAACAATGACTCCAAGATCTCTTTCTTGAATGGTAACAGATCATTTTGATGCTATCATTTTATATGTATAGTTGGGATTAGGTTTTCCAATGTGCATTACTTTGCATTTATCAAAATTGAATTTCCTCTGCCATTTTGTTTCCCAGTCAACCAATTTTAAGAGATCCTTTTGTAGCTCTTCGCAGTCTGCCTGAAATTAACTATTTTGAGTAGTTTTGTATCATCTTCAAATTTTGGCACCTCACTGTTTACTCCTTTTTCCAGATCATTTATGAATATGATGACTAGGACTGGGCCCAGTACAGACCCCTGGGGGACACCAATATTTACCTCTCTGCATTCTGAAAACTGACCATTTATTCCAACTCTTTGTTTCCTATCTTTTAAACGGTTACTAATCCATGAAAGGATCTTTCCGTCTCAAGCTTGCTTTCTCTCTGTCTGGCCATAATTGTCTTTAATCTGCAGTGGATCATCTTGAACAGAGGGATTTAAGACTACCTCGCCATCAGACTATCCCGCTGCCCAATGATGAGGGCACCCGCCACATAAAAGTAGCAGATATGCTTCTAATCCTTTTTCCCCATGAGGCAAAGAGGGAAATTGACATGCAGTCGTCTCTATTCCAGGTGAGTATGCTACCTACTGGGCTAACAGTTAAGAGGGAGGCCATCGTCCTCCTTCTCGCATCACGGCTCAGGCTCCATTGGTGAGGTAGGCAGAGGAACAGCTATCTTTCACAGGTCAGGAATCACTCTGGGGTTTAGGAACCCGGACACCAAGATGGTGGCTGCAGTGCACATGCTCCGAGGCTGAAACATAGGCACCGGGGGATATTTCATTGCAACAACTTAGGTGCCAAGGGAGTTTAGGTGCTACAGAGTTTCCCAGCAGCTAAACAAGAGTTTTGTGATTCCCAGGGGTGCCTAAATGTGGGAGTGAGACACCTAAAGTGGCAGATAGGTCCCTAAATCCCTTTGTGAATCCAAGCCAGGGAAACTAACTCCTTCTACTGCATTTAGGTTTGAAATAGTCACAGTGCGCTCAATCCAGGCTCATATTCTGTCTTCTTTGAACACAAGCAAAACGAGAAATGGTTATTTAAACACTCTTGGTGAGAGGAAGACAATGCTGCTGGTGGATTCTCCTGCCATGAATCCTTCTTGTTGGATAGTTCATCTTTGCTCTTTTGAGGAGTTCTTAACTTTCGCCATCCGTTTCTTTGTAGGAAAATTGAAAGGTGGAATATAGCTTTCTGAGGCTAGTGTATTTTGATCTAGAAGATAAAAGGGCGGTGAAGAAGTGCAAAGAGCAGAGAAACGTATTGGTACTATTTTACACTTTTACAGATTCCAGAGTAGGCATAGAATCCAAGGTATCTAAAGAGGCAGGTAGAAGCAACCATGCCACTCCTGCGGGTTTTCATAGACCATAGAAATGTCAGGCTGGAAAAGGACCTCGAAGAGGTCACTGAAGTCAGCTTCCTGTGCTGAGCGCAGGACCAAGTCATACCTACATCATCCTGACAGATGTGTCCAAGCGCCCTAAGCTTCGATGGTGATCCCACTATATCTGCCTTGAAAGCTATTCCGATCGAACTACTCCTGTGCCTTCTAGAAAGGCCTTTTTTGCTTTGCAAGAATACCATGTGACCTAGAGACGAGTCGAACTTTCTCAATAGACACTAAAGGGGCAAGGAGTCAGATCTGGATAATGTAAAGACCGTCAGATTTTCTCGGCAAATTTGAATGTATCGTCAGAGGGACTATTGCTATTCACTCCAAGGCCTGAAGAAAGTTAGCTGAAGAAAAACGTGAAGTCAATAGCAAATATTTACAACTATTTGTCTATGGGTTTCTAAGCAGTGATCACCCGCTTCGTACAGCGCACAGCACCCCGGGCAGTGCGTTACATGACACGATCCATATCCGGCTCCCTACGCGCGATCAATTGCTATGGGCCAATGGGAGCGCTGAACAGTCACAGACCGGACGGACTACTGCAATCGATCGCCCGCAGCTCCATTGGTCCGCAGCCGATCCGCGCCAGCGAGTGCAATCAGCCGGACTTGCAGATGGGCACGACACATACTGGCTCACGAACAGGCTCCACATACACCACGGTGCCCCTGTTTGAGAAACCTGACTAATCGGCAAAAAGCACACGTCACAGACTGCAGGCACGGATAACCTACACTGACCATCATACAAGCGAGCAGAAGCACGCAACGCACACACGAGGTCAGCCACACGACTGATGACTCGCGCAAGCTATACGACACTGCTTATAACACTGATGACAAAAGAGACTAGCAAAGCCTACGTTACAAACCATAAGCAACTAGTTTGGATTTCCTTCTTGACAAGGGTAAAGATTGGTGGATGGCACCGACGCTGGACATAAAGATGACTGGATTCAAGCAAGACTTTTGACAGGACCATCCCACATAACAATTCTGATAAGTACAGAAAAATGCGGCTGACAGACACTCATTAAGTGATACATGAATTGTAAATCAACCAGAACAAGGAGAAACTATTAATGGAATAGTGTTGAGTGGAGGAGACTTCAGTGGGGTTCCACAGGAATCTGTTCTGGTCTGGTGTAATTTAACATCTCTTATAATGACCAGGATGATAGCGAAGAAGAGCATACTGATAGAGTCCCCAGAAAAATGAAAACACAAAGCTAAGGGGAGGTGCAAAACGTTGGAGATAGCAGAATAAATATTTAGAAGGGATAGACAATTGGGCACTGGATTATAGCAACAAAGATAAAGAAACATAGATCCGTGTAAGGCTAGCATTGGAGGAAAACTACAAGAACAAGTAACTAGAAGGAGGGCAGATATGGGAGTGTGGGGAATCACAACCTCAATGAGTCAGTATGTGATGCGTGGCAAAAATAAGCAAATGCAATTTTAGTTGCCTTAAAGGAGGCACACCATGTGCAGATAAGGTGAAAGCACTCTCTTGCGCTGGTAGTCTACTGGAGCAGTGTGTCCAGTTTTTGGTCCACATGGTAATAGAAGGGATATAGAGAAACTGAAATGATATAGGACGGATCAAAGATGATAAAGGAGATGTGATGCCGCCATATGAGCAAGGCTGAGAGGAGCTCGTATGTAGTTTGGGAAAAAGGAGATTAGGGGAGACGAGATGGGTATGCAAGAGGCAATGGTCAAAACAGCAAGAGCAGATTTAGCTAAATCTCATGAACTTTTCTACAGAACGAAGAGTCATGGACGAATGAAAGATCCTGCTTAGGAGTCAATGGAAGCTCCTCCCTGGAGGTCTCAAAGATGGCAGATAGACCTCTCTACCTGGTTGGTTTAGACACATGCAAATCCTGGCATTTTGGCAGGGTTGAATGACTAAATCATAGAATCAGGGTTTGACAGGGATCTCAGGAGGTCATCTAGTCCAACTCCCTGTTAAAGCAGGCACCATTCCAACTAAATCATCCCAGCCAGGGCTTTGCCAAGCTGACCCTTAAAACCTCTAAGGAGGAGAGCCATGCACTTCCTGAGTAATAATTCTGTCACAACTCTATGAGTGAAAAAGTTTTTCCTAATATTCAACCTAAACCTCCCTCACTTCAAATTGAGACCATTACTCCTTGTTCTGTCATCTGGTACCACTGAGAACAGTCTAGATCCATTCTCTTTGGAACTCCCTCTCAGATAGTTGAAAGCAGCTATCAAATACCCTCTCATTCTTCTCTTCTGCAGACTAAACAATCCCAGTTCCCTCAGCCTCTCCTCATAAGTCATGTGCTCCCTAATCATTTTTGTTGACCTCCGCTGGACTCTTTCCAATTTTTTCACATCCTTCTTGTAGTGTGGTGCCCAAAACTGGACACAGTACTCCAGATGAGGCCTCACCAATGCAGAGTAGAGGGGAATGATCATGTCCCTCGATCTTCTGGCAATGCCCCTACTTATACATCCCAAAGTGCTGTTAGCCTTCTTGGCAACAGGACACACTGTTGACTCATATAGATGACCATTGTTGTCCCTTCTAACCTTATGATTCTATTATTCTAATAGCAAAGCTAAATCTCCTTTGCTGCAGATTAAGCCCATGACTTTTTGTCTTATCTTCAGTGGGCATGGTGAAATATTGATCACCATCCTGTTTATAACAGCCCTTAACATATTTTAAGACTATTGTCAGGACCCCTTCAGTCTAATTGTGAGTCTCACAATATTTCTTTTTCTTTTTCTTGAAGCTAAAGCTCCTGCAGACAAGGGGTTATGTGAGGATCTCATCTTATATTTATATTTTTAAAAGTAAGTTTCCAGTCTGTAGGTTTCAGAGTGAAACCTGACATTGTGACACTAATGCCCTGTGAAGTCTCAGAAACCAGCAAACAAATCGAAATGACAAAACACTTATTGTTTTGTTTAAAAATTCATGATTTTAAGCCCATCTCATGCCTCTAATTCAGTCGATCGATCTATCTATCTATCCATCCCTATACACTGGTATGACGCGGTGTGTAGACCTCACAGGCCCTGAAAAATTTAATGTGGACCAATGATGTTACTTGGCTGCACCTGGATGCAGAGCCAAACTTAACTGAAGGTGAGTCCCAGCTGGGCAGAGAGAGGGGAGGCAGGAGATTCAGAGAAGATGGGGGCTGCAAGGAGGACCTCTCTCTGTGATAGGGAGTGGAGAGACACGGAAGAGAGTTGGCTCATGGGACTATCCCCTGAGTATGGAAATCTGGCAAGAGGTTGTGAGAGAAATCAGCCACTGGAACGGAGCAGGCTCCAGTACTAATCCCTGATCAAAGGGCAGGATTTGGAGAACCAGGGAGAGAGCCCTTGGGGTTGCTCAGCAGAGGAACAAAACAGCAGGGACGGATGAGAGGCCAAGCCTGAGGAGGATGGAAATTGGTTTGAGTTTATCCTTTTATCTTGGGATTTTTGTGAGAGGATTCCAGGGGACAGCCCAGGCCCTGAAAGAAGGCTGAACCTAGAGAGGTTGTGGAGGGAGAAGGCTGGTGAAAGGCCACTGTAAAAAGAAACCCAGGGAAGCAATAGCAGCAGAAGCCTGAAGAACAAGATCGAGAGTTGCCAACTTTCTAATCGCACAAAATTGAACATCCCTGCCCCTCCCCTTTACTGAGACCCTGCCACCACTTGCTCCATCCCCCCTCCCTCCATCACTCCTTCTCCTCCACCCTCACTCACATTCACCAGGCTGGGGCAGGGGGTTGGGTTGTCAGAGGGGGATGAGGGCTGTGGGTGAGGGCTTTGTGTATGCGCTCTGGGGTGGGGCAGGAATGAGGGGTTTGGGGTGCGGGAAGGGACACTAGCCTGGGGAAGGGTGTCAGGGTGCAGGGGTGGGTACCACCTCTGGTCTG
The DNA here is from genome assembly GCF_003597395.2 of Chelonoidis abingdonii. Lineage (NCBI taxonomy): Eukaryota > Metazoa > Chordata > Testudines > Testudinidae > Chelonoidis > Chelonoidis abingdonii. The sequence goes on from NC_133782.1 coordinate 34,444,254, forward strand.
TGTGTGCAGGCTTTGGGTGGGGACAGAAATGAGGGGCTTGGAGTGTGGGAGAAGGCACTGGGATGGGGCAGGGGATTGGGGTACGAGGGGGGTGAGGACTCCAGGTAGGGCTGCAGGTTCCGGGGTGGGGCTGGGGATGAAGGGTTTTGTGTGGAGGAAGGGATTCTGGGCTGGGGCCAAGGGGTTCAGAGTGCAGGAGAGTGTGAGGGTTCCGGCTGGAAGTGTGGGCCTCGGGGTAGGGCCAAGGATGAGGGGTTGGGGTACAGGAGGGGACTGGGGCAGAGTGTTGGGATGTTGGGGAAGGTGTGAGCTCTGGGAGGGAGTTTGAGTGCTGGAGGAGACTCTGGGCTGGGTCAGGTGGTTGGGATGTGGGAGAGGCTTCAGCATGCAGGGTCCCATAGGCACTTACCTCAGCTCCCGGGAAGTGGCTGCCAGGTCCCTGCCACTTCTAGATGCACAGGCAGCCAGGGCGGCTCCATGTGCTGCCCTCGCACATGCAGGCACTGCCCCCACAGCTCCCATTGGTCATGGTTCCCGGACCTGGCCCTCAAAACAGGGGCAGCATGTGGAGCCTCCCTGGCCACCTTGCGTCTAGGGGCTGCAGTGACCTGGCAGCCGCTTCTGGAAGCCACACGGAGCTAGAACAGACAGGGAGCCTGCCTTAGCCCTGGGCCCCCTGCAGTGCTGCCAATCAGAGCTGCCAGGGTCCCACTTCGACTGGGTGTTCCAGTGGAAAATCGGACACCTAGCAACCCTGAACAGAACTTGTCTATTGGCTATAGGGCAAGTGGCATGAGAGGGTCAGGGTTCCCTTACCAGATATTGGAGAAAGTGGCTTGAAGTCGTTGAGAAGGGGACAAGGATGACTGGAACCATGGGGAAAGGTTGGCCAAGGTCCCTAGGACTCAGATTTGGTGCCAGAGATGTGATATAAGAACAATTGCATTTTATTTGTGGGACCCTTGTACCTGAAATGGGTGGATTTACATTGTGACCTGGCTGGAGGGACAAGTCTGGTAAAAACGTGGTCACCAGCATAGCGCCACCTCAATTGGTACCTGGGGCTGGAGCAATCCTGCGGAAAATTGTACAGGGGTCCAGCAGCCAACAGCAGCCACAGTCCCGTCTTGCCTCTTCTCTTCCCACCAAGCTGGCTTGCTTTCTCACTCTCCTTTCGCGCTTCCCCCCTGCCTAACAGCTGTTTGGCGCACTTAGGACTTTCTGGCAGGGAGGGAGAAAGGCAGGATGTGGCACACCATGGAAGGAGGTGTAGAGAGGTAGGAGAGGGGTGGGGACTTGAGAAGGGGGGAATGGGGGCATGGAGGCCGGCCAGGTTCGAGCACCCACCACGGCATAAAGGGGGGGGGGTCGCGGGAAGTCAGTGCTAGTCCACGCAGAAGCAGCCATCCTGGGGCTGTTGAGGGGAGAGAGCTGCCTGTCCACCCTGGGTCACAGAGGTGCTCTACTGTGAGGTTCCTTTCAAACTCTTTCAGTTTATTCTATTTTATTCCGCTTCCTTGGAAACTAGGAAATGTCAGATAATTTGTCAGCTTTACCTTTGTTGCTGGCAGCTGTAAGGTTGATGGAGATCTTTTGAGCAAGCGTCACGTAACAAGTAGCAGATGAAATTACTTCTTCCTCAGCAAGCGAGGACTTGAACGCCGCACCAATGATCTCAGTGATGCTGTATGACTGCGCTAATAGTCATGACAGAGGCTGCTCCTACCCTGCATTTCTGTTGGAGCACATGTGTGGGCCCGATCCAGAGGCACTGGAGGCTCTGGAGGCCTGGATTTGGGCTGCAGTGAACATGTCCAGAGACTGATACACGGCAGTGAAAGAACTTCTGAAAAAAATAAGCATCGAGAAATTTAGGTGGCCTGGTGTTGGTGGAGTGAGCAGGGTTTTGGTGATTCCAGTGAGGCCCTATCTAAACAATTCATTGGGTGAACAGGCATGAGGCGCTTAAGTCTCTTTATGAATCTAGCCTGTAGAGTTTTTAGAAGATGGTGTACAATGAGTTTACCTGGACAGTTTTCGCTTGTTGAAAGAGTGGGGAAGTGCATGACGTGGAACGGTCCTTCGCGCTTTGAAATGTAGCACTGGAAGGGGTATCTGTTCCTTCCTTTTCTGGTGTCTATTGGAAATGGATGTGATTTGGCATTAGAGTACTCGTCAGTTTTCTTGATTGGTCTGGAAGGAGGGAAAAGTGACCTTTACGAAATAATCAAACATATACCATCTCCACTAAAATAACATGTGATCCATAATTATGTCCAGAACTAAGAGTAAAAGTATGCCTAACCTGATGGAACATTCCCAAAGAGTCTTTAAGGAACTGACAAATAGAGGGCCCTCCAATGAACCACACATTGACCTGTTCCTATGTCCTGTGTAGCCAAGATTTGTGGTAACAATGCATATCTGTGGCTGAGCTTTTCAAAACCTCTAAGAGCTAAGGATGCACATTGACATAGTCCTGAGTGGTTGAACCTAGCCCAAAGTAACAGGCAGGATCCAAGCCAGATATTCAGCTTGAAAGCACGAGTGTGTTATATTTTGTTTCTCATGAAATTCAAAGAAATCTCCTTACTCTGGCCCTAGAAGGAGACAATATTACATATGAACATTGGCGTATATGTGAGGCTGAAGTTTAGTGACTTGCAATGGTTCTAATTGACTTACTGGATCAGTTCACATTTCTGCTCCTCCTATGAGCACCTGTTTCTGTAGGTACTAACAGAAAAGAGTCTCAACCTATGATTACCATTCTGGTCAGTCAGATAGGATTGTGATATATCACGAGGTACACCTTTGGAGTAAGCAGTTTCCATTTTGTACACTGAGTAAAACTGAACTTCAAGGAATTTTCTCTTCTTCCAAAGGGAAAGAGAGGTCACATTGAGCTGACTCATGATTGATCACATTCCTGTATCCCAAACACAAGTGACCTTGGCAGAGAATAATGTAGATATTCCCAGTATATCCTATACAGCCACACATTTCAATTTGTGATCCACACAGCACCTTCAGGGAGTCCAAGTTACTGCTGCTAACTACAGTGTAACCTCATTGCATCATGGGTCAAGTCCTGAATATTTGTGCAGTGCCTGGGCAATGGATTCTTAATCCTGAATGGAGCTTTGGGTGACATCACAATAAACAATAATAATTACCTCGAAAGGATCCTTATTGCTGAAGTCAAAGGAAAGGATCAGTTTCACTTTCCTCTCCGGATGCAGAACAAGTGGGTAGGCGGAATTTATGCCAACGCCGGCATCAATCAAGTTGATGACTTCATCCTTATCCAAGCCAGTGGATTTAGCATCCCCTGTGAAAGTGCATCCAAGTATTATTTTAGGCTGTGATTTTTCTAATGGGTCACAGTGAGGTAGGTGCCCAAATCCTCCTGAATTCCATGTGAACTTTCAAAGGTGCCTAAGCTGGCAGATAAACTCCTAGTGGGATTTCCAAAGGCACCTAACCAGGTTAGGTACTGTCAGGAGTACAGACCTGCAGCTAGCCTACTTACATGCTAACTTAACCTCTTGGCAGTCTAATGAGCACAGCTGGGCACTCACTGACCCACCTGATTAGCCCAAACACCCGACTGGCTGTGGGGATCTGCAGACCTGTTCTTATGACCAGTGGCAGGGCACTGGCTGCTCAAAGCATTCACCCCTGGCTAAGAGAGCTCCTGCTCCTACCCTGTCCTCAGCCTTGCACCCATCTTGCCTTGCTGCAGGTAACTGGCTCTGATTCCTGGCCTCTGACTCTGGCTCTGAACCTCAGCTCTGATTCCAGCTACTGATGCCTGCTGTAACCTCTAGGCACAACTCCTGTTCTAGCTGATATACATACTGCCCCCATCCTCATCACTGACAGGAACCTTATTCCAATTGACATTAGTGGGAATTAGGTGCTGGGTGCTTCTGTAATTACCACTAAGACTTGCAAAGGTGGGTCAGTGCCGAAGGATACAGAGATGTCTAGTGAGGTTTTCAAAAGTGCCCAGGTCCCAGAATGTTAAAGCTATTTAGGTGCTGTTATGCTTGGTGCCTAACAGATTTAGGAGACTAAATCTGAATTTTAAAAAGAGATTTCGGCACTGAGAAGCCAAAATCCCATTGACAGTCCACAGTCCTAAATCAGTCATATGTTGTAATGTTGAGTAAAGCAACATCTAAATACATTTAACAATCTGGGCCTGGGTGTCTAATTTCCATTAACCTCAGATGTCTGTCCGTATCTTTAGGAACCAAAATCTTGCCCTTTGCCACTTTGAAAATCTCAGCTTTAACTTTGAGAAATTAGCCTCTAAACTATCTCAGTATCACATGGGCATCATCCATTAACATATATTCAACCCAGCATTTTATAAGTATCCATTTTAGGAGAATCCTGGATGACTTATTAAGAAGTTCTGCATTTGCTTTGACCTTAGCTCACAACAGAGTCGGGCAACCACAGCAACAATGCAGTAACAATCATGTATTCAAAAGAGCTCCACATTTCCTTCAGTTGCATTTCGTAACTTTTATTTACTTCTCATGAACACTCAAAAAGTCAATTAGAGCTGGTCAAAAACTGAAAAAAAATTCCTTCCACTTCCCAAAAACTGTTGAAATTTCAAAGTTGTTTCATTTTACAGGGATGGAAGCTGATTCATTTTCTGTTTTTCATGAACAACGATGACAGAGATTTCAATCCAATAATTTTCCAGAAAATTTTGATACATTTTCTTCTGTGAAAAAGCTGAGTTTAGAAAATGGCCATTTTCTACTCACAATCAAAATATCAATTGAGAAATGTGTACCAGCTCCAGAGAGCATCTCATGCTTTACAGATAATTGTGGACTCCTTGTAATATCCTTCTAATAAAGCCTTGTAAAGTATGTTTCCACACTGGCTCTCAAATAGCTGTGAGTGGATAATGCCAAATTAAAAATTTTCGAAAAAAGTTTGTGAACGTAAAAAACTGAAATTCCCTTTTTAACTGTTACGTCTTATGCTCCCTACGTGCAGGAATCTTTGAGGGTCCTGTGATAATTGTCATAGTCTCACATTCTGCTCTGTGACCTTGACAAAAGTCATTTCTATTTTTGTATCCTCTGTCCCTCATTGGTTCAAGGGAATAACGAAAAGGTCTCTGCTCTAGAAGGAAATTTTAGCTGTCCAAATGGGTACTAAGGTAAATGGCATAGGGATTCTAAATCAGAATTTTAAATTTTCATGACAATATCTTCAAAGCTCTTTATTGGCATAGTATAGCATCTCCTCACCATTCCACCCCTCTGCTGCCCCTAGTGCCCATTTACCATATTCACTTCCTTCCCAATCACCCAACCTCTGCACCCTAGTGCCCATTACAGTATATGCACCTCTTCCCCCCCTACTCCACATTCTCTGCTTCCCTTAGTGCCATTATAATACAATATAGCTGCTCTTCCCCCCCACCCTGCTCCACCTCTAGTGCCATTATACAGTATAAGTCGCCTTCCCTACGTCAATATCCCCTCTGCTGCCTTAAGTGCTCCATTATAATGAGCCAATTGTTGAGCATATGGCCGTTTCTTATGTTCTCACCGTGTTGCTGCTGCCCTGCAGCCTATTAAAACACACACTGCCCCTTTCTCATTCTTTTGTTTAATCTATTCACATGCCAAATCAAAACCTGAAAAAGAACGAGCAATTCAAGCACCCCATGGACATGTACATACATGTGGAAGGCAATTCAAATGCATTTTGCTTACGGAGACATTATGTACAGAAAGTTATGGATGCTCCGCCATCTTCCAGTGGAAAGATACAGATACAGATTTTCAAAACAGTTTTACATGCACTCGATACACTTCCATGTTAGGGAAATAAATAAATATTAAAAATAAAAAACTCAAGAGCTGATAAATAAGTAACAAATAACTAGAGAAAGATGAGCACGTGTTCTTCCTTTTTCCCTCTCAGTGTCATAGGTGTAGAAGGGACAGAGTCTTGAGTATTTGTTATCCAAAGCACTGAGGTAGCGAGTGCCCCTGTAAGATAATTTCAGTACAACACAGAGGGATCTTCCCGGGGCTGTGGACTCAGATAACGGTTTGTGCCTGTCTGGTATCTAGCTCCCAGACAACCGGCTAGAACAGCATGATGCCAAGTTTCCTACGTGCTTTGGCCATTAGGATGGTTGTAGCCCCCCAACTGACAATGGAAGTTTCTTCTGCATTACAAACACTTTACACAGATATAACTGAGGAGCAGTTTTAGTATGACAGGACATGGAATGAGGATGGAGTGTGAGTAGAGAGCAGCACATGTGCATGGAACAAGCGGGTTATGGAGTGAGTGGGCAGGTTGAAGAGTGGCTGAAATTAGTAGGCAGCAGATTTAATACAAAAAAAAGGAAATAGTTTTTGCACACAATGCACAATTAACCTGTGGAACTCATTGCCTGGAATGTTGTGATGGTCAAAATACAAATGGTTTAAAAAAACCCAACTAGATAAATTCATGGAAGATAGGCTAAATATCAGGGGTGTAAGCCTGTGCTTGGTGTAACCCTAAACTTCTACCTGTCAGAAGCCTGGAGGGAAAATCAGGGGTGGATCTCTCCAAAATTGCCCTGTTCTAAGGTCTGAGACGGGCCACTGTCGAAGACAGGATAATGGGCCAGATGAATCATTGTTCTGACCATTAGGCAGTTCATATGTTCTTATCTGAAATCTAAGGGTAAGAGTTTTGGAAGTATTTAGGCACCTAAAGATGCAGATAGGTGCCTAGTGGGATTTTCAAAAGTGCCTAGGAAAGTTAGGAGTAGCAAATGAATTGTAAAAACAGGTGAGATTTGTTGATTTGTATATTTTGAATGTGATGTTGACAGCTTGCATTTTAACTATTTATAAAGCTTTAACTTCCTGACTCTCTGCATCTACTGGCATTAAATTATAGTCGCTTTCCCCATAATTTTCCACAGCTGTGAAAATTTAAAGCAATTAAAAATCAGAAAAATTAAAAACCAGATTGTACCAAGCAAAATTCAAAAATCTAAATCACTGGGAATAGACACCATTAAATTAGGCTTGAATAAAGACTGGTAGTGGATGGGTCATTATACAAAGTAGAACTATTCCCCTTACTGTTACTCACACCTTCTTGTCTATTGTTGGAAATGGGCCATCCTGTTTATCACTACAAAAGTT
>NC_133782.1:34452366-34470262 GCF_003597395.2 Chelonoidis abingdonii
GCCTAGGACATGTATCAGTATTGATTAATTTGTAAACTTGTGCATAGGCTGTGTAAGAATTTCTATAAGCTCAGTATCATAAACTTTAACTGTAACTTTAATAAACCTTTAAACAGACTAACCTTTTACTTGTAAATGGTTCTGTATTGGGTCAATTAGCCTTGGTCTTATGTGTGCTAGAGACTCTAATCTCTGAAGCAAGTAGCAGAGGTGACTTTTCACCTGTATTAGCTTGAAATTATAGCCACTGTAGAGCCCAAAGCCACAGTGTCTAATACCACATAACAAAAATTCCACTTAAATAAAATAAAAGGCTATAAATTGGCACCTAGTGCCATGGCTTCCAGCAGAACACAGAAAGTATGATGGAGAGAGAAGTGCACTGTAAGATTCTCTAGGTAATTAATTGGAAAACAAATTATTTTATGAGGTAAAAAAAGACTGTGTTCTGCTTCGTGAGATGGGGACAGCAAAGTCCAAGATATCCCAAAGTTAGAAAGTGAGAAAGATGATGTATACAGATGCAGTTTCCACCTGTATAATTATATAAGTAATTACCAAATATCTCATTTCCCACTATCCCAGCAGCCATGTGGAACCTGGGAAAGAACAGCCAAACATTAGGACTATAGTTTCTCATTGCGGTAAGGGGGGCTGAGGTCTAAGAGACAATGACAGGAATACAGAGCTTAAACACTCTCACAGAAAAAAAGGAAGTGTCAGATACAGACACTGAGACAGCACTTGGAGCGCGGAGTGAAAAGGGATTTGAAGAAGCTGTTCAGCAGGCCGGTAAGAAAGGAAGGTCTGTTACAAAAAAGTTACCAAGTAAGAAAAAGTCAGGAAGTGCTTCGGTCTATTCACCCAATTGTGCCGCTTATTACAAGAAACTCAGGGAAACTATAGAAACTTGCTGGGGTACGTGAAAGGAAGCAAACTTAGACAGAAAATGCCTCCCATGAAGATTGAAAGGCTTTGCATTTGTGACCCTAACAAATGAGCTAATTACCTTTAAGTCAGTTGAGCCAGAAGCAATAAGGAAGAGAAACAACAAGGTTAGGGTCTGATGGGTCTTTCACAGATTAATCCTCAGTAGAGAGATAGTCTAGCTGGAGTTTCCCATAGGGAGCTCAATTTTCCTGATCTGGGCACACTCTTTTTATCATATGATTCTGATTATACCTCATTAGAATTTATGCACATAGCTCAACTTGAGGTTAGGGCATGTGTTAGAAAAATGTGACTTGTAAGCAAAAAAATTACTCTGTTAATTTTTTGCAAGAGCTCCCATTGGTATATTTTTCCCCATAATCTTGTGGCATAGGGTCATTTTTGGTCACATACTTATTATTAAGGCTTCCCCTCCCTATTCCTGTTAGGCAGACAGAAAGCAGAACTCCAGAATCAAAAGTGCAAGCAATGTGAAGTTTATTGGGGTTTCCAAGTAAGCATAATTCACAGCTATGTAGCCCATCAGAGCTTTTCCTGTCCCATCCCCGCCTTGTCTTTTTTAGAAGGCTTGATTATACTAGTGGTGCAGGCCCCTGGTCCTTCCCCTTACAATTTATGGACATGTTTTGGTTTGGAGGGTTGTGAGTCTGGGGGCTTCGGTACCACCTCTTTTGTACTCCATGGGAGGAGTAGGGAGTGAGGTTGTGTACTGGCTAAGGCCAGGATTATCTTTGGTTTTCAGTGGTTTTTAGTGTTTCTTATACTTTCCCCACCCTGCATCCTCCTCACCCCCTCTGACTGGTTGCTTTGACCTTGTGCTTATGTTTTGACATGTTAGGCTGACTTTTGGAAGAAGTAAGAATAAACTAAACAGAAATTTAAAAGGCTTTCTAAAAATAATGGAGTTGAGAAAAGCAAGAGAACCTGTCTCACTGAGCATGTGGCAGTAAGAGAAGCAAACGGAGTTTTAAAAAGTGCTTTAAAGAAAAAAAGGGGTCATTTTGAAAAAGAAAAGCAAAAGTTTTATTAAAGAAAAGAAAAAAATAAGGTTTCACAAAGAAAGAGGAAAATAAAGAAAAAGGGTTTAAAGAAATTAAAGAATAGAGATGAAGTTGTTTCAAAAGGTTATGAAAGAAAAGAGTTTTAAAAATATAAAGAATAGAGAGTAAAAAATTAAAAAGGGTTATTTTGGAAGAAATTAAAGAAACGCAAGCGGTTTATGAAATAAAAGAAAAATATAAAGGTACGTTAAAAAGAGAAAAATTAAACATAGAGAACAATTAAAAAGGGTTATCTTGAAATAAAGAAAAAAGGCAAATTAAAGAAAAGAGATTTCTTTGTTAGATTGAGAGAAAGTTTAGTAAGCACCTGGTAGACAAAAAGGAGGAAAAAAGACAGGGAACACATGGGAGAAAGAGGAGCAAAGAGGGTTTAAAAAGTTAATTTTAAAAAAGGCTTATTTCAAATAAAGCATAGAGTTGAGAAATTCAAGAAAGAGAGGATTTCAAAGAAGTTAAAGAATAGATAGAGAGCCTGTGTCACTGAACACAGGGCAAAGAGACTTCTAAAATTTGGGGTGCGGGGATAAGGGTTATTTTGAAATAGAGAATAGAGAGAAATTAAAGAAAAGAGGAGCTTGTTCAAAAGGTTTATGAAAGAATTTTTTTTTTAAAAACTAAGAATGATTTCTAAAGCAGAGCAGATGGCAGAGTATGAAAGCAAAGAGCAGTTTTAAAGTTTAGAAACAAGAGTAGTTTCAAATAAAGCATAGGTTGAGAAATTCAAGAAAGAGAAGATTTGAAAGAAGATTAAAGAATAAATAGAGAGCCTGTGTCTCTGAACACATGGCAAAGAGATTTTAAAGAGGAGAGAGAGAGAGAGAGAGAGAGAGAGAAAAGAGAGAGTGAAGCAGTGAGCTTACCCAAGCAGCTGCCTCTAGTGAAATGACATATGTGCTTATATATGTGTTTCAATAAAAAAAATAGCATGCAGCAGGCCCTATTTGAAGTAGCATGTTTTTTTTTAAAGGTGTTTCTTTTTTCAGCAAAAGCACAGGCTTAAAATTAAATAATGAAAACCTAAAGAGATGCTAAGTTTATTTAATTTTCATCACTAAATAATTACCAACTCTGCAACATAAAGATTTTAATCTAGAAAGAAAATCCTGTGTACAAGAATGTCAATTGTAAAGAAATAGTGTCATAACCATTTACAATGAATTTAACACATTCTTTTTAACTGTTTGTTTATAAATACAATTTTAAAGGAGAGAATTATATAGCAATGGGTCCCCCCTCCTCTTTTTCCTAGAACAAAACTGTGCAAAGGAGATACATAAAAACTGACCACCTCACCTTGTTATTCAAAGAAATGACCCCTCACATTCCTCCACTCCATTTTTAACACTTTTGCTAAACATGCAGTGTTTAATTATATCAAATAAAGTTTGCTGTTAAAGTTTTTAACAAATGCACCAGTCTTTAAAGTTTCACCTAATGGGTTTTAGATTTATACAACAGACAAATTAGCTCATGTAAAAGAATTAACACTTTTTACTAGAGATTCCCCGCCCCACCACACACATTTTCTTCTTTTGAGAATGTTTTTTAAAGTCGAAACCAAGGACAAATAAATGTTTTAAAACATTAATTAAAGGGAACAGGCATATAGATTTCTTTGTTTCAGTTTTGTTAAAGACACTTGTGAAAGTGAAATCAAACTTCCTTATTCCATTTACTGGAAACTGACTTTAACTTTGTAAAGGGTGAATGTCATTTACAATAAAAGTGTAAGAGGAATGAATAACTGTATGAAGGATAAGTATCTCCCTCTCTTGTTATTTGAAGCTGATAACTACTGAAACAAAATAATGTTTATTAGGAAGAAAACTTTATGAAATTTTTAAAAAGACAAAAGCGAAGGTCCTGTGACTGCATGAAGTTCAGATACAGCCTATCCGCATTCACCTTCCTGACTTTTTCCCTTCCATTTAACACTTTTGCTAAATAAGCAGTGTTTTAATCATATCAAATAAAGTTCTTTTGAAGGTTTAACATGAAAATACAGCATGGAATGAGCTGTAACATAACAAGGCCTCTTTTAGGAATGTTTCATATGCAGTGAGGCTATTTGAAGCAGCAAACTTTTTAAATAGCTACAGCGATAGTGTAGGCTTAAAATTAAATAATGAAAGCCTAAAGAGATGCTAAGCTTACTTAATTTTCATCATTAAATAATTATCATCTCTGTTGCAGTAGTTACCAGGTTCAAATAACAAGGAAGGGGATATTTTTCTTACTCCATGCAGTTATTCATTCCTTTTAAACTTTTACTGTAAATGATATTCATGCCTTACAAAGCTAAAGTCAGTTTCCAGTAAAATGAAATAAGGAAGTTTGATTTCACTTTCACAAGTATGTTTAACAAAACTAAAACAAAGAAATCTACCTGCCTGTTCTCCTTTAATTAATGTTTTAAACATATGTTTGTCCTTAGTTTATATTTAAAAAACATTCACAAAGAAAAAAGTGTATGTGCTGGGGGAAAAACAGACTCTTTATCTGTGGTAAAAAGTATTAACTCTTTTATATGAGCTAATTTGTCTGTTGTATAAATCTAAAGCCTTTAGGTAAAACTTTAAAGACTGGTGCATTTGTTAAAACTTTAACAGCAAACTTTATTTATATAATTAAACACTGCATGTTTAGCAAAAGTGTTAATGGAGGGAGGGAAAGCGGAACGCAATCTTATTTTTAAACGGGGGAGGGTCATTTCTTCGAATAACAAGAGTGAGGGGTCAGTTTTTATGTACCTCTTTTGCAGTTTTCCTCTAGAAAGAAAAAAAGGATGGAGGAACCTGCTGCTACGTAATTTCTCTTCTTTAAAATGTTATTGTAAATGCTGGGGATGTGACATTCTCCCTTTATGCAGCTTACAGGTAGGGTCAATTTCCAGTAAATAAAATAAGGGTTAGGAAAGAAAAATTCTGAGTGGTGGGGAAAAGCAGGGTCTTGTTGTAAAATATAAGCTTTTCCTTTTAAATTAAGAAAAAATGTAGCCTCTTTTTGTATAAGCTATTTTCTTAGTGTTATCCAGTACAAAAATCTGCTAATATAGCTTTAGTCCTATCATGCAGGTATGTTATTTCATGCTAGCAAAAGACTTAAAATGGGCATATGAGATTCTCCCTTTATAAAGTTTACAGCTAAAGTTAATTTCCAGGAAATTAAATAAGGGTTGGGGGAAAAAAGGGTTGTGTGGTGTGGAAAAGCAGGTTCCTTATCTCTAGTAAAGGGAAAAAAAGTTAATTATTTCACATAAGCTGCTTTTTCTTTTTAATTAGTTGATGTTTTGTATCATTTCTTTGCAGAAGTTTTCCTTTAGGCAAAACTTTAAAAATCAATCTGGTGCACTTCGTTTTGTGTGAGAAATAGAACATCTTTACTTCACTGTTGGCAAAAGAATTAAGAAAAGAGTTTATCTTACATTTTCAAACAAAGGGGAAGGGAGGGAGGAGGTGGTGGCACTTGTTTTAAAAAATCTTTGAAGTATATGATTGGCTCAGGAAGAGTGCATTCTAACACACAGCTGTAGAACAGGTTCTGATTGGTCCAGCATGGTTTGCCACTAAGGGTCGCTGCCCCTGAAAAGTTATCATTTCACTTGGGGCAGCTGCTTGGGTACACTCACTGCTTCCCCAACTCCTTTAAAATCTCTTTGCCATGTGCTGTGTTTTCTCCTACCTGTTATGTGCTGTCTTTTTTCTTCATTAACATCTCTTTGCCCTGTGTTCCCTGACCCAGGCTTTCTATCCTTTGCTTTTTTAAAAAATCCTTCCTTTCTTTAATTTCTCAACTCTAGACTTTATTTCAAAATTACCTTTTTTTCTAAACTTGTAAGACCCTCTTTGCTCCTCCCTCTGCCATGTCGTCCTTATCTTTGCTCCTCTTCTCTCTCTACCATGTGCTTACTACTGTTTCTCTCAACGAGCTTGCCTTCATTATCATTATATTTAGCTGATTTCATTATATTCAGCTGTACCCCAAGAAACCTACATGTCCTGTATTGTGTAAGATATTAGCTGAGGCATAAACTAGCATAGGTGTGTTAAGTAGGCTGTAAGCCAGGGCACAGGTTAGTGGTTACCTTTAGATTTTTAGGAACTAAGGAGCGTTTCCTCAATAGTAGGAGTTAGAATGATCCAGTAAGTGCTACTGCAAGGAACATGGAAGTAATAGCCACACGTCCGCTTGAGCAAGAGGTGAAGGTTATTGTTCATCATTTGGCTCTGTGTGTGTTCACTCACCGTGCTGTGCTGGCTCTGCGCAAATAACCGACACAGCAGACCTCAACTGAAATGCCCAAGCAGACCAGACTCCAGTTCAGTAGTGAAGGCGCTCGGCCAGGTTTATTGTTAAGGAAGCACGGTCCTAGTATCCCGTACAGGATCACTAACACATGTATGTCCATTACAATGGACTAGCTCAGTGAAGAGTGGGACTTTCCATTTTCCCCTAGGTGAGACAAAAGTTTAAGGCAAGTTATCCCAACATTTATAGACTGAACCAAACCATATGAGTTAAACAAACTTACTTGTCGCTTTATGTGTTTCATGACATGTTTGTTACCTCCCCTTCTACTTTTCTCCTGATGTTTCAGACAAAATATCACCACTAAACACTATTGTCAAACCATTTTATCATGTGCTAGGCCGAGGTTTTCTTGTGCTTAACAATAAAAAAGTTACAGAGCAGTTTTTAAACTAAGAGATGGGGGAAATCTGATTGCTGCAGAGGAGCACATGGATCGGACAGAAACTTCTTTTAGAGAAGAGTCTATTGATAGGGATTCTCTAGGTTTTAGTCAGGAGGAAAGGATGGAAGAGGATAGTCTAAGGGCCAGATCAGATGAGAAACATTCACATATAAAATAATCTGACATATCAGAAAAGGGCAGACAAATAAAAAGTGACAAGTTTTTAAAGTGGATGTACACAAATGCTAGAAGTCTAAATAATAAGATGGGTGAACTAGAGTGACTCGTAAAGGAGGATATTGATTTAATAGGCATCACAGAAACCTGGTGGAGTGAGGACAAACAATGGGACACAATCATTCCGGGGTACAAAAATATATTGGAAGGACAGAACAGATTGTGCAGGGGGGGGAGGAGAGTGGCACTATATGTGAAAGAAAATGTAGAATCAAATGAAGTAAAGATCTTAAGTGAATCCACATGTTCCATAGAATCTCTATGGATAGTAATTCCATGCTCTAATAAGAATATAATAATAGGGATCTATTATCAACCACCTGACCGGGACAGTGATAGTGACTATGAAATGCTAAGGGACATTAGAGAAGCTAACAAAATAAAGAACCCAGTAATAGTGGGGGATTTCAATTATCCCCATATTGACTGGGTACATGTCACCTCAGGATGAAATGCAGAGACAAAATGTCTTGATACTTTAAATGACTGCTTCTTGGAGCAGCTAGTACAGGAACCCACAGGGGGAGATGTAACTCTCGATTTAGTCCTGAGAGGAGCACAGGATCTGGTCCAAGAGGTAACTATAACAGGACTGCTTGGAAATAATGACCATAATGTAATAACATTTAACATTCCTGTGGTGGGAAGAACACCTCAGCAGCTCAACATTGTGGCATTTAATTTCAGAAAGGGGAACTATGCAAAAATGAGGAGATTAGTTAAACAGAAATTAAAAGGTACAGTGACTAGAGTGAAATCCCTGCAAGGTGTATGGACACTTTTCAAAGACACCATAATAGAGCCTCTGCCCAAAGAAGTAAATGGCTCTTACCTCCAGGAGGGAGCGGGGTCTTCCCTCTTAGCCTCTTTGAGAACTAGCACTGCTTGGTTTCACAGGACAAGGTGACCTGTCTCCACTGCTCCCTGAGGTGGATCAGCTTCTGACTGCACCCCTCTGGGAGGCTGTCTCACACCTCAGGGCCTAGAAGACAGGTGGGGAGGAGGTTCCTATTCACGTCACTCTCTGAGAGCCCATAGAAGAGCCAAAGGAAGAATAAAGGGCAAGAAGTGAAGCAGGCCCTGGCCCTCTGTCCCATCCTCACCTCCTCAAATGTGGAGCTTCCTAAGCTTCATTTGGGCAGACAGTCTGTAGCTCTGGCACAAAGGTCCTTCTGTGCCTATGGGACAAAGAGATCTCTGCCTGGGACACAGGGAATGGGATGGAGGTCAGAGCAAGGAAAGAGGGAAGGAGTATGGGAATGAGAGGAAGAGCTCATGCCCCAGATAAAGGAAGTTTGGGGTCAGAGGGAAGGACCCTGGTCCATGGAGAGGGGAGAGAGTTCTGTCAGTGTCAGGGGCCTCCATTTCCCCTTCCACTAGCCCCTCATTTACAGTGAGACAGAGCAGTACCTGCAGCAGGGAACGGGAGTTGCTGAACATGGGAGGGGAACTTTTAAGGGCATTAGATGAGGCTCAGCCCTGGCAGTGCCTCAGGCACCTGATGCAACTGCCGGATGATGCAGAGCTGACACATCACCTTGGCTGTGACATCCTCCAGCTGCAGGGCAAGGAGAACATGTCAGACACTGAGACACTGCCCAGGAATCAGGGAGGATTAAGGGCACCTGAAACCAGCACCATTTCCACCCAGCTGCTGCTCATGTCTGAGTGGTCGATTCACACTCCTGATCCCCAGGATGGATGCTTGTTGTCCTCTCTGCTGACCTCGAGTGCCAACCATCCTCCTTGTAGGGTTAGTTCCTGCCACCTCCCCGTCAGTGCCCTTGACAGCTGTTCCACCTCCAACCCACCCGGGGACACCGCTCAAGTTCGTAGAACCCTCTCCTCCACCCTTACCTCCATCCCCACCCAGGTAGGGCAGGAGGGATTCTGACAGCAGTGAAGTGGCATGCGGCAAGGTTGAGACCTTTCCCCAAGTCACCCCAGTGACAAATGCTGAAGCCACAGGATGGTAGCCCTGGTGAATGGGGCAGGTCAGCAGCCCCTGCTGACTGAATCCTCCCATTTTCTCTAGAATGGGTCCAGCCCTGCCAGCAGCAGGACAAGCTTCCCCCACTCACGTGCCTCAGAACTGCCTGGCCAGTTGCCTTCATCCATCAGTCCTTCACCTCCCAGGCTGCCAGTGATGGAGGCAACTCTGGACGGTGGCTCGGGTGACATGGACACTAAGCCATGGGAAAATGGGTGCAGCTCTGTGAGTCAGGAAAGGTTCACAGAGGGCAATTAGGGGACTGTCCTGCCCTTCCCAGGAGTAATAGTGGAGCATCACATCCTAATAACACAACTCCATGAAGTCCAGAAGTCCCCACTAGGCTCCTTGCTCCTAGGCCAGCAAATGGTGCATTAGACTCAGGAGACTGGGCCCCACCCCAATCTCCTGAGTCTAATGCAGCTGCTTATCTTGTCCTTGCTGGGCTTCCCCCAGGATGGAGTATGTGAGGAGCAGCCCAGCCTGGCTAATACACAGCAGGGGGTCATGGATTACCAGCATTGCTGTCTGGAGGAAGTATTTTCTCTGCCCCTCAGAGAAGAATTTTCCAAAGACCTAAAACCAACAGGACACGAGGCTGTAGCAGATTGCCCAGAGCCAGCCTCCAAATCTAGACATAGAATGGCCTCAGCGTCTGGTGCCCCAAAGGGAGGGTAAGAGAGCTGCTGTAGCCAAGGCAGTTCATTCCCCAGGAGGCTTTCAGGGTCCCATGGCTCAGGGAAGCCCCTTTATTAAAAGGTGGCAGATGCTTAGGGACCAAAGCCTCCAGTGGCTCTTTCTGGAGGGCAATTTATCCAGCTTGATGGGCAGGAAATAGATCTCTAATGTGGGTGAGCAGGGCCCACTCTGGTGTGCAGCGCACAGAGACGATAGGGAATCCTGTATTGCTTCCAGCAGAGTGATCTCTTGCACCTCAGTGGCTAGAGGAGTGTGCGTGGGGGAGTAGGGGGTTGGAGCTGACAGACCAAAGGTCTATTTCCCACAAATTAGTGATTTCCCTAGTAGCTGGGTATGGCCGCGGCAGCTCCTTGGTTTCTGCCAAAGGGAATCCAATCTGCAACCTGACCAGGATAAGAAGACTCATGTCCCAGTACCCATCACAGACACTCCTAGGAAACTTTTCTTCTGCTGCAGCAATTCAGCTTGTGGGAGGCAGGACAAGCTCACACAGTCTCTCTCACGTGGTGTCTATAGAGCAGCATTCTGTAGATGCACTTGTAGATCCAGGAGCCATTCCAAGGCCCCCTCTGTGACGTTGTGGAAATCACCTATTTCACCTTTGACTCCAATCTGGGGGCACTGGGTTATGGTGTGTTCCAAGGTTTGGATGTTCTCACCACAGTTGTGAGAAGAGGCAGGGGGGGTGGTCTTTGATTGTCTACTTGTGCAGCAAGTAGTCGCAACTTGGGTCAGTGACAATGTGCTTCTTTGGCACAGTGGCTGAGGTCCAGATACTCTGCCATTCCCTGGCCAGGTCTGGAGACATGAGGAGGGCGCATGTGATCCATATTGGCTCTGGAGCTCACTATGCCCCCTACCCAGTTCCCAGGTTGGGGCAGTCTGCTTCCTGACTGGCAATGGAATCGGGCAAACCCCACCTCCTTTCTCTACTTCTACAGGGTGCAGGGAAGTAAACAAGGATCTGATCAAGCAATAGTGACTGACTGACCCAGTGCTTTCCTCTCAAACACTTGGGGATCAGCCAGGGGGACAAGGAGCAGAGAGACACCCAGAGCCATAATCCTATATTAACTCACCCACCTGGGGAGTCTCCTTATGCCACGTAGCAATGGCTCCATGTAAGACACTCAAATCATGGCAACTAGCAAGGTTCCAGTGTGGGACCTTTAGCATCAGCCTGTCCCACTGGGTGCTGGATGAGGAACTCTGAGCTGGAAATAAGGAGCGGGCTCTTTTCCTGTGTCCAGGATGCATGCACCGCAGGGACCCCAGCCAGCCCCACTCCCTGAGCTGTGTCATACCCTGCCACAGTGTCCTTACCTCCCCCACCCTGGCTGTGTTTTTATAGCCCAGGAGCCTGCTGTCCCGGTGCCAGTCGTGGCACCACAGATCTTCTGCCTCATGTATGGTCAGCCCTGGAAGAGAGAGAGAGACACACACTTTGATCATTCTGGTTGCAGTTTCTGTGTCCTTCAAATCCCATTGGTGGCTGCACAGTGGAGTGGAAAAGAAGAGATGCAGAGAGAGACTTGTTCTCCAGCTGGGGTCAGGTTGAGAGAAATTCTCTGGGGTCCCATTATCCACCTGTGGTCACTCTCAGTCCCCTGTTGGGTTCCGTGTCCCAGTGGGTTCCTTACCCCTCTATTCAAGCAGTAGCTGGTACAGCCTTAAGTCCCCTCCCTGGCCTGCCGGCTGATGTCTTTGTCTGGGTCACTCACAAGCAGAGCCAGCTGTGCCACATGGTGACCTAGCCTAGGGAACTCTGCTGAGATCTAATGGAAGGGAGAGGAGAGGAGACTCCATCAGCATTTTCCTGTCAGCTCCTTGTCCCCCCTGGGCCGGAAGGCTACTTCCCTTAGCCCCTCTGCAGGAGATGCCGGGGGAGAGGAGCCTGAGATAGACCCTTCATTTGCTCTGCTGCCAATGGAACCAGGATCTGCTTTGGGATGCCAAGCAGGGGCTGGAGCATGGTCCCTGTCAAGGTTCCTTCCCCACTCTGAACTCTAGGGTACAGATGTGGGGACCTGCATGAGAACCTCTAAGCTTAATTACCAGCTTAGATCTGGTTTTTCTGCCACCACTCAAGTTATTTGGGAAACTCTGTCTACCTCCCCCCTAGAATATCTCCCTCTCAAATACTGTAACCCTTCCCTGGGTAGCCTTGAGAGACTCCTCCACCAATTTCCTGGTAAACACTGATCCAAACCCTTGGATCTTAAAATAAGGAGAAATTAACCATTCCCCCTCCTTTCCGCCCACTAATTCCTAGAGAGTGCAGATCCAACCCCTTTGTATCTTAAAACAAAGAAAAATCAATCAGGATCTCAAAAAGAAGGCTTTTAATTAAAGAAAGAAAGGTAAAAATCATCTCTGTAAAATCAGGATGGAAAATAACTTTACAGGGTAATCAGATTCAAGGAGCCCAGAGGAATCCCCTCTAGCCTTAGGTTCAAAGTTACAGCAAACAGAAGTAAAATCCTCTTAGCAAAAAGGAACATTTACAAGTTGAGAAAACAAAGATAAATGTAACACGCTTTGCCTGGCTGTTACTTACAAGTTTGAAATATGACAGACTGGTTCAGAAAGATTTGTAGAGCCTGGATTGATGTCTGGTCCCTCTTAGTCCCAAGAGCGAACAACCCCCAAAACAAAGTGCGCACAAACAAAAGCCTTCCCCCCCGACCAAGATTTGAAAGTATCCTGTCCCCTTTTTGGGTCAGGTGTTAGCCAGGTTACCTGAGCTTCTTAACCCTTTACAGGTAAAAGGATTTTGATGTCTTTGGCCAGGAGGGATTTTATAGTACACAGGAGGGCTGTTCCCTTTTCTTTATTGTTATGACAATCTCCTTAAAGGCCCAGGGACAACACTTGATCAGGATAAGAAGAACTTGACTCAAGCCTATCTCATTCCCTGCTCTGACTCTGCCTGCCCAAGAGGAACACTCCTAACCCACAGCCCCTGCAGCAGCAGATCCTACAGCCCGTTGGAGCCAGCCCGCCTATGCCTGGAGTCAGGAAGCTGGGGTCAGAGGTCACTTACATCAAACTCGAGGAGGGTCACTGCATATCTGAGCAGGGCCATGCTTCTCCTAATGGTCCTGGCTCTCTCCTGGGATACCCTGGATATGATCCAGAGGTTGACATGCTGTGGGGAAAGGAGGCAGGTCAGGATCAATGGGCACGTGGTGTTTTGCAAATGAGCCCCACACCCCTAGCCCCAGGGGCCCGAGACATTATGCGCAGGGGGAAAAGCTGAGTCATTGATCACAGAGCTTTAGAAGGGGATTCTTTCCCCCAGGACGCAGCTTGTATCCTGCAGGTCACAACTTGTCAGGGTCTCTCTAGACTGGGACAAGGTTTGGTGTCGGGGTTGGTCCCATCCTCCCAGAACTCCTGATTCCTGAACNTTATTTCATGGATTGTCTGGGATGGGGGAAAAGCTGAGTTCACTCCAAGTGGAGGGGAAAAAGGACCCTGAAAATGTCAGGCCCCAACCCCTGCTACCAGAATCACCGAGGTGCTGGGGATTTGAGTAGGAAAGGGACTGTGTGAATTGTCAAGGTGGGGAATGAATAACAATCTACAACCAGATCCACCTCATTAACCATTGACACAGGCTGTTCCTGCTGCAGCTAGAAGGAAAACTGGGAGTGATTCTTTGCTGTGCAGCCACGGAAACAGTGACCCAATTGCACCGCAGTGAATGTGCTGGGGAAAGCTGGACTTCACAGGCAGGTGGAAACACCTAAAACTCCCCACCCCACTTCTGCCACCAGGGTGAGGTGTTGAGCTGCTCACAGCATACCCTACCATGACCTTGCAGCAGGGGATTGCAGCACGTGCCCCCTGCTCCTCAACCAAAGCTGGGGAGAGGGCTGAGTGTATCTCTGCACCCTGAGTCCAGGGCACAAACTCTCTCTGCCCCACACATAGACTTTGGCCCTGCTGTTAAGTGACCCCTGTGAACAAGTAACCTCCAGGAGAGCAGGCCTGGCCCTCAGAGAGGGGAATGGGCTTCTCATGAAACTTATAGGTCACTGGATGCAGTGAGAACAGGAGGGCTCTGAGAATTACCCATAGGAAATACAACTCATCTGAGGATGTAGCTCAGTGGTAGAGCACATACTTTGCATGTATGAGGCCCTGGGTTTAATCCCCAGCATCTCGATGTTCACTTTTTCACCCTGCTCTTTGCTCATGCCCAGAGGGGATGTGGCCATCAGTCTCCCTGCACCAGTTTCAGTCCTGCTCAGTGAGAGGCAAGTGTCAATTGCATGGAAGGTCTGGGAAGGGGGGCGTTCTGCTCCAAAGTCACCTTGGTACATTTAAGATTCCCACCCACTGTGCTGCTTGGGACAAGGGTAGATGAGAAGGGCAAATCCTCCAGCACTGAAGGGAAAGGTCCCATCTGCACAGACTGAGAGGCAAGGAAACAGAGGGGCCGTCAGTGCTCAGAGAGGAAAGAGGTCAGTGATGTACACCCTACAGGGGACACTGTCTTTTTGGATATCACAGGGGTAGCTGTGTTAGTCAGGATCTGTAAAAAGAGACAGAGTCCTGTGGCACCTTATGGACTAACAGACGTACAGGAGCATAAGCTTACGTGGGTGAATCTCCACTTCATCAGATGAATGTAGTGGGAATTCTGTGCCTGGCTAGCCAACTACAAAAGCAATTTCTCCTCCCTTGGCGTTCACACCTCAACTTCTAGAAGAGGGCCTCATCCTCCCTGATTGAACTAACCTCCTTATCTCTAGACTGAATCTTACCTGCATATTTATAGCTGCCCCTGCAAATTTCCACCACATGCATCCGATGAAGCATGTGTTCACCCACGAAAGCTTATGCTCCAATACGTCTGTGAGTCTATAAGGTGCCACAGGATTCTTTGCTGCTAGGACAGGAATAGTGTCTGTACCCACTTCGTCAGATGCATGTGTTCACCCACGAAAGCTCATGCTCCAAAACGTCTGTTAGTCTATAAGGTGCCACAGGATTCTTTGCTGCTAGGACAGGAATAGTGTCTGTTCCCTGGAGCCTGCTGCCCCTCCTGTATCTGAGCCCAGGAGTGAGCCCCTCCCCGAGGCCCCTAGAATGTTATTGGAGTGAAAAGAAGAGCCTAGCCAGGAGAGAATGAACCTTCCCACACAACTATCTTTGCCAGAGGAGCCACTCCTGGGAGGTGACCGACCTAGGAGTGGGAGGGACAGTGACTCCCAGCCTTGGGCCTGAGCAGCACTGGAGTTAGGGGAGCCAGTGGAGGGAGGGGAGGGGGCTGTCTCGGTACCTGAGGTTGCCCACTGCAACCAAGGAGTTGGCGAGGATGGCGCTGGGTGGAGAGTCTTTAAGAAGCTCCTCAATGAGCTCCTGTGAGACGCAAAGGAGACAAAGGAACATGAGAGATTCAGGCTCTACTGACACCTCCCAATGAGGAGATTACACAGCCAGTGCCCCACATGGCCAGCAGAATCCCCCACTACCTCCTGCTCCTCCCATTTCTTCCTGCCCATCAAACTTGTCTCTGGCTACGTCTTCACTACCTGCCGTATCGGCGGGTAGCAATCAATTGCTCGGGGATCGATATATCGCGTCTCATCTAGACGCGATATATCGATCCCCAAACGCGCTTATATCGATTCCGGAACTCCACCAAGCCCTACGGAGTTGCACAATCGACAGAGGGAGCCGCGGACATCGATCTCGCGCCATGAGGATGGTGAGTAATTCAATCTTAGATACTTCGACTTCAGCTACGTTATTCAAGTAGCTGAAGTTGCGTATCTAAGATTGATTTTCCCCCGTAGTGTAGACCAGCCCCCCTTCCAGGATTCCTGCCCAGCTCAGTCCCAATCCCCTTCTTTCCTCCTCCTTGTCAAAACTGCCCCCATTCAGCACCATCCTGACTATCGAGCTGGGACCATGTGATTCCTTGTCCCCCAGTCACAGCTGCCCTCCAGCCTCACAATTCCCCCACTGCCCAATCTCACAATTTCTCCCTTCTCTTCTCCCCAGCCTTCAGCTCCAGCAATCCCTGCTCTCTGCTGCCCCCTCCACCACCACCCAGCCCCCACTCATTAGCCTGACGATATCCCTGCCAATCCCATGTTTCTCTCCTCCCTCCAGCTGCGCCTGTAGGATGTGTCTCACTCACCACAATCCTCTCCACCACAGCCACCTTGCAGCAGTGCGGCTCCAGCATGTCCTGCCCTCTGTTCTGTGCAGCAAGACATGCAAGGTAGATGACCTGCAGGAACCTGAGCTGCTGCCCCTCATCCTGTACCCACCAGGAATGGGGTATAACGGGAGAGAACCTGTTAGCTAGGGACCTTCCTGCCCCACCCACACCAGCGCCAGGCCTTAGGCCTCAGTGGGGGATTGTGGGGACCTGCCTAGTGTCCAAATTCCCCACGACTCCTACACAAGCAGGATTGGGAACTGGGACAGTGCCTACTGGGGGAGGAGACCTAGGCTGTTGTGGGACAAACACCCCCATCTTGCATCCAACGAAGCGGGTATTCACCCACAAAAGCTCCTGCTCCAAAATGTCTGTTAGTCTATAAGGTGCCACAGGACTCTTTGCTACCCCCATCTTGGGGATCCCACATCAGGAATGTAAAAGGGCCCCATTAGGGGTGGTGGATCATCAGGGACAAGACCTTTGGCAGAGGGTGGGGATGCTGAGAGGGGACAGGACAATCTTGGTTCCAGCCAAGGTGGGGAACATTTGTACCTTTTCTCTGCGATGAAGCTGTTCTCTGATGACCTTGAGAGCAGCTTCATCTGTGGACATGTCCAGCCATTCCTTCCTCCTCTGAATCCCTGGAGGTCCCTGCACCAGGAAGAGAAGGGAACAGTGTGATGTCTGCTGCCACTTGGGGAAGGACAGGGGCGTGGTGGGGAGAGCAGGATTAAAGACCCTCCCCCTTCCCACCCAGGGCAGATGGGGCCCCACACCTCCCTCTCAGGGATGCCTTCGGCCCCCAATAGCTTCAGAAGTCCATAGCAGAGACCCCTCTGCCCTCCACTGTCCAGGACTCCGTGGGAGGTGCCGACTTCCCCAGCCCTGGAGCATCAAGGGACAAAGTGGCAGCAGCTCTTGATGCCCCCAGGTCTTCTTGCTGCAGGGGCAGCTGTGTGACTGCTGCTGGTGTCAGTGGGTTTCACGTGGCTCAGGCCAGACAACTGGGCTGGGGACCACCCCCCGCCATATCACTGGGAGAGTGTCTGGGCCCAGGGTGTTCACATCCCCGTCCTCACCCCTCCCTGAGCCCAACCTGGCTCCTCACCTGGAATAAAGCGGCAGCGTCCATCAGCATCGCTGCTGCTAGACCCCCAGGCACTTCTGCTCTCCTGTGCTGAGCTACTGGTGCTGGGATTGGGATCTTCTACTTCCTGGCCTGACGGGGCTGGAAGATCCTCAGTGACCAGACAGCGTGATGCCCCCTGCTGGGAATGAGGTCTGGGCTCCTGGGGCCGCTGCTGCCCACATAACAAGCCTCAGAGCCTCCCTGCCTGGCGCTCCTCCTGGGCTGGGTCCTGGCTGCGAAACCGTATCCTGAGCCTGTTCCATCTGGGCTTGGCTGGGGCCTCTCCCAGCTCGATGCCTGTGCTGGGAGCTGGTTTTGCTCTCCAGAAGGCTGGGCACTTCCACCTTCTGGCCTGGACGGGTGCTGCTTCCCCGCCAGCGGGGATGGAGAGGTGGCTCAGCCCCTTGGGAAGATGGCCGCTGCTTCCCACAGGCTCAGGGGCCACCTGCAGAGTCTTCTTCCTGAACATCTTCAAGAGCCTGGCCATCTTGGAATCGAGTGGGAAGCAGGTGTGAGTCTGGGGTCACTCATGGGCCTTTTCGGTATCTCCTCAGCCCTGTTCCAACCACAGCAGCCCCTTCTCCCCCCATAGGAGTGCAAGCTACACACACTGGCAGGAGTTCATTGCATGATTTGCTCCCCCTCAATGTTCTCCCTCGTCATCCGTGTTGCTGCAGCAATATCCAGGAAGTCTCATCCTTTTAGAGCAATGGGGTCAGTCCCAAAGACCATTGGCTACTCTAGACAAGCAGCCCCATCCTTTCATCCCAGGCCACAGTCCCCTGCCAAGGCTACAGAAGGAACAGAACCCAGGAGTCCAGACTTCTTCTGGGAAACCATTCCCCACGTCAAAGTCATAAAGACCCTAGGCACAGGAAGCCCAGGGCCCTCCTCATTCCCCATTGATTTCCATGCTCAGCAGCTCACAGGGTCTGGCCCAGCTCAGAGACTCCCA
>NC_133782.1:34471762-34473599 GCF_003597395.2 Chelonoidis abingdonii
ACCATGGCAGGGGAGAGAAGCTGCAGCACCGCACCTGCCGGGGACAGAGAACTCCGGGGCTGCAGGCGCCGCTGCTCTCTGTCCCCAGCAGGTGCAGGGCTGCAGCTTCTCGCCCCCTTCAAGAGAAGCCGCGGCTCCCCACCTGCAGGGGACAGAGAGCACCGGGGCTGCAGGGGCCGGTGCTCTCTGTCCCTGGCAGGCACAGGGCCGCGGCTTCTCGCCCCCTTCAAGAGAAGCCGCGGCTCCCAGCCTGCCAGGAACAGAGAATGCCAGAGCTGCGGGGCTGTCCCCCACACCAACTTCTGAGACGAGCACACTTCTGGAGTGGTTCTGCCTTTGGCAGCAGGGTGACGGTGGAACCTGCTGAGCACTGAATGGGGAGGAGGCTCACCCACCCTTTGGAACACCAGTCACTGGCCTTAGCAATGGGAAAGTGGAATTTCTCCCCACTCCCCAGATTCCTCACTGTCACTCCAAGAGGATCTTTTCTCTTCGAGACCCATTTCCCTTGGCCCCAGTTATGATCCCCAGACAAAACAAGCCATGTTTCTTTCATCCCTCAGGCCAGAGATCAGAGGCCTCACCCAGGCTGGAAAACAAGATCCCTGCATCCTTCTTCCTTAGGGTGTAGAATAAAGCCCTCGAATCGGCTAGGATAGTGGCTCTCAACCTTTCCAGATTGCTGTACCTCTTTCAGGAGCCTGATTTGCCTTGCATACTCCAAGTTTCACCTCGCTTAAAAACGGCTTGCTTGCAAAATCAAATATACAGATGTGTCGCTGCACATATTACTAAAAAATTGCTTACTTTCTCTTTTACCATAATTAAATTAGAATATAAATATTGTACTTACATTTCAGTGTATAGAACACAGAGCACCATAAAGAAGTCATTGTCTGTATAAAATTTTAGTTTGTACTGACTTAACTACTGCTTTTTAATGTATCCTGGGCAAATATCTAGATGAGTTGATTACCCCCTGGAAGACCTCTGCATACCCCTGGTTGAGAACCACGGGGCTAGGCAACAGAGCCAGAGGATCAGCTAGATTGAGTCAGCCTCGCTTGATTGGACTGGCCCAGAGAGTCTTTGAGGTTTCTTCTTTCTTCAGAGGACAAACATATCCAGCCCCCTCCCAAGGATCAGTTACCCACAGAGACAATCCCGAGTTGTCAGTCCTCCCTTCACACGAAGGCCAGCTACTGCCAAGCCACCAACAACGCTGGTTTCATGGGAGGCTAACCAGAGTCAGCAATTTGTAGACTCTTCTGGCAAGCCATTTCTTCCCCACATGCATGCCTCAGATATTGGGCCATGTCTAGATTATCCTTAACCTCCATTCCATCCTCAGTGTTTAGTGGTCCCACTTCTTCTTTCTTTGTTTTCTTCTTATTTATATGGCTATAGAACCTTTTACTAATGGTTTTAATTCCCTTTGTAAGGTCCAACTCTACATGGCTTTTAGCCTTTCTCACTTTATCCCTACATGTTCTGACCTCAATAAGGTAGCTTTCCTTGCTAATCCCGCCTATCTTCCACTGCTTGTAGGCTTTCTACTTTTTCTTAATCACCTCTCTGAGATGCTTGCTCACCCAGCTTGGTCTACAACTCCAGCCTATGAATATTTTTCCCCTTTCTTGGGATGCAGGCCTCTGCAGCTTTGACCTGAAGTAATTCCAGGCCTCCTCCACCTTTAGATCTACAAGTTTTTCAGTCCAATCCACTTCCCTAACTAATTTCCTTAATTTTTTGAAATCAAAAACCCTAGTCACAGATCTATTTTTGTTTATCCTTCCATCTAGTTTGAACTGAATTAGCTCATGATCACTCGAACCAA
>NC_133782.1:34496083-34507378 GCF_003597395.2 Chelonoidis abingdonii
TGTGGAGATGTTCTGTTTTTTCAGCACATCCTGCACTTTCCATTCTATCACATTAAATAATAGGGATTGCTCCTCTTTTCCAGCCAGCCATCTGTGTATATATATATATGTCTTCTTACTATATGTTCCATTCTATGCATTTGAAGGAGGGGGCTGTAGCCCACGAAAGCTTATGCTCAAATAAATTTGTGAGTCTCTAAAGTCATCAAGGGCCACCAATATGGCTCACCCCAGGGTGAAGCAGTGGAAGTTTCCTCAGAGACAGCGATTTAGGAACAGTGACCAATCATTACCTAGATCGGGGGGCTCAGAAGAATATAGGATTCTGTAGAGACTCTGGCTGCTAAACCACTCTGCCCTGCACCAAAGGGTGGCTCTATAGCCCCTGGCCCCTAGGCCACTCTGCCCTGCATTGAAGGGCTACTTTATAAACTTTGGCCACTAGATCACACTACCCTACACTGACATGTGGCTCTATAGGCTCCAGCCACTAGGCCACACTGCCCTGCACCAAAGGGTGGCTTCATAGATTCTGACCACTAGGCCCCGATGTCATGCACCAAAAGGCTGCTCCATAGACTCCAGCCGCTAGACTGCACTGCCCCACACCGAAGGGCTGCTTTATAGACAGTGACCGACAGGCCACACTGCCTTGACCCTAGGGGCGTGGACCGTCATACTGTCCCAATGGTTGAGTCAAGACTCCAGATAGCAGAGGTATGCTGGGTAAAATTTCAAAAGGGCCTATGTTAATTGACATTGGAAATGATACTGCTGCCTAGTATCTCTATGGTTGAATCCATCTCACCTTCAGCTTCCTGAACATGCTTCTGTGTTAGGGCTGGTCTACATTACGGGGGAAAATCGATCTTAGATACTCAACTTCAGCTACGTGAATAACGTAGCTGATGTCGAAGTATCTAAGATCAAATTACTCACCCTCCACATGGCATGGGATCGATGTCCGCGGCTCCCCCTGTCGATTCCGCTACTCCGATGGGCTTGGTGGAGTTCTGGAATCGATATAAGCGCATTCGGAGATTGATATATCACGTCTAGATGAGAAGCGATATATCAATCGCCGAGCAATCGATTGCTACCCGCCGATACGGCGGGTAGTGAAGACGTAGCCTAGCCACAAGGTCTGATATTATCAGTGTAGGTTGAAGGAATTCTATTTTATTCCATTGGCTTTGTGTGAAAACCTCAGATAAACACTGTGGCTGCTCGCATACCTCTTTTACCCATATTTCCACTGCAGAGTCCACCAGATTCCAGTGGAGTGGACAGTAGAATCTGACTGCAGAAACCTGAGTTTTATTCCTTTCTCTTTCTTTCCCTGACCTTGGGCTTACACTTCCTTTCTCTGAGGCTTTGTTCCCGCCATTACAAAATAGCTGATGATGATATCACTTACCGTTTTCTTAAAGTGACTTGAAATCAAAGAACTGAAAGGGACCTCGAGAGGTCATCTAGCCAAGCCCTCTGCACTCGTGGCAGGAGTACGTATTGTCTAGACCACACCTGACAGGTGTTTCTATAACTTGCTCTTAAAAATGTCCAATAATGGAGATTACACAATCTCCCTAATCAATTTATTCCAGTGTTTAACCTCTCTGACAGTTAGGCGGCTTTTCCTAATGTCCAATCTAAACCGCCCTTGCTGCTATTTAAACCCACTGCTTCTTGTCCTATCATCAGAGGTTAAGAAGAACTATTTTTCTCCCTCCTCCTTGTAACGACCTTTTATGTACTTGAAAATTATTATCATATCCCCTCTCGGTCTTCTCTTTTTCAGACTAAACAAACCCACTTTTTTCAATCTTCCTTCACAGGTCAAGTTTTCTAGACCTTTAATCATTTTTGTTGCTCTTCTCTGGCCTTTCTACAGTGTGCCCATAACTTTCCTGAAATGTGGCACCCAGAACAGGACACAATATTCCAACTGATGCCTAATCAAAGTGGCATAGAGAAGAATTACTTCTCATATCTTGCTTATAACACTCCTGCTAATACATCCAAGAATGATGTTCACTTTTTTTGCAAACAATAATATATAAATTGCAAAAAAAGTGAACATCACTCTGGGATGTATTAGCAGGAGTGTTGTAAGCAAGACACGGGAAGTAATTCTCCTTTTCTACATATATATAAGTAATACTCTTTACCCACAAGAAGTAATTCTTCTTCTCTACTATGTATATAATACCCTTTTTAGCCTTACCCAGAGACTTTCAACAAGTCTTTCCCTATTTCCATCTCAACCTCAGTCCAAGTGTATGCATTTTTAATACCTTTGCCATGTCCACATTTTCTATTATTGTTCCCCCCCATTAATTAAAGGGCCAACCTTGTCCTTCATCTTTCTCTTGCTTCTTATGTATTTGTAGAATGTTTTCTTGTTACCCTTACGTCTCTAGCTAGTTTGATCTTGTTAAGTATCTTGGCCATTATAATTTTGTCCCTACAGTATTATTTGTTTATATTCATCCTTTGTATTTTGACCTAGTTTTCACTTTTTGTTAGACTCTTTTTTATATTTAGATCATTGAAGTTCTCCTTGTTAAGCCAGCGTGGTCTCTTGCCATACTTCCGATGTTTCCTATGCAGAGGGATAGTTTGCTTTTGTATCAGAGGGGTAGCCATGTTAGTCTGGATCCTTAAAAGCCGCAAAGAATCCTGTGGCACCTTATAGACTACCTGCACTGAGAGAGATGGCGCTGCTATGAAGAGAGCGGGTAAGTGAGAAGAAGAATGACACCAAAAAGAGAGGTGTCGTCTTCTTCTTCTTCTAACATGTGTTTTATATGTCCCTGACATAAATTCCTGCTAATGCTCCTGCACAGACGCAGATTATATTCATAGACCATTCCCCATGTGCCATGTTGAATCACCTTTATATGCTGTGGTGGCCACAAGGAATTTTTCCCAAAAAATATCTAACTGTGGTATGCAGCACCTGGAGCCCCGCTTATTAACAAAAAGAGAAGAGGTCAGCCTTCCTGAACAACACAAGGTTTTCTCCTACGTTGGATAGAGCGATGGGTTTGAACTAACAGCTTCACTCTGTGGAGGCTGGGGAGCGAGACCAAGTTGACTGGTTATCAGACAAGAGCAGCAGAGAAGCCGATAATGATCGTGGCCCTAAGGCATTTAACATTGCAGTGACTTGGTGCTGTAACGTGATGTGGAAGGAAATGCAGCATCAGAGTGCAAATGTTGACAAAGGGAAGTCAGCCTGGGGCATCATGGATTATAAGAAACCCTCCATCAGTCTTATTTCCCTTGGGAGCCATTCATGATATCCTCCTAGTACTCCAGTGCCTTTGGTGGAATTAAGAGCCTTCAATCTTCCCTTTCCTAATTTCTTCCTTCAAACATTTCAGGCTCTCCGTCACCCTTGCCTGCTGTGGGAGATGAAGAGACGATGTTTTTTCTCCTCTCTTCTTCCTTCGAATGCTGAGTACCTCTTCCCTCTTCATCTTCTCCAGTCCTCCTGGGGTGCAATGCCCTACCAAACCTGAATGAATAGATTTTAAACCAATTTTGTGCACTGTGGCCCCATGTGAAAAGAACAAGACCCCTGGTGGGATTGGGTGGACTGGGTTGTGTTCTTCAGAACCCACCCTGACTGTCCCATCTATCGCATTCATAACAGGAATTGTCTTTCTTTGCCATCATACCATGCATCTCCCTTAATGTTACCGACAGCTTGGCAAGAAGCCTCACTAATATATGCCTCTTCATGATAGCCACATACAGCAATCCCCAATCCTTGGAAAAGGCAAATGCACACCAAAGAGGGATTCACCTGAATTCTATTAGGGCAAACTTCTGGTGAAGTTAATTGAGCAATCTCGCATCGAGTCCACATGCGGCCCAGAGGATTCACAGATGAATTGAAATGTTGATTCCATGTCCTAACCATTCCTCTCTGAAACTTAACATGAAAAGATTATAGCAATGGTTTAGACATCTATCAGCTCTAGGCACAAATTGTCCTATAGCTGAGTGCCATTTGTCATTTCTGTGCATGCTGCAGTCCGTGCTGGCTTCCTTCCATCCCTCCTGTTTGGGTGGACAGTAAGACTGTAAGCCCCCTTTGATAATATGGTGTCATAATGTAAATATACCCAATTAATAATAGTACGATAGTATCTATCTAGGCCATACACATGTTGCTTATATACTAATTGTTACAGACCACTTCCAGATGACACCTCCACCCACTGAACAGGGTTTCATGCACCTGGGAAGACATGTTTAGAATTCCATGAGTCCTGGATGGCTTACTTTGCTACTCCTGGCCAGTTTTGATCTGGGTCAGTTTCAACTAGCTTCTGAATGACTCCTTATTCCCACTCAGGCTGGTCTAACACTACACGTTTAAAACCGCTTTTTTGCAGTATTAAACGATTTAACGGAACGCGTACCCATCCACACTAACGATGCCCCTTTATATTGAATATAAAGGGCTCTTAAATCGGTTTCTACCTCCAACGAGAGAGTAGTCACCTAAAATCGGTATGACCATTCGGATTAGGTTCAGTGTGGGCACAATCGACGATGGGCCTCGGTGGTATCCCATCACTGCCCACTGTGACCGCTCTGAGAAGACAATCTGAACTCGGATGCACGGGCAGGTTAAACGGAAAAAGCCTGCCGAAATTTTGATTTTCAATTTCCTGTTTGCCCAGTGGTGGAGCTCTGATCAGCAACAGGTGCAATGCAGTCCCCAATCAAAGAGCTCCACATGGGACCACATGGGAGATACTGATCTGATCACTGTATGGAAGACAAATCTGTTTCAATAGCTCTGTTACAGAAACCGAAATGCCAAAGCGTTTGAGAAAAAAACAACTCTAGGCTGTACCCAGTGCTGCATGACAAGCTAACGGGAAGCCAGAGAAATCAAATGGACGTCATTGGAGGGAGGGAGGGGTACTGAGGACTCAGCTATCCACAGCCACAGCAGTCTCCGACAAGTATGTGCATTGCGTTGGCTGAGCTCCCAGTGCCTGTAGGGTCAAACAGATGTCTGGCGTGGTTCAGCGGAATATCTGTCAATTTTACTCACGCCGATGTGAAATAAAAGGGAAAGAAATCGTTTCTTGACTTCTTTCATGTCACCTGATGTCTACTGAATGCTGCTGGTAGAGCATGATGCTGCAAGCAGTGAAGAGCAAGTATCTGGCTCTCTCTCCCTCCCTGGTGCAGCATAGTGTAATATGACTGATATCCGTCATACAATCACCGCCATGGCGCTCCTGCCACCTCAGAGGAGGCTGCCCGGGGCACCTGGGGAAAAGGAATGACTCCTGGTCCTCCCAGTAGATGGCACAGAATGGCTGGTAACCATCTCATCATCGCCCTGGCGGCTGAGCTCCATCAGCCCCCTCCCTTTCCTGTGTAAAGAAAAGATTTGTCTGCCGGACTATCATAGCATGCGAGCATGCTGGCTCCTCTCACCGCACTGCTGAATGTTCTCCTGGACTGTCATAGCCCAGGAGGCTGCCTCCACCGTCATTTAATCTCACTAACAATCTCTGTTTCTACTTCCTGCATTCTTGATAACTTCTGACACAAATGGAAGGGGAACCTGCCACGGTACCCAGGAAGGTGGGGGAGGAGGAACAGGTGGGGTTGTTGGGAGTGGCGCCCCATAGATGCACCTGTAGCTCATCATTTCTGCCAGGATCTGACAACAGAGCACTTCTCTCTGATACACTGGTTCTCTAGTATACTTGCCCCATAACTAGGCAGGAAGGGGTACTGGACTCTATTTTTAGAAACCATAAACGAAGGATTGACTGGGGAGTCATCTAAGTTTTGTTTGCACCACCCAGCCAATCTCAGCCAGGAGCACCCATGATAGCAGCAGACAGTACAGAAGAACAAAAACCCCATCATCTCATTGCCATTTACCCAGCAGCAGATGGGTACAGAATGACTGATAACCATATCTGCGATCATGCAAAAGCAAATGAAGGCTGCTGTGTAGTGCTGGGAGTATCGCTCTGTCCACGCATGCCCAGTAACCACATACAATGACTGTAAAATAAAAAAATGCTGGAACGGGCTCCATGGTTCGGCCTGCTATGGAGCGTCGGCAGGGCAAATTCAGGGAAAAAGGGTACACAAGATGAATTGTTTGCCATTGCTTCCCCGGAGGAGGAATGGAACTGACAACATTTACTCCAGAACCAGCGCGGCGATCAATGATTTGCCTCATTCAGCTCTCGCTGGGTTCTCCACAGAGAGGAATTAAGAGGCGGGGGAGGACTGCGGGAAATATGAAGGATAGCTACAAAATAGATACCCCAGTGCAA
Organism: Chelonoidis abingdonii; assembly: GCF_003597395.2. NCBI lineage: Eukaryota > Metazoa > Chordata > Testudines > Testudinidae > Chelonoidis > Chelonoidis abingdonii. The sequence continues at coordinate 34,502,413 of NC_133782.1, forward strand.
GCGCTCCAGAAATTGATGCTAGCTCCAGACTATGGACGACACAGCCGAATTAATGTGCTTAATGTGCGCGTGCCTGTGACTTTATACAACTATTTTTATAAAACCGCGTTTTGTATGTAAAAATCAGAACAATGCTCGGTAGTGTAGACGTGCCCTGAGTCCAGAGAGGAGTGACACACACCCCTATTCAGCTTCACCTCCTTCTACTTCCCGATTGGTCATTTGGCACCGACAACATCTCCTCTTGCACTTCCAACTTTGGCTGCCACATGGATACAGCCACTGCTGCACCTTTCCCATTGCTCTGCCCGCAGTGCCCTAACACATATCACATCTTTTTCCTCATTTGCTTATTCTATTGCCAGGTGTGCATGTTCCAATCATATAGCCCGGGAACATAAATGGTACACAGCTCATGCAACATTAGGGCTACAAAGACTACAACTAGCAGTGCTGCTCTCAGTGATTTAGCAGTACGCAGGAGGTCCATTTCATGATCATTTTCACCCAAGCTGCCTTCCACTTTCAAATTCTCAACCCGTTCCTCCAATACATTCTGAGAACTTGTTGGATAATCTTGGTCCTGCTGTGTTATTTTATTTTCCCAACAGATGTCTGAGTAGTTGAAGTCCCCCATCACCACCAAGTCCTGTGCGTTGGATGATTTTGTTAGCTGTTTAAAAAAAGTCTCATGCACCTCATCTTTCTGATTAGGTTATCTGTAGTAAACCCCTACCATGGCATCACACTTGCTTGTTACCCTTTTCTATCCTTATGCAGAGACTTTGGACAAGTCTGTCTCTTCTTTCCATCTCAACCTCAGTCCAAGTGTATACATTTTAATATATAAGGAAACATGTCCTCCTTTTTTTGCCCTGCCTATCCATCCTGAGCAAGTTGTACCCTTTTATAATAATATTCTAGTCATGTGTATTATGCCACCAAGTCTCTGTGATGCCAACTATATCATAGTTGTATTTATTTTCTAGCATTTTGTGTTCTTCCTGCTTATTCCCCCTACTTCTTGCATTAATATACAGATATCGCAGATACTGATTTGATCCCCCCACCCAGTTCTCTCCTGTCTCTCTTTAATCCCTGCTATAACAGCCCATGCTCCCCCCAAATTCCGACCCTTCTCCCAGTTCTCCAAATCTTCACTAAAGGGTAATCAGATAGTATGTTCATTTCTCACAAGCATATACAACTGTCTTTTTGAGAGCTGTCCAATAACTAACATTTATTGGTATTTATTTTCAAAGGTGGGTGCCAGAGCATGTCTCACATACAGCGGGAATATGAAATGCAGAACATGGGGCCACCGAGAAGATAATAAACCCATCTCAGAATTTTGACCAAATGCAGAAGCTGAAGATTTTGAAATGCTGAAAGCTATTTCAATGAGCCATATTCATCAAATAGCCATAGAGACATTTCAATGGGAAAAATGAGGCAGTTTGGTTGAAATTTCAAACATTGTCCATGACTGACTTGGTGAAAATCTCTATAATAAGATTCCAGGATGGTGACTCTGTGTCATTCTGAACAGGGCCAGCTCCAGGGGTTTTGCCGCCCCGAGCAGCCAAAAAAAAAAAGCCGCGATTGCGATCTGCAGCAATTCAGCGGGAGGTCCTTCACTCCCAGTGGGAGTGAGGGACCCCCCGCCGAATTGCCACCGAATACCTGAAAGTGCTGCCTGGCTCCAAAGTTGCCGCCCCAAGCACCTGCTTGATAAGCTGGTGCCTGGAGCCAGCCATGATTCTGAATATTAATCCAGAGAAACCAAAAGGATTCCTGTAAAAGGTGGAAACATGGACAAATAGCTGAAGATGAGTACTAAAGAAAACCACAAGCACACAGGAAGAAATCAGAAAGACTAAGGCACAAAATGAGCTACTTTTAGCAATAGGCATAAAACCCATAAGAGTAAATATAAGTACATTAGCTGGGAAAATGGAAAGTAGATGACATCAAGAAGGCTGACAAATCAAAACAACTCTCACAATAAAACAACTATGTCACACAATAACCACAAACACACATAGCCTCTCACTGCAGCACACACCCACCCAGATCAATTAAAATCTGTCAGCACAACAGAACCCCCACAGAAATCATCACAACCACTCACACTGCAACTCAACCAGCATACCAATCACACATAATCCCTAACTGGAATACAAATCCCTTATTTATCACACACAAAAAACAGCCCAAATGTCCCGGTACAACACAATCAATACAGAAATCAACACAATCAAATAGAAAACTGAACCATTACACACAATAACCCCAAACATTGCTCTGAACACTACACTGTCTGTATCACATGATGGAAATAGCTGCAAGAATGATTGAGAGCTCTGTCTGTTTAGCAAGTCCCCAGGTTCCATTATCGCTGGGATTCACAGTCTATCGTTGGACAGTTTTTAAGTTCCCAGCGATTTTGGGACTTTTTAACACACATCAGATTCCAAATTACTCTTAGGTGACAGCAGAGGTTTTAAGCTTCTAGGGAAGGGCTAAGCCGATTGCCTCCAGGGATAGAAGTGTGGCACAGTGACCTGGCTGAGAGTGCAACTAAAGAGCACGTAACATTTGGAAGAAGAAGGTCCTCAGACAAATTTGGAAGAAATAGTTCTAATTTTTAAAACCCTTTGATTAATCACTAATGGATGGAAACTGACCTGTCACTCTCCTTTCCTCTCCTTGCCTGCCCACCTCCCTCTTTTTCCCTCCCATCTAAATCCTTTAGCTTTTTTGTTCTTTTTTCTCTTCTTTCCATTTTCCCAGTAGCTTTGTTTTGTGTTGGAAATAAATAAAATATAAATAAATCAATAAATATAGAAAAATGTGCTCACTTAAAAGTTCACCAAAAATAACTGGGTTAACATGAAAAATAAAATGAAGATTTAAGCATTTTAAGGAGTTAATTGTGAAAGAATTGCTCTCTCAATTACCCCACTATAAATCAGGAATAACTGCACTGAAGAGAGATGCGCTGCTAGAAAACTGGGGTAAGTGAGAAGAGAATGACACCAAAAGAGAGGTGTCGTCTTCTTCTTCTTCTATTGTTTAATGTCCCTACATAAATTCCTGCCTAATGCTCCTGCACAGACGCAGATTATCACTTTCATAGCACCATTCCCCATGTGCCATGTTGCAATCACCTTTATATGCTTTGGTGGCCACAAGGGAATTTTTCCCAAAGATAATCTACTGTGGTATTGCCAGGCAACCTGAGCCACTCTTATTAACAAAAAGAGAAGAGGTCAGCCTTCCTGAACAACACAAGGTTTTCTCCTACGTTGGATAGAGCGATGGGTTTAGAACAGACAGCTTCAATCTGTGGAGGCTGGGAAAGCTGAGACCAAGTTGACTGGTTATCAGACAAAGCAGCAGAGAAGGCCGATATGATCGTGGCTCCTAAGGCATTACATTGCAGTGACTGTGCTGTAACGTGATGTGGACATGGAAATGCAGCATCAGAGTGCAAATGTTGACAAAGGGAAGTCAGCCTGGGGCATCATGATTATAAGAAACCCTCCATCAGTCTTATTTCCCCTTTGGGAGCACATTCATTCCTCCTGTATCTCCAGTGTCTTTGGTGGAATTAGACCTTCATTTCCTCTTTCCTATTTTCTTTCCTTCAACATTTCAGGCTCTCCCTCACCCTTCCTGCATGTGGGAGAGAAGACAGATGTTTTTTCTCTCTCTTCTTCCTTCTGAATGCTGAGTATCCTCTTTCCCTCTTCATCTCCAAGTCCTTCCTGGGGTGCAATGCTCCTACCATAATGAATGAATAATTTAAACCATTTTGTGCACTGTGGCCATGTGGAAGAACAAGACCCTGGGTGGGATCTGGGTGGAGCTGTTGTGTTTCTTCAGAACACCCTGAACTGTCCCATCTATCGCATTCAATAACAGGAATTGTCTTTCTTTGCCATCAATCCATCACTCTTCCTTAATGTTACCACAGCTTGGAAAGAGCCTCACTAATATATGCTCTTCATGATAGCCACATACAGCAATCCCCAAATCCTTGGAAAGGCAAATGCCACACAAAGAGGGATTCACTGAATTCTTATTAGGGCAAACTTCTGGTGAAGTTAATTGAGCAACTCTCATGAGTCACAATGAGGCCCAAGGATTCACAGATGATTGAATGTTGATTCCATGTCCTAACCCATTCTCTCTGAAACTTAACATGAAAAGATTTATAGCATTGGTTTGACATCTATCAGCTCTAGAAAATTGTCCTATAGCTGAGTGCCATTGTCATTTCTGTGCATGCTGCAGCCGTGCTGGCTTCCATCTCTCCTGTTTGGTGGACCAGTAAGATGTAAGACACCTTTGATAATATGGTGTCATAATGTAAATATACCCAATTTATAATAGATAGATAGTATCTATCTAGGCCCATACACATGTTGCTTATATACTAATTGTTACACCATTTCCAGATGACACCACACTGAAAAGGGTTTCATGCACCTGGGAAGACATGTTTAGAATTCCATGAGTCACTGGAGCTTACTTTGCTACTCTGGCCAGTTTTGATCTGGGTCAGTTTCAACTAGCTTCTGAATGACTCCTTATTCCACTCAGGCCTGGTCTACACTACACGTTTAAACCGATTTTAGCAGTATTAAACCGATTTAACGCCGTACCCATCCACACTACGAGGCCCTTTATATTGATATAAAGGGCTCTTTAAATCGGTTTCTGTACTCCTCCCCAACGAGAGGAGTAGCACTAAAATCGGTACTACCATATCGGATTAGGTTCAGTGTGGGCACAAATCGACGGTATTGGCCTCCGGGTGGTATCCCACACTGCTCCACTGTGACCGCTCTGGACAGCAATCTGAACTCGGATGCAGCGGGCAGGTAAACAGGAAAAGCCCTGCGAAATTTTGATTTTCATTTCCTGTTTGCCCAGTGTGGAGCTCTGATCAGCACAGGTG
>NC_133782.1:34508327-34524153 GCF_003597395.2 Chelonoidis abingdonii
AGCCCTGGTGAATGGGGCAGGTCAGCAGCCCCTGCTGACTGAATCCTCCCATTCTCTCTAGAGTGGGTCCAGCCCTGCTAGCAGCAGGACAAGCTTCCCCCACTCATGTGCCTCAGAACTGCCTGGCTGGTTGCCATCATTCATCAGTCTTTGGCCTCCCAGGCTGCCAGTGATGGAGGCAACTCTGGGTGGTGGCTCAGGTGACGTGGACACTAGGCCATGGGGAAATGGGTGCAGCTCTGTGGGTCAGGAAAGGTTCACAGAGGGCAATTAGGGGACTGTCCTGCCCTTCCCAGGATTGATAGCGGAGCATCACATCCTAATAACACAAGTCCATGAAGCCCAGAAGTCCCCACTAGGCTCCTTGCTCCCAGGCCAGCGAATGGTGATAGGATGGGAATGAGGTCTGGGCCCCACCCCAATCTCCTGAGTCTAATGCAGCTGCTTACCTTGTCCCCCATCAGTTGCTGGGCTTCCCCTAGGATGGAGTATGTGAGGAGCAGCCCAGCCTGGCTAATACACAGCAGGGGGTCATGGATTGCCAGCATTACTGTCTGGAGGAAATATTTTCTCTGCCCATCAGAGAAGAATTTTCCAAAGACCTAAAACCAACAGGACATGAGGCTGTAGCAGATTGCCCAGAGCCAGCCTCCAAATCTAGAGATAGAATGGCCTCAGTGTCTGGTGCTCCAAAGGGAGGGTAAGAGAGCTGCTGTAGCCAAGGCAGTTCATTCCCCAGGAGGCTTTCAGGATCCCATGGCTCAGGGAAGCCCCTTTATTAAAAGGTGGCAGATGCTTAGGGACCAAAGCCTCCAGTGGCTCTTTCTGGAGGGCAATTTATCCAGCCATGATGGGCAGGAAATAGATCTCTAATGTGGGTGAGCAGGGCCCACTCTGGTGTGCAGCCCACAGAGACGATAGGGAATCCTGTATTGCTTCCAGCAGAGTGATCTCTTGCACCTCAGTGGCTAGAGGAGTGTGCATGTGGGGGGGTAGAGGGTTGGAGCTGACAGACCAAAGGTCTATTTCCCCCATATTAGTGAGTTCCCTAGTAGCTGGGTATGGCCTCGGCAGCTCCTTGGTTTCTGCCAAAGGGAATCCAATCTGCAACCTGACCAGGATAAGGAGACTCATGTCCCAGTCCCCATCACAGACACTCCTAGGAAACTTTTCTTCTGCTGCAGCAAATCAGCTTGTGGGAGGCAGGACAAGCTCACACAGTCTCTCTCATATGGTGTCTATAGAGCAGCATTCTGTAGATGCACTTGTAGATCCAGGAGCCATTCCAAGGCCCCCTCTGTGATGTTGTGGAAATCACCCATTTCATCTTTGACTCCAATCTGGGGGCACTGGGTTATGGTGTGCTCCAAGGTTTGGATGTTCTCACCACAGTTGTGAGACGAGGTGGGGGGGTCTTTGATTTTCTACTTGTGCAGCAAGTAGTTGAACTTCGGTCAGTGACAATGTGCTTCTTTGGCACAGTGGCTGAGGTCCAGATACTCTGCCATTCCCTGGCCAGGTCTGGAGACATGAGGAGGGCGCATGTGGTCGATATTGGCTCTGGAGCTCACTGAGTCTCCTACCCAGTTCCCAGGTTGGGGCATTCTGTTTCCTGACTGGCAATGGAATTGGGCAAAGCCCACCTCCTTTCTCTGCTTCTACAGTGTGCAGGGAAGTAAACAAGGATCTGATCAAGCAATAGTGACTGACTTACCCAGTGCTTTCCTCTCAGACACTTGGGGATCAGCCAGGGGGACAAGGAGCAGAGAGACACCCAGAGCCATAATCCTATATTAACTCACCCACCTGGGGAGTCTCCTTATGCCACGTAGCAATGGCTCCATGTAAGACACTCAAATCACGGCAACTAGCGAGGTTCCAACGTGGGACCTTTAGCATTAGCCAGTCCCATTGGGTGCTGGATGAGGAACTCTGAGCTGGAAATAAGGAGTGGGCTCTTTTCCTGTGTCCAGGATGCATCCACTGCAGGGACCCCAGCCAGCCCCACTCCCTGAGCTGTGTCATACCCTTCCACAGTGTCCTTACCTCCCCCACCCTGGCTGTGTTTTTATAGCCCAGGAGCCTGCTGTCCCGGTGCCAGTCGTGGCACCACAGATCTTCTGCCTCATGTATGGTCAGCCCTGGAAGAGAGAGAGAGACACACACTTTGATCATTCTGGTTGCAGTTTCTGTGTCCTTCAAATCCCATTGGTGGCTGCACAGTGGAGTGGAAAAGAAGAGATGCAGAGAGAGACTTGTTCTCCAGCTGGGGTCAGGTTGAGAGAAATTCTCTGGGGTCCCATTATCCACCTGTGGTCACTCTCAGTCCCCTGTTGGGTTCCGTGTCCCAGTGGGTTCCTTACCCCTCTATTCAAGCAGTAGCTGGTACAGCCTTAAGTCCCCTCCCTGGCCTGCCGGCTGATGTCTTTGTCTGGGTCACTCACAAGCAGAGCCAGCTGTGCCACATGGTGACCTAGCCTAGGGAACTCTGCTGAGATCTAATGGAAGGGAGAGGAGAGGAGACTCCATCAGCATTTTCCTGTCAGCTCCTTGTCCCCCCTGGGCCGGAAGGCTACTTCCCTTAGCCCCTCTGCAGGAGATGCCGGGGGAGAGGAGCCTGAGATGAACCCTTCATTTGCTCTGCTGCCAAGGGAACCAGGATCTGCTTTGGGATGCCAAGCAGGGGCTGGAGCATGGTCCCTGTCAAGGTTCCTTCCCCACTCTGAACTCTAGGGTACAGATGTGGGGACCTGCATGAGAAACTCTAAGCTTAATTACCAGCTTAGAGCTGGTTTTTCTGCCACCACTCAAGTTATTTGGGAAACTCTGTCTACCTCCCCCCTAGAATATCTCCCTCCCAAATACTATAACCCTTCCCTGGGTAGCCTTGAGAGACTCCTCCACCAACTTCCTGGTGAACACTGATCCAAACCCTTGGATCTTAAAACAAGGAGAAATTAACCATTCCCCCTCCTTTCCCCCACTAATTCCTGGTGAGTGCAGATCCAACCCCTTTGGATCTTAAAACAAAGAAAAATCAATCAGGATCTTAAAAAGAAGGCTTTTAATTAAAGAAAGAAAGGTAAAAATCATCTCTGTAAAATCAGGATGGAAAATAACTTTACAGAGTAATCAGATGCAAGGAGCCCAGAGGAACCGCCTCTAGCCTTAGGTTCAAAGTTACAGCAAACAGAAGTAAAATCCTCTTAGCAAAAAGGAACATTTACAAGTTGAGAAAACAAAGATAAATCTAACACGCCTTGCCTGGCTGTTACTTACAAGTTTGAAATATGACAGACTGGTTCAGAAAAATTTGGAGAGCCTGGATTGATGTCTGGTCCCTCTTAGTCCCAAGAGCGAACAACCCCCAAAACAAAGAGCACACAAACAAAAGCCTTCCCCACCCCCACCAAGATTTGAAAGCCTCCTGTCCCCTTATTGGTCCTTTGGGTCAGGTGTCAGCCAGGTTACCTGAGCTTCTTAACCCTTTACAGGTAAAAGGATTTTGGTGTCTCTGGCCAGGAGGGATTTTATAGTACACAGGAGGGCTGTTCCCTTTCCTTTATTGTTATGACAATCTCCTTAAAGGCCCAGGGACAACACTTGATCAGGATAAGAAGAACTTGACTCAAGCCTATCTCATTCCCTGCTCTGACTGTGCCTCCCCAAGAGAAACACTCCGAACCCACAGCCCCTGCAGCAACAGATCCTACAGCCCGTTGGAGCCAGCCTGCCTATGCCTGGAGTCAGGAAGCTAAGGTCAGAGGTCACTTACATCAAACTCGAGGAGGGTGACTGCATGTATGAGCAGGGCCGTGCTGCTCCTAATGGCCCTGGCTCTCTCCTGGGACACCCTGGACACAATCCAGAGGTTGACATGCTGTGGGAAAAGGAAGCAGGTCAGGATCAATGGGCAGGTGGTGCTTTGCAAATGAGTCCCACCCCCCCACAGAGCTTTAGAAGGGGATTTTTTCCCCCAGGACGCAGCTTCTATCCTGCAGGTCTCAAGTTGTCAGGGTCTCTCTAGATTGGGACAAGGTTTGGTGTCGGGGCTGGTCCCATCCTCCCAGAACTCCTGATTCCTGAACAGTTCACCAGAAAGGAGACTGAACCCTTACCCTTCCCTGCCACTAAAATCCTTGGTGGGTTGTAGGGAGTCACTGAGAGCACAATCTCCCCAGGAATTTCAGAGCATATCAGAGAGAAGGGCTGATTCCCTGGGGTCTTCCTGTTTCTCTAGGAAGGAGCATGTGCCTCTTCTCTGAGAACCAGCTCCAGAATCTCATGAAGTGTTTGTGTTGGGGGGGAGGGGCGCAGGGGAAGGGTGAGTTTTCAGACTTTCACTCCCCAAGACAACCAGGGGCCCTGTGGTTAGTGCTTAACAGAACCAGGCAGAGCTCTGGCTTGAAGTCCCAGCTCCTTCCTCTGTCCCTCAAGAAAGCAGGACCTGACACTGCATTGCACTGACCTCCCCAGCCATGGACACCCCACTGGGGACCCAGATAGGAGGACAGAATAGAAAATGGATCTCTCTGTCTCTCCTTACCAGTCCCCCAAACAGTTAAGGTAAAATTGGTTCCCACCCCTCTTTATGGGGCTCACCTCCAAGATGTAGTGGAGCCTGTCTGCATCTAGGGACTCTGCCAGCAGGTTCCCGAGCATGGCATCCAGGAGCTCTGGCATGACTTTGTGCAGAGCCTGCAAAGCATGGGTCAGAGTTAGGGAAATTGAGCCTACACCTGCCACAGGATGGGAAGAGGGGTCTCTGGGAAGCACTGGTGAAACTCCCAAACACATATCCTGGCCTCTCTCATTCAGATCCCACTGCAGGTAATTAGCAAGGATTGATGACACCTGGGTCTTTGATCCATGAGCTTAGCAGGTCTCTGCAGAAGGCCTTGTAGGCAGAAGAGTAGGAAACAGCCAAGTTGCTATGGATGGAAGCTAGGTTGCTGGGCAAAACATGGCATAAGAAAGAAAGAAAGAAAGAAAGAAAGAAAGAAAGAAAGAAAGAAAGAAAAGATAATTCTCTCGAGGGAAGGGAGGTAAACCCTGCAGCTCGTTCCATCTCTGCCTACCCCACCCCTAAATCTGGAGCTCCAGCGAATCAAGGGAGCAAGGACAAGGATCACTCTGGAAGAGGAGGAGGATGTACCTGGATGTTGATGGTGTCCATCTCCGTGCCCAGGGTGAAGACGGAGAGAAGGGCAGCTCGCAAGAGGTGGGACTCTAGGCCAGGCTCAAGGGTTGGTTTCATGGTGCTGGTAAGAGAGAGGAGCTGGTATTAGACTGCGCAGTTCCGGGGTAGGACTGTCGCCAACAGGGACACGAAACCACAGGGATATAGGCACAGGCTGGTGAGAATGGAAACTGAGGCACTGAGCTAGGGAATGCCAAGGCCAAGGCATCACAGACAGACAGTGGCAGGACAGGAATAGCGTCTGTTCTCTGGAGCCTGCTGCCCCTCCTGTATCTGAGCCCAGGAGTGAGCCCCTTCCCAAGGCCCCTGGAATGTTATTGGAGTGAAAAGAAGAGTCCAGCCAGGAGAGAGTGAACCTTCCCACCCCACTATCTCTGCCAGAGGATCCACTCCTGGGAGGTGACCGACCTGGGAGTGGAAGGGACAGTGACTCCCAGCCTTGGGCCTGAGCAGCACTGGAGTTAGGGGAGCCAGTGGAGGGAGGGGAGGGGGCTGTCTCGGTACCTGAGGTTGCTCCCTGCAACCAAGGAGTTGGCGAGGATGGCGCTGGGTGGAGAGTCTTTAGGAAGCTCCTCAATAAGCTCCTGTGAGACGCAAAGGAGACAAAGGAGCATGAGAGATTCGGGCTCTACTGACACCTCCCAATGAGGAGATTACATAGCCAGTGCCCCACATGGCAGAGAATCCCCCACTACCTCCTGCTCCTCCCATTTCTTCCTTCCCATCAAACTTGTCCCCCTTCCAGGATTTCTGCCCAGCTCAGTCCCAATCCCCTTCTTTCCTCCTCCTTGTCAAAACTGCCCCCATTTAGCACCATCCCGACTACCGAGCTGGGACCATGGGATTCCTTATCCCCCAGTCACAGCTGCCCTCTAGCCCCACTGCCCAATCTCACAACTTCTCCCTTCTCTTCTCCCCAGCCTTCAGCCCCAGCAATCTCTGCTCTCTTCTGCCCCCTCCAACTCCACCCAGCCCCCACCCATTAGCCTGGCAATACCCCTGCCAATCCCATGTTTCTCTCCTCCCTCCAGCTGCCATATGACGTGTCTCACTCACCACAATCCTCTCCACCACAGCTGCCTTGCAGCAGTGTGGCTCCTGTATGTACTGCCCTCTGTCCTGCGTGGCAAGACATGTGGGGTAGATGGCTTGCAGGAACCTGAGCTGCTGCCTTTCATCCTGTACCCACCAGGAGTAGGGTATAACAGGAGAGAACCTGTTAGCTAGGGACCTTCCTGTCCTACCCACACCAGCTCCAGGGCTCAGGCTTCAATGGGGGATTGTGGAGACCCGTCTAGTGTCCAAATACTCCATAACTCCTACACAAGCAGGATTGGGAAGTGGGACAGTGCCTGTGGGGGGAGGAGACCTCGGCTGTTGTGGGACAAACACCCCCATCTTGCATGCGATGAAGTGGGTATTCACCCACAAAAGCTCCTGCTCCAAAATGTCTGTTAGTCTATAAGGTGCCACAGGACTCTTTGCTACCCCCATTTTGGGGTCCCATATCAGGGATGTAAAAGGGCCTCATTAGGGGTGGTGGATCATCAGGGACAAGACCTTTGGCAGGGGGTGGGGATGCTGAGAGGGGACAGGACAATCTTGGTTCTAGCCAAGGTGGGGAACATTTGTACCTTTTCTCTGCGATGGAGCTGCTCTCTGATGACCTTGAGAGCAGCTTCATCTGCGGACATGTCCAGCCATTCCTTCCTCCTCTGAATCCCTGGGGGTCCCTGCACCAGGGAGAGAAGGGAACAGTGTGATGTCTGCTGCCACTTGGGGAAGGACAGGGGCATGGTGGGGAGAGCAGGATTAAAGACCTCCCTTCCCACCTCAGGCACCCAGGGCAGATTGGGCCCCACACCTCCCTCTCAGGGATGCCTTTAGCCCCCAGCAGCTTCAGAAGCCCATAGCATTGACCCCTCCGCCCTCCACTGTCCAGGACTCCATGGGAGGTGCTGGCTCCCCCAGCCCTGGAGCATCAAGGGACAAAGTGGCAGCAGCTCTTGATGCCCCCACCCCCAGTTCCTCTTGCTGCAGGGACAGCTGTGTGACTACTGCTGGTGTCAGTGGGTTTCAGGTGGCTCATGCCAGACAACTCGGCTGGGGACCATCCCCCGCCATATCACTGGGAGAGTGTTTGGACTCAGGGTGTTCATATCCCCATCCTCACCCCTCCCTGAGCCCAAACTGGCTCCTCACCTGGAATAAAGCGGCAGCGTCCATCGGCATCGCTGCTGCTAGACTCCCAGGCACTGCTGCTCTCCTGTGCTGAGCTGCTGGTGCTGGGACAGGGATCTTCTACTTCCTGGCCTGATGGGGCTGGAAGATCCTCAGTGACCGGGCAGGGTGATGCCCCGTGCTGGGAATGAGGTCTGGGCTCCTGGGGCTCCTGCTGCCCGTATAACAAGCCCCAGAGTCTCCCTGCCTGGCGCCCCTCCTGGGCTGGGTCCTGGCTGTGAAACCACATCCTGAGCCTGTTCCATCTGGGCTTGGTCGGGGCTTCTCCCAGCTCGGTGCCTGTGCCGGGCGCTAGTTTTGCTCTCCAGAAGGCTAGGCACTTCTGCCTTCTTGCCTGGATGGGAGCTGCTTCCCCACCAGCGGGGATGGAGAGGTGGCTCGGCCCCTTGGGAAGATGGCCGCTGCTTCCCACAGGCTCTGGGGCCACCTACAGAGTCTTCTTCCTGAACATCCTCAGGAGCCTGGCCATCTTGGAATCGAGCGGGGAGCAGGTGTGAGTCTGGGGTCACTCATGGGCCTTTTCGGTCCCTCCTCAGCCCTGCTCCAATCAGAGCAGTCCCTTCTCCCCCCATAGGAGTGCAAGCTACACACACTGGCTGGAGTTCATTGCATGATCTGCTCCCTCTCAATGTTCCCCCTCGTCATCCCAGCTACTGCAGCAATATCCAGGAAGTCTCATCCTTTTAGAGCAATGGGGTCAGTCCCAAAGACCACTGGTTATTCTGGACAAGCAGCCCCCTCCTGTCATCTCAGGCCACACTCCCCTGCCCAGGCTAGAGAAGGAACAGAACCCAGGAGTCCGGACTTCTCCTGGGAAACCATTCCCACGTCAAAGTCACAAAGACTCTAGCACAGGAAGACCAGGGCCCTCCTCATTCCCCATTGATTTCCATGCTCAGCAGCTCACAGGGTCTGGCCCAGATCAGAGACTCTAAGCCTGGTGAACAGTGTCCCACAAGTGAAGGGCTGGAGCCCCATTGCTGGACCTTTCCAAACACACTGGAGATGGCTCTGGAGAAAGCCCCTGCCCAGTCTGAGAGTGAGGGACTCTTGGGGCTGTGAGCAAATGAAATCCCCCTTTGAGATGTGTTCTCTCCCCGTTTCTGCCTCTCTCCAGACAGACAGGGGAAGCCCGAGGAACTCTAATGCCACTCACTTGCTCTAGGTGATGGTATGATGATGGATGACGGATGTTCAGGGTCAGCAGATGTCCTCGCCCTCCTCCTCACTCTCCAAGCCCAAGCAGGCTGGAAGGTGGTGACCTGAGAAGTTACGCTGCCCAGTCAGCAGCAGGGTGATGACACTAGGCGATTGACTGTCTGTGAAAACAAGAGTCTGTCTTATTGCCAAGGGACGGAGAAACTCAGCCCTACAACAGCGGGGTGCAGAACACTGCCCTAGTGTGGAGGTGACAACGGCTCCAGGATCCTGACATCACAGCACTTTATACACCTTCCTGGAGCCTCCCAACCCCCGAGGTTGTAGCGATGGGACCCCAACCCTACTGATGGCAAATGGGCCTCTGCTACCAGCTCAGGAACCATGGACGGACCACTTCACTAACCACTGCTGGCACACTCCTCCCACAGCTGGGCAATCAGGCCTTAATGTCCAGTCCCCCTGCCTTTGAGAAGGAGTGTCACTCCTAGTTCCATTGGTGCTTATTGATCTTTGGGACTGGGCAAGTTGCTCCCCCTCTCTATGGCTCTCTGGGACTCACTTCCCCGAATGGGCTTTAAAAAAGACAATGGTTAAAGTTTGGTCCCAACTATTTTTTGTCTCTCTACACTAGCCATTTTAGCAAAGTTTAGAATTCTTGATGTTCCACACCTGGAAATATCCCTTTCTCCTCCACAGACAGCTTGAGCATCCCTCCTCACCCAGGCTCTCTGCTGCCTGGAATTAGAGAATCGACCCTATTCCCATTGGACCTACCCAAGGAGTCACACAGCAAAGCAGTGACAGAGCCAGAAAGAGAAGCCAACAGTCCTGACTCCTGTTCTAACTAACAAATAACAACCTCCACAGAGGCAAGGATAGAGCCAGGAAATAAGGGGTGAAAATTTTCATGGAAACCGTTTTCTGTCAGAAAATCCATTCAGACTAAACCAGTTTGTTTCTTGAAATCATAACACATAGCAAGAAAATTCTTTGCAAACAAATCTTTGTTTGCAAAATGAGCATCTCCTGCTTGTTACAGTGCATTAAACTGTTTCATCGTATACAAGGAGGAGACACTGTGATCTAGAAAATTAGATAAGATGCTTCAGTCTGAGCTAAGTAGTTGCTGCTCTTAACAATTTCAAAAGAATAAAATACCAATAAAATAGAATATTACAGTCAAACCTGGCAATAATGCACCCCGCCATAACGCGAAATCGCATATAACGCGATCACAGGTTGGCTCTCCTTTAAGGCATAATACAGTACGGTTCTGTACCAATGGTCCTCAACACTATGGCAGGGAAGAGAAGCTGCAGCCCTGCACCTGCCAGGGACAGAGAACTCCGAGGCTGCAGGCGCCGGTGCTCTCTGTCCCCAGCAGGTGCGGGGCCGTGGCTTCTCTCTGGCTTCCAGAGCTGGTGTCCGCAGCCCCGGAGTTCTCTGTCCCCAGCAGGTGGAGAGCCGCTGTTCCTCTCCCCTGCTGGGCACTTGGGGCACTAGGTGGCGCACATCAATGCGCCACATTGGGGACCACTGACAAACCTTGCTATACCACGACCCTGCATTTAGCGTGATGGAAGTTTTGGACCCCAAACATCGCATTATAGTGGGGTTTCACTGTATGTCATAATCTGATATGGCTCAAATGTGATAGGACACCTCCTATTCTGCACTGCTACTAGTGACGCTCTTCAGTGGATCCCCATCACTCACCCAAGGTAGGTGGGAGAGGATTGTTATTTGTACTTGACAGAAGGAGAAACTAAGGCTGAGAAGGGAGCAGTGACTTGTCTTAGCTGATGCAGACAGTCAGTAGCAGAGTTGCTCTCAAATGAGCTACAGATCAACAATTGTTCATAGGAATTATTTAGCAAGTATTTTAGAAGAGTTGGAATGTTAGAAAGGATCATGAACTGCTCCGAGACAATTAATGGAGAGCAGCATCAACACTGGTCAAACATATAACTGGTTGTGACTTATTTGCTTGGTCATAAAAGAGAACAACAAAGACCAGAGTTTCCTCCCTATTGTCCCTGCCTGCAGGTATATGGGATCTTGGGGAGCAATTACCACACAAGTGGGGTGCAAAATAAACTTTATTAAGAAAATGCAAAAAACAGGGAAAATTCAATAGTGAGGGGTATGGGGTTTGTTAAGGTCTCGTCGTACACGAAGAGGAGACACTGTGATCTAGAAAGTTAGATGAGATGCGTCAGTCTGAGCTAAGTAGTTGCCTGCTTTCAACAATTTCAAAAGAATAAAATACCAATAAATAGAATATGATGTCATAATCTGATATGGCTCAATGTGATAGGACACCTCCTATTCTGCACTGCTACTAGTGACACTCTTCAACGAATCCCCATCATCCACCCATCGCGAGGTAGGTGGGAGAGGATTGTTATTCGTACTTGACAGAAGGAGAAACTAAGGCTGAGAAAGGAGCAGTGACTTGTCTTAGCTGATGCAGCCAGTCAGTAGCAGAGTTGCTCTCAAATGAGCTACAGACCAACAATTGTTCATAGGAATTAGTCAGCAAGTATTTAGAAGAATTGGAATGTTACAGAGAATCATGAACTGCTCCCAAACAATGAATGGAGAGCAGCATCAACATTGGTCAAACATATAACTAGTTGTGACTTATTTGCTTGGTCATAAAAGAGACAATAAAGACCAGAGTTTCCTCCCTGTCAATAGCTCTCCTTAGCCAATCAAGGTTGAGACTTTGAGGGGTGGGAGGCAAAGGTTCTCATCAAATAGCCCAAAGAATGGTGCAGGTCACCACCGACGGGATCACTATCGGAGCACTATTCCAGTCTCACCTCTCTGTGAGGGGCTCCCACAACCCCTTTCCCCGACCCCTGATGCACACACAGAGCTCCTGGTGGTGGGAGGAGAGCAGAGGAAAAGCACAAAGGAAGCAAGAAGAGAAAGGTAGGAGGGATAGAGGAAAAGGGAAAACAAAAAGGAGAAAGCCCAATGTCACCAGTGATTTGAAGGGACAAGTCCTATATTGGGAATACAATGCTGCCACCTCAATCTAGTGTTTTTCCATTTCTAGAATTCAGCCGGCACCTGATGGATCAGACTGAACAGGTTCCAAACCTCTTGGAGGCTCTTACCTTCTATACAGGGATGTCTGTTTTCTAGCAAAATCAATAAGAGAAAAGGAGAAAACTCCGAAGGGGGTCCTCCTTGCGCTCATGTACGTGAAAGTGAATTCTCTTTCAGTCCTCTAGGAGAGACCTCGAGAAGGAGATGTGCTGGAGCAAAGCCACAGGGATGTCCAAGGTTGTCTCTGTCCTGCACCCCTGTCCTGCCTGGCTGATGTTAAGATCTCTCTGTGAGATCATCGCCTCCCCACCACCTTTGTCCAACAGGCTGAGGTCCTGCAAAGGCCCTTGTGATGTCACTGCCACACCCACCCTCCCTGCAGTGCTGATGTCCTGCCTCTGTCCAGCCACTTTGGATGTTTGAGCTGCTTCCCCTGATCCCTTCACTCAATGACTCTTCTTTGTGGGGATGACATCGACTACACAGTAGAACACGAGAGGTTCTTCCCAGGCCCAATCAGGTTTTCATAAGCTAGTAGACTTTATGGCCAGAAGGAACCATTATAGCATTTAATCTGATCCCCTGCATATCCTAAGGCCTCCTGTATGTCAGAAGAGCTGGGTTTTTCTTTTACTCAAACATTTTCCAGAAAGGCATCTAGTCTTTATTAGAAGATCATCAAGAGATGGAGAAGCCATCATTTCTCTTGGTAGTTTGTTCCAATGATGAATCACCCTCTTACAAATCTGGGTCTTATTGTCATTATACTTTTTTGATTTCTGCTTCCATCCATCGGGTCTTGTCATGCCTGTCTCTGCTAGATAAAAGAGCCCTTGTATACTCAACATTTTTCTCTCCATGAAGTCAAGCAACTCACCTCTCATTCTTCTTTTGTATATACTAAACAGATTGAGCTTTTTCAATTTCTCATTATAAGGCATCATCCCCATCACTCAATTATGAATCTTTCCTGTACCCTCTCCAATTTTTTAACATAATATTTAAAATGTGGACACAGCAACTGGATTCAACATTCCAATATCAGTCTCACAATGCTGTATCACTTCCTTTCCATACTCACTACTCTATCCATCCAAGAATGGCTTTAACCTTTTTTACCACAGTTTCGCATTGACAGATTATGTTGAGCAGCTCGTCCACTATGCTCCCAAATCCTTTTCAGGGTCACTGCTTTCCAGCAGACTGTCCCCCATTCTGTAGGGTGCCACCTGACTCCTTTGTTACTGGAAGCATGGGTTTGCATATGGCTTTATTAAAACCCAATTATTCAGTAAGTATTTTAGAAGAACTAGCTCATTAGAGAGAGAATCATGAATTGCTCAAAGACAAAGAATGGAGAAAAGCAGCAAGAGCAATCAAACACATGTTTGTATGACTTATTTCCTTGGTCTTAAAAGGGAGTAACAAGGACCTGAGTCTCCTCCCTCACCACAGGAGAAGAACAAAATGGAGTATGGGCACAGCTGTAAGGAAACAAAATGGAATAGGGGGATAGCTGTTACAGACACCTATCAATAGCCCCCTTCTCAGCCAATCAAGGTTGAGACTTTGAGGGGTGGGAGGCTAAGAGTTCTCATCAAATAGTCCAAAGAATGGTGCAGGTCACCCCCTGGCCCCTGCTGCACACACAGAGCTCCTGGTGGTGGGAGGAGAGCAGAGGAAAAGGACAAAGGAAGCAAGAAAAGAAAGGTGGGGGGACAGAGGCAAAGGGAAAACAAAAAGGAGAAACCCCAGTGTCCCCAGTGATTCTAAGGGACAAGTCCTACGTTGGGAATACAATGCTGCCACCTCAATCTAGGGTTTTCCATTCCTAGAATTCAGCCGGCACCT
This sequence comes from Chelonoidis abingdonii, assembly GCF_003597395.2. Lineage (NCBI taxonomy): Eukaryota > Metazoa > Chordata > Testudines > Testudinidae > Chelonoidis > Chelonoidis abingdonii. The sequence goes on from NC_133782.1 coordinate 34,521,838, forward strand.
GATGGATCAGACTGAACAGGTTCCTAACCTCTCGGAGGCTCTTACCTTCTATATAAGAACGTCTGTTTTCTAGCAAAATCAATAAACAAAAAGGAGACAATTCTGAAGAGGGTCCTCCTTGCGCTCACGTACATGAAAGTGAATTCTCTCGGTCCTCAAGGAGAGACCTCAAGAAGGAGACATGCTGAAGCAAAGCCACAGGGATCTCCAAGGGTGCCCCTGTCCTGCACCCCTGTCATGCCTGGTTGATGTCAAGAGATCATTGCCGCTCCACCACCTTTGTCCAATAGGCTGAGGTCCTGTGATGTCATTGCTGCACTCACCCCTCCCATGTAGTGCTGATGTCCTGCCCCTGTCCAGCCACATTAGATGTTTGAGCTGCTTCCTCTGGATCACCCCACTCAATAACTCTTCATTGTGGGATGACACTGACTACACAGTAGAACACAAAATGCTGTTCCCCAGGCCGCAATCAGGTTTTCATAAGTTAGAAGACTTTATGGGCAGAAGGAAGCGTTAGAGCATTTAATCTGATTCCCTGCTTATCCTAAGGTCTCCTGTATATCAGAAGAGCTGGTATTTAGCCTCTATTAGAATATATCAAGAGATGGAGAAGCTATCATTTCTCTTGGTACAGTCAAACCTCACAATAATGCACCCCGCCATAACTCAAAATCGCATATAACGCGATCACAGGTTGGCTCCCTTTTAAGGCATAATACAGTACTGTTCTGTACCAATGGTCCCCAACACCATGGCAGGGGAGAGAAGCCGGGGACAGAGAACTCTGAGGCTGCAGGCACCAGTGCTCTCTGTCCTCAGCAGGCGAGGGGATGCAGCTTCTCTCCGGCTTCTCTGGGGCTGCAGGCGCTAGTGCTCCCTGTCCCTATAAGGCGCTGGGCCGCGGCTTCTCTCCAGCTTCAAGAGGAGATGCGGTTCCCCACCTGCCGGAAACAGAGAGCATCGGGGCTCCTGGGGCTGGTGCTCTCTGTCCCTGGCAGGCACGGGGCCGCGGCTTCTCTCCCCCTTCAAGAGAATACACGGCTCCCCACCTGCCGGGGACAGAGAATTCCAGGGCTGCAGGGCTGTCCCCCACACCAACTTCTGAGACGAGCACACTTCTGGAGTGGTTCTGCCTTTGCCACTGGGGTGAGGGTGGAATCTGCTGAGCACTGAATGGGGAGGAGGTTCACCCACCCTTTGGAACACCAGTCACTGGCCTTAGTAATGGGAAAGTAGGAATTTCTCTCCACTCTCCAGATTCCTCACTGTCACTCCAAGAGGATCTCTTCTCTCCGAGACCCATTCCCCTTGGCCCCAGTTATGATCCCCAGACAAAACAAGCCATGTTTCTTTCATCCCTCAGGCCAGAGATCAGAGGCCTCACTAAGGCTGGAAAAGAGATCCCTGCATCCTTCCTTAGGGTGTAGAATAAAGCCCTCGAATCGGCTAGGATAGGGGCTCTCAACCTTTCCAGATTACTGTACCTCTTTCAGGAGCCTGATTTGCCTTGCATACTCCAAGTTTCACCTTGTTTAAAAACTACTTGCTTGCAAAATCAAATATACAGATGTGTCACAGCACACTATTACTAAAAAATTGCTTACTTTCTCTTTTACCATAATTAAATTAGAATATAAATATTGTACTTACATTTCTGTGTATAGTACACAGAGCACCATAAATAAGTCATTGTCTGTATAAAATTTTAGTTTGTACTGACTTAACTACTGCTTTTTAATGTAGCCTGTTGTAAACCTAGTCAAATATCTAGATGAGTTGATGTACCCCCTGGAAGACCTCTGCATACCCCTGGTTGAGATCCACGGGGCTAGGCAACAGAGCCAGAGGCTCAGCTAGACTGAGTCAGCCTCGCTTGATTGGACTGGCCCAGAGAGTCTTTGAGGTTTCTTCTTTCTTCAGAGGACAAACACATTCAGCACCCTCCCAAGAATCAGTTATGCCCAGAGACAATCCCGAGTTGTCAGTCCTTCCTTCACATGAATGCCAACTACTGCCAAGCCACCAACGATGCTGGTTTCATGGGAGGCTAACCAGGGTCAGCAATTTGTAGACTTTTTTGGCAAGGCGTTTCTTCCCTGCATGCATGCCTCAGATATTGGGGCATGTCTAGATTATCCTTAACCTCCATTCCATCCTCAGTGTTTAGTGGTCCCACTTCTTCTTTCTTTGTTTTCTTCTTATTTATATGGCTATAGAACCTTTTACTATTGGTTTTAATTCCCTTTGTAAGGTCCAACTCTACATGGCTTTTAGCCTTTCTCACTTTATCCCTACATGTTCTGAACTCAATAA
>NC_133782.1:34527775-34548265 GCF_003597395.2 Chelonoidis abingdonii
TGGGCAACAAAATGGCAAATGAAATTTAATGTGGATAAATGTAAAGTAATGCACATTGGAAAAAATAACCCCAACTATACATACAATATGATGGGGGCTAATTTATCTACAACTAATCAGGAAAGAGTTCTTGGAGTCATCGTGGATAGTTCTCTGAGACATCCACACAGTGTGCAGCGGCAGTCAAAAAAGCAAACAGGATGTTAGGAATCATTAAAAAAAGGGATAGAGAATAAGACGGAGAATATATTATTGCCCATATATAAATCCATGGTATTTCCACATTTTGAATACTGTGTACAGATGTGGTCTCCTCATCTCAAAAAAGATATACTGGCATTAGGGGAAAAGGTTGAGACAAGGGCAACTAAAATGATTAAGGTTTGGAACGGGTCCCATATGAGAAGAGATTAAAAAGGCTAGGTCTTTTCATCTTGGAAAAGAGGAGGGCCTTGCACTTGTTGCAGTCAGTTTTGGGGACACTCATTTTAGCGGTTCCCTGCCTTTGAACTGCTCTGTGCAACTGGTGGATGCAAAGTGTATTCTGCCCTGCAGTGTCACGTGCGAGTCCCTTCTCAGTGGCCTTTTCACAGGCCAGGCCCAGAAATGGTCTCAGTTCTATCTATCTGCATCTCCTATCGCCTTTGCAACACCTTAGTTGGGTCAGGACTGTCCCTGTTGACCTGGGCTCTGAGTATGATTCCTTGTCTTTGCCAAACCTCTGGGCTTCCAAGGGCCCTGTGAGATGTCTGCAGTTGCCTTACAAGAGCTGGTCATAGTAGGGCTTGGCCCAGATAACAGCAATAAAGATCTTCCTGTTGATGTGTCCAGAGGTCACTGCTAGGGACTATCAGTTTGCATCTGGCTCATGAGAGTGTAGTGAACAGCAGTTAGTTTACAAGGCCCATATGATGGGGATGGAAATAGCATTACTTCAGATGTCGAAGATTTCCCGTGGTTACATGCACATATATATTGAACCTAGAGAGTGTCATTTTTTGCCCAAATATTTATTTTGATGTAAAATGGCTTTTTCTGTCACAGAAATAAATATTTTGTGCATTTTTGTCTCCATTCCAATTGGCTCCTGGCTAAACCACCATAATGGGAAAAAAGTAGGGCCACCTCCCATCCCGATCTTTCTCCTCAGTTGGACAACACAGACTTGAGTTCTGGCAGGATTCTCAATTGTGACTTTAGCAGTATACATGAGACTAGTATAAAGTGGAAGAAGATGACTAAGAAAAATCTGAGAGGAGAAAAGGGACAAATCTCACAGTATAATAAAAGTGCACAAATAACCTGAGCTGGGATTTTCCAAGGAGCCTAGGTACCCAACTCTTATAAAGCCCAGCCCTGGTTAAAAACTTGAATTTTTCTCATAAGAAATTTTAAGTGAATGATGTTCACCAGGTTTTGAACAGATTCAGAGAGTGGGGTATCAAGGAAGCTTTATAAGAAGGAAGAAAAATAAAAGATGAGGAAGATATGGCAAGACACAGTTGAAAGCAATCTCCAGTAAAAGAGTGGAGATACCAAGAAGTTAGGCATTTTGCAGTATTATACAGAATATCATGAAAAGAAGACACAGTCCAGGCTGGACTGCCATCATGTGTGAATGATTCCATATTATTCTTAGGAGAGAAACTTCCATGAACACATAATCCTGTGGTATACAAAGATGAATTGAAAGAGATGATATTTTAAATTTGGATCGGGTATAATAATAAAAATAAATATAGGCTACGCTGAGATGTAAGAATATTTAGACACGCGTGCCTGTGACACCAGCACTGATTAAGCCAAATTGGCACAGCCCAAATTAATTTTAAAGGATATATGATAAAATAAAAATAATAAAAATCTTAGTAACAAAAATTCAGCACAGAACAATTGCTGAGATTTTCAAAGCCACCCAGGGAATTGAATGCACAGTTCTGATTATTTCTGCATGGTAAATACCTGCTTCCCGCATCGATGACCTCTTCGCAGGCCTGGCTAGGGGACAAAAGTTCAGTAAAATTTTCTGAGTCAAGCATATTTACAGATGCACGTCGATTAAAAGTCCCAAGAGCTGTTGACTATTGTGACTCATAAGGGGCTTTATCGATACTATCGCCTACCCTTCAGAATAACGTCTGCTCCCACCCTGTTCCAGAGGGCTATGGACCAGATCTTGTGTGGCTTGTCAGGAGTTCAGTGCTATCTGGATGATATCCTGGTCACTGGAGAATGAAGAGGATCACTTAAAGAATTTAGAGGCTACCCTAAAAAGACTGGAAGAGTATGGCCTACGAGTTCGCAAAGACAAGCGTGAATTCTTCAAGCCCTCTGTTGAATATTTGGGACATTTCATTGATTCTGCAGGTCTTCATAAGGCCCCTGCAAAAGTTAAAGCTATTGTGGAGGCTCCCCCACCTCAAAATGTAAGCCAGCTGCACTCATTTCTAGGACTACTGAACTATTATGGAAAGTTCATCTCACAGTTAGCCACACTGCTAAAACCACTTCATGAGCTCCTTGGGCAGAACAAGGCCTGGAAGTGGACTGAAGCCTGTGATGTTGCATTTAACAAAGCTAAGGATGCATTGCTAAATTCTGAAGTTCTAACGCACTTTGATCCATCCTTACCCCTATAATTGGCCTGCGATGCCTCCCTTATGGAGTGGGAGCAGTCGTGTCACACATTATGCCTTCGGGAAAGAGAGACCTATTGCTTTTGCTTCATGCACTCTAAGCAAAGCAGAAACTAACTACGCCCAAATCGAACGTGAGGCATTAGGAATTATTTTTGGAATTCGGAAGTTTCATCAATACCTGTTTGGGTGAAAGTTTACTTTTCTAACAGACCATCGACCTGTGACGTCAATTTTTGGACCCTACACAGGCATTCCCCCATTAGCTGCTAGTTGTATGCAACACTGGGCATTGTTACTTTCAACACACACATATGAAATCAAATATCAGAAATCCACTCTACATGGCAATGCAGATGGCCTCTCAAGGTTGCCTTTGCCGGTCAAACATCAAGATAGTGCCCGAAAGGAAATCTTCTACTTTGACAGGTAGAGAATACACCCATCACTGCTAGTCAGATAAAGAAGGCAACCCGCGTTGACCCAGTATTGTCCCAAGTTATGGACCTGGTGATGCATGGAAAATCTCAACAAACTTCTCCGGTCTCACTGGACCTTGTTACCTACATGTCCAGGAGGACGGAGTTATCGGTCCAATCTGGTTGTTTGTTGTGGGGGAGACGTGTCATTATTCCACCACCACTGAGATCACAGATGTTAGAACAGCTACATTCCCAGTCACTGTGGAATAATGCGCATGAAGGAAATTGCACAAAGCTATTTTTGGTGGCCTGGATTGGACAGTGCTATTGAAGAGAAGGCAAAAGCTTGTATGGGCACCCCTACACCCATGGGACTGGCTGAAAACCTGTGGCAACGTATTCACATTGACTTCGCTGGCCCCTTGAAGGAAGCATGTTCTTGGTGGCAATAAATGCCCATTCTAAATGGCTAGAAGTCTCTATAATGCAGTCCAGTACTGCAGAGAGTACTATCCAAAAACTACGGGGACTCTTTAGTGGTTTCGGTCTCCCAGAACAACTTGTGAGCGACAACGGACCGCAGTTCGTCTCTCAGAAGTTTCAAAACTTTATGAAGGCAAATGGGATACACCACATCACGTCAGCACCATATCATCCATCCACCAACGGATTAGCTGAAAGATTTGTGCAGACAATGAAACACACTTTGAAATCAGCAAGGGGACAACACTCCATTCAAAAGCGTCTGCATACCTTCTTACTTTCCTACAGAAACACACCTCATGCTACGACCCAGGCATCCCCGGCCTTTCTAATGATGGGACGACAGCTGCGCACTTGCTTTGATCTGCTGAAACCTTCTGAACCCCAACAAATTGTGCAACATCAGCAGCAATATCAAGTCATCAGACAGGCACCCAGAGCAAAAGACCGAACCTTTAGCCCGAGACAGCCAGTTTTGGCTTGGAATTATACTTCCAGAGCTAAATGGGTCCCTGCCACGATCATCACTCCAACAGGACCTGTTTCCTATACAGTCCGGACTGCAGAGAATCTTACCTGGCGGCGACATGTAGATCAGCTGTTGCCAGGTCATGCCAGTCCTCAGGACACATCTGCAGTTGACTGGTCTGACTTCACCTCTTCTGGAGTGAGACACCAAATCACGAATCACCTGTTCCTGACTGTTCTCCTCCATTACTGCCGGCGGCTGAGATACCCCTTTGCCCAGCACTAGCTGATACCACCTCCTCCCTGTTCGTCCTGTGGACCCTGAGCCCATGGAACTTTCAGGTGCAACAACACCAGGAGTTCGCCATAATCCACCTAGAGATAGAAGCCCTCCTCATCGGCTGGATCTTTAGCTAGGGCAAACCCACGGTTATGGGGCAAAATAATCCCCAGGGTTTAGCCAGGAATGGAGGCAGTCTACCCTCCTTCTGTAGTCTAGTGTGGTGTTTTATTTAGGGGATGTTCTTATTGGGGGGGAGGAATATGTTGTGTATTTGGTTGTCATGGTTTTTGTTCCTATGGCAACTGAGTTAGATTATTAGGGGATAGCCCAGCCAGCTTCAGCCAGTTAGGTGAACTCTGTGTCTGTAAATAAATCGTAGTTTTGTTATGTCTGCTCTCTGGCCTCAAGTGATTTCTTCCTAAACCGGCTGCCCCCAAGGATACAACAATTGTCAGGAATTTGTATGGATGCGTTTGTAGATATGTGTGAGTGAGATCATATTTTTGTAGGTTTTTTTGTTGATATGTTTGTGTGCATGATTCTGTTTGCAGCTTTCTATGTATCATTGGGTTTTTATGATCATATCCTTGTGTCAATCACATCCGTATGTTCATAAGTGTGTGTCTGACTGCATTTGTCTGTTCAGCTGTGTCATTGTGATTGACTGTGGGTTTCTGTGCAAGATTGTCTTTTGTGAATGTATGTTCATCTATGTGTGTTTAATTGGTTTTTGCAAGGGATTTTCCAAAGAAACTAAATGAACAAGGAGCACAAGTCCCACAGAACCGCCAGAGACATGTACCTCTGTCTCTCCAAGCAAACCCCACCCAAAGTCTGAGGATATGAGTTGGCAGATTGTGTCTTTGTGTTTGTGTCTGTTTGTGTGTCAAAGAATGATAGCATTGGCTAGGCCTTGAGAAGTCATCAAATCCAGCACCTGCACTGACGCAGGAGCAAGAAACCCAGGACCGTCCCTGACAAGTGTTTTTCCACTCTCTTCTTATACTTTCTAGTGATGAGGATTGCATAACCTCCCTTGGAAGCCTATTCCCTGATTTAATGATAAAGACATGGTGGATGAGGTAATATCCTTTATTGGACCACCTTCTGCTGGTGAGAGAGACAAGCTTTCAAGCTGACACAGACCTCTTTTTCACGTCATTATTTCATGAGGTTATTGTGTTTGTATCTGTATGTTGTGCAATATGTGAAGGATATTGGAATTGGAAAAGGTTCAGAAAAGGGCAACAAACATGATTAAGGGTATGGAATGGCTGCCATATGAGGCGAGATTAATAAGACTGGGACTTTTCAGCTTGGAAAAGAGATGACTAAGGGGGATATGATAGAGGTCTATAAAATCATGACTGGTTTCGAGAAGTCACTGCAACTCATCACACCCAATAGTGTCATTAATAAATGCGATTATCCCCACCTTACAGATAGGGAAACCTAAGAAAAGAGGTTACCAGAGGGTTTCCATGTAGGCATTTTGTTCCACAACTCTCTTCCACAAGGTTTATTGCACCTTCATCAAACGCAATTGGTACTGGTCACTGTCAGAGACATGATAGCGAGGAAGGTGGATGACTGATCACATCAAGTGTGGCTACACTTGTGTTCCATAGGATTGGTAAACAGAGAGACTTCCTTTGAGGATAAAAACTTTTCTGTCTTCAACATTTTCCCAGTTTTCCTCTCTGTTATACCTATTGGATGTAAGGACTAAAAATAATTATATTATTAATTATGCTTTCACAGCATTTGAAAATTCTCATCAGCATTATTCTCCAGGGAGATTTTTCTCTCTCATATAATGAATGAGGGTAGACATTTGCCTTTTGGTAGCAGATCCAAGCCAACTCTGCCAGGCCAGTGATCAGAATTTTTGTTGGGGAGTGGCTTGTAGGAAGAATTTGGGGATCAGAAACAGACTGTAGAACTTGTATCCTGGGTCTCTGAAAGGTTGCTTAAAGAGGTCACCTCAGCGATCTCAAGTTTTTCTTATACCAGTTTTGAAGGAAAGACAAACTCTCTTATTAGATTCCCAGAAGGTAAAAGATAATGTAAGATTATGTATGTTCATGCCATTTCACTTCCGTCTAATAAGGATTTTCCCCTTACATTTCAGTACCTATTAGATCTGGTAGAAAAAAAATCCATCAGCATTTATTTGATGAAGAATTTGGTTTACAAGAAGACAATAATTTTCACAAGATGTATCTGATTTCACTTAAAACATTAGAATTTCATTGGAAAACCACCACGCTTAAAACTATTTAAAAATCAGATTTTGGTTGAATAATTTTCAGTTTGTTTTTAAATTTGTGGATTTAGAACCTCGTCAGCCCAAAACATTTGGTTTTAGAAATTATAGTGTAAGTGTTCTGTTGGGAGTTTTCGAGCAGCCACTGTAGCGAAAAACATATAGGAGAACCATTGTCTTTCTATGAGACATGCCCTGACCAGACAGTTTTAGATTGTAAAACACCCTGGATTTATTCAGGACTAGTCAGAATGGAGGTGGCTGGTATCTGTGAAGATTTATGTGGATTTGTGTCTCCGCATTTGCTCACTGCATAAACAGTCCTCTAGATTAATGTTAGGTAAAGTTAGGAGGCAAGTCATTTCAAACATTCCTCACTGCCCGCCCCCCAACACACACACGCTTTTTCTGGTTTATCTGAGTATCTATCTACCTCTGCATGTTCAATAATTTGTTTCTCAGAGTGCTTTCTTAGTTACAGAAGATAAAAGAAATCATATCGCACATGAGTTTATAGTTTGAGCTGAGTGCAACAAATATATTTTTTTCAGATTTGAACAAGAAAAAAGCAAGCATTAAAATGAATATTTCAGTGCTTAACTAAACACTTGTATACTGTTGTTTACTGACCTAGACCTGGGTATAAAAATCAGTTCTATGTGTGTTGGTCTTTATCTGTGAGTACGTACAGAAAGCTGTCAGTGATCTCAGAGCACTATGAAGATGTTAAGTATTTATGTTTATCAGTAGATGACATACCACTTTCGTCCTCATTTTATAGCTGTGAAAACTGAGGTACAGAACTACATGGCTTTCTCAAGGTCACACTATTTCAGGAATAGAACCCAGCTTTTTTGACTCCTAGATTTCACCCATGGCATTAGACTACATGGAAGGAGACAGCAAAATGGTGGAAAACTGAGGTACCAGCGTGCCTAGAGGGTTGGGGTTATTGTATCTATGTTCATGGTATTGACAGGTCAAAAGTCAGATGTCTAGAAAAGCAGAGTTGCTGAAAAACTCATCCATGACTGCATTTAACCATCAACAAAATTACAATGACACCACAAAGCCTCAAATTGCCTTTTTCATGTCATATTCCACAGCTTATATATTTTTAATTAAATTTCTTGATAGAGCCCATGGAAGACCTGGAGAAATGGACTGGAGAAATCAAACATCAATCACAGAATTCATTCTAGTGGGATTCGGGAATCTCCATGAACTGCAGATCCCTTTCTTCCTGGTGATCTACATTGTGACCATGGCTGGGAACATCCTTATCATTGCGCTAGTTGTGGCTGATCAGTACCTCCACACCCTCATGTACTTCTTCCAGGGGAACTTGTCCTGCTTGGAGACCTGCTACAGCTCCACCATCTTGCCCAGGATGCTGGCTGGTCTCCTGACTGGGGACAGGACTATTTCATTTATCGAGCGCATCACACAACTGTATATCTTTGGTTCTATGGTATCTGTGGAATGTTGCCTCTTATCAGCGATGTCTTACTATCAGTATTTAGCGATATGCAAACCTCTGTATTATGCAGTCCTTATGAATGGCAGTGTCTCCTTCCACCTGGCAGCTGGGTTGTGGGTAAGTGGGTTTTTGGCTTGCACCATCACAACATCTTGGATATCACAAATTATTTATTGTGGCCCCCAATGAAATTGACCATTTCTTTTGTGATTTCACCCCAGTGACTAAACTGTCCTGCAGTGACACCCGCCTGATGACTCTTGTGATCTTCCTGTTCACTTACATATTAACACTACCTCCCTTTCTATTAACCCTGGCATCTTATATGTGCAACATCACCACCATCCACAGAATCCCTTCCACTGCTGGGAGGCAAAAGGCCTTTTCCACCTGCTCCTCTCACCTCATAGTGGTGACCATCTTCTATGGGACCCTGATCATTGTCTATCTGCTACCAGACACCGACACACTGAGAGACCTGAACAAAGTGTTCTCTCTCTTCTACACAGTCCTGACTCCCCTGGCCAATCCACTCATCTACAGCCTGAGAAACAAAGAGGTCAAGGAGACCCTGAGGAAAGCTGCTAATGAGGCTATGAATTTCATAACAAATAGCAAACTATTTTGTATACAGTTATTGCACACTGCAATAAAGTCAAGATAATGGGAACTCATCTCATTGTATGAGATTGTAAATCACAGCTTGTACAGACAGCTCTTACCCAGTAGAGCAGTTCTGTTAAATACAATGGGACCCCCGCTGTCAGGAAATGTTATCTGTACAAATAAGGGCAGCAGAGCCAAGCAATTCCTCACTCTGGGATGGATGGACCCTAGATCTGCCAGTTCCTACTGCGGTCAACTCCATTTATTACCCACTGACATCTATGGGAGTGGCAGGGGGTTGGAATGGTGAATTTCCCCACAGTGCGGAGGGTCTGCCTAACACATATGTGTCATTCATTTCCTCACTGAGGCCCTGTTTTCAGCAGTGAAGTGTAAAAGAAGTGGCCTATAGCCTTTGTGCAGACCTTTTACCAAGGGGTGGATTTCATCCTCTCTCAGAAGTTGTCTTTCACTGGAGTTGTATCAGCAGCATCCGCTAATACTTTCTGAAGACTGATATTGACCTGTTTGTCTATCTGGTTGATTTGAAAACAATATACGGTGTTTTTTTAGGTTACTCTAATTGCTCTTTATCTCTCCAGTCTAGGAATCACCGGGGTTTAGAACAGCAGCAGTGTCAATAAAATTTAGGACCACTCTCTCTCTCTCTCCTCTCAGATTCATTTTGAAAAATGGTTTTTTTATGCTACTAATGGTGGTTTAAATATATAATATTGATAAAGGCCGTTATCTTAAAATGTAGTATTAATATAAGCTTCAATTTAAACTTCTTTTTATTATCTTACTAATCCTTCAGCATTACATTCATGGGGATGTTCCTTCAACCAAACAGCCTCACAACGCGCAAGATCTTTAAGGCTTGAAAAGGAGAAAGCTAAAACTGTCTAAAATGTCACCATGAGTCACCAAAATAAATGCTGATCACAAATCAACTCGTAGGTTGTAGTCGTGGAATTTTGTTAAAACCATTCTGCAGAGTCTACCTGCGTTTATGCTCTCGCTCTCCTTGACTCACCTTAACATTTCACTGTGTCTGTCTTGAGTAGGTCACTGATCACGATGTCTTGCACCCCCAATGTGTTCTTGGAGCAGCTAGTTCATAGCTCAAGTGCTCCAGTAATCACTGGGGTCATCTTTGTTTCTAGATCTGTAATGATTCCACTTCAACATTACTACCTCCTTCACTTCTGTTCCTCGTTGAAATGTCTTCTGCTGGGTTGGCAAGACTAATAAAACATGGGCTTGTTTTGTCATAATGAGTTTTAATTTGTATGTTAGTTCGAGCACAGAATCTCTCTCTTTGACTCTGTGTGAAAACTGGCAATTCACACCTCATGTGTTCCTAAAAATATGAAATCAAGAATAACCTCCTGTTCTTCAAAAACTAAGATCATAGACAGCTATACCCTCGTCTGACCATTGTGAAGGTTAATACATTAAATCAGACTGGACTTTGTGTTGTACTGGCCATGATACGAACAGCTTCCTGTTTAATGCTGTTTGACTTTAGTGGTCTACAACATCAGTGTAAAATCACAGGGACAGTTTTGAATTTGATCTCACTGTATGAGGCTGGTGTAAATATTATGATAGGCGGCAGCAGGGTGCCTTGGAGAGGAATCTAAAGTACACAGCACATGAGTGGCTTCCTTTCCAGTCCAGTAGAATTAATGTGGACAAGACAAATCAACAGTAGTGCAAACAGACAATAACAATACCCTATAAACACATTATCTAGGTATGAACCCCATGGTGAGAGGTAATTGCCCATGAGGTCGGAGAAAAGCAATTCTTCCATCCCCTTCCCTGTCAAAACACCACCGGGTCTGGTCTCCTCTCACTTATTGCAGTTTTACAGCAGTGTACATGTGATGACTTCACTGGATTTACTCATAATTTACACCAGCATAAAGTGAGGGATTCTCACTCACCAAAATCAACAAGGAAGTTCCGTGTGTGGTGGCCACCTTAAAGACTAACAGATTTATTTGGGCATAAGCTTTTGTGGGTAAAAATCTCACTTCTTCAGATGCATGGAGAGATAATTTCAGTTGCAGCCATTATTATACTGACACATGAAGCGAAGGGAGTTAGTTCACAAGTGGAGAACGAGTGTTGACAGGGCCAATTTGATCATGGTGCATGAAGTCCACTCCCAATAATTCATGAGGAAGGAGGTATCAATTCCAGAAGAGGTAAAGATGCTTTTGTAGTGAGCCAGCCACTCCCAGTCCCTATTCAAGCCCAAATTAATGGTGTTAAATATGCAAATGAATTTTAGTTCTGCAGTTTCTCTTTGAAGTCTGTTTCTGAAGGTTTTTGTTCAAGAATAATGACTTTAAAATCTGTTATAGAATGTCCAGGAAGATTGAAGTGTTCTCCTACTGGCTTTTGTACATTACCATTCCTGATGTCTGATTTCTGTCTATTTATTCTTTTATGTAAAGACTGTCCGGTTTGGCCAATGTACATGGCAGAGGGGCATTGCTGGCACATGATGGCAAATTATCTAATCTATCTATCTATCTATCTATCTGATGGCACACCAACCAGTCAGTCTAACTCCCCAGGGCCCCGTGGTGACAACTATTGTGTCCAGATTCGGGCATCACACGTTAAGAAAGATTTGGACAAATTTGACATGCTGTGGATGGGAAGGATCAAGGAATGGCAGAATGTTAGTTTCCAGTCCCAATGACCTGGCCAGCAGCAAATTACTGCAGCCAGGTAGGAAGGAGGGAGCAGAGAGGAGGGAACTGTCTTCTTGAGTCATAAATCCTTCCCTTGGTTATGTAGCAGAGACCCACCACCTCTCTGATGAAGCACGGGAGTGGGTAGCTGGTGGCCATGGAACCCTGAATAACACTCATAAGGGTCAAGGCATGAATGAGAGCTCTTGGCCCATCTGCACATTTACCTTCCCTTAATCAGTCACTTCAGGTAACAGAACTGCACCATTCACATTAGCAGGAGATGAAGAGTGGGGATTGGTTGATTTACCTCTGATGTTACCAGGGTCCAATTTAAAAGAGTCCTGAGCTATTCACTTGGCCATGTGTATAATTTTTCAATCTAATGATTAGACACAACTTTTCTAAAAAAAAAAAATCTTCATTAAAACCTAATATTTTCACATGTAGCCTTCACTTATGTTAAATGAGGATTAATATTACGGATCGTGGGAAGGGTATGTTTTATTCCAGTTTTAAAATCACTTAGGAGGAAACAAGGCGAAGGCAAATGCTAAATTTCAAGCAGAGTACTTTTTAAATTATTTAATTCTCAATTAATGCATTAAGGTATTGACTTTAAACGTCACTCACACTCAAAGAATGAGTAATCCAAGGTCACGCAGATCATGTTCTTGATACGCCACAATCATCAGACCTTAAAGTGGGGTCGGAGAGGTATTTTTAAGGATTTATCTTGTCCTTCTATGGATATGGATAGATATAGATATTAGTTTAAAATATCTGTATTCTTGTGAAAGAAAAAAATCTAACAACAGCTTTTCTTAAGGCTTCCCTCGCCTCCTGGTTTCTCAGGCTGTATATGAAGGGATTGACCAATGGGGTGCGGACACGATAAAAGACAGAGAACACTTTGTTCAAGTCCCTCAGTGCATCAGAATCTGATAACAGAGACACAATGACTATAGTCCCATAGAAAATTGTCACCACAATGAGGTGAGAGGAGCAGGTGGAAAAGGTCTTTTGCCTCCCAGTGATGGAAGGGATTTGCAGGATCATGGAGATGATACAAACAGGATGCCAAAATCAACAGAAATGGAGGAAATGTGAATATGGAGTGATAATCAAGATGGCCCATTTCAGACAGTTGACAAAAAGGTGTGAGGATACTTAACATGGAGAAATAGAGTCAATTTGTGTAATGACCCAGCCACTCCCAGTCTCTATTCAAGCCAAAGTTAATGGTATCTAGTTTGCATATTAATTCAATTTCAGCAGTTTCTCATCAGAGTCTGTTTCTGAAGCTTTTCTGTTGCAAAATTGCCACCTTTAAGTCTGTTACTGAGTGACCAGAGAGGTTGAAGTGTTCTCCTACTGGTTTTTGAATGTTATGATTCCTGATGTCAGATTTGTGTCCATTTATTCCTTTGCATAGGGACTGCCCGGTGTGGCCAATATACATGGTAGAGGGGCATTGCTGGCACATGATGGCATATATCACGCTGGCAGATGTGCCGGTGAATGAGCTCCTGATGGAGTGACTGATGTTAAATATCCTAACACCTTTTTGTCAACTGTCTGAAATGGACCATCTTGATTATCACTGCAAACATTTTTTTTTCTCCTGCTGATAATAGCTTATCTTAATTAATTAGCCCCCTTTTCATGTTTTCTGTGGAGATGTTCTGTTTTTTCAGCACATCCTGCACTTTCCATTCTATCACATTAAATAATAGGGATTGCTCCTCTTTTCCAGCCAGCCATCTGTGTATATATATATATGTCTTCTTACTATATGTTCCATTCTATGCATTTGAAGGAGGGGGCTGTAGCCCACGAAAGCTTATGCTCAAATAAATTTGTGAGTCTCTAAAGTCATCAAGGGCCACCAATATGGCTCACCCCAGGGTGAAGCAGTGGCAGTTTCCTCAGAGACAGCGATCTAGGAACAGTGACCAATCATTACCTAGATCAGAGGGCTCAGAAGAATATGGGATTCTGTAGAGACTCTGGCTGCTAGACCACTTTGCCCTGCCCCAAAGGATGGCTCAATAGCCCCTGGCCCCTAGGTCACTCTGCCCTGCATTGAAGGGCTCCTGTATAGACTTTGGCCACTAGATCACACTACTCTACACTGACAGGTGGCTCTATAGGCTCTGGCCACTAGGCTACACTGCCCTGCACCAAAGGGTGGCTCCATAGATTCTGACCACTAGGCCCCGATGCCATGTACCAAAGGGCTGCTTCATAGACTCCAGCCGCTAGACTGTGCAGCCCCACACCGAAGGGCTGCTTTACAGACAGTGACCGACAGGCCACACTGCCTTGACCCTAAGGGCGTCGACTGTCACACTGTCCCAGTGGTTGAGTCAACACTCCAGATAGCAGAGGTATGCTGGGTAAAATTTCAAAAGGGCCTATGTTAATTGACATTGGAAATGATACTGCTGCCTAGTATCTCTATGGCTGAATACATCTCACCTTCAGCTTCCTGAACACGCTTCTGTGTTACATTAGCCACAAGGTCTGATATTATCATTGTAGGTTGAAGGAATTCTATTTCATTCCATTGGCTTCATGTGAAAACCTCAGATAAACACTGTTGCTGCTCTCATACCTCTTTTACCGATATTTCCACTGCAGAGTCCACCAGATTCCAGTGGAGTGGTCAGTAGAATCTGATTGCAGAAACCTGAGTTTTATTCCTTTCTCTTTCTTTCCCTGACCTTGGGCTTACACTTCCTTTCTCTGAGGCTTTGTTCCAGCTATTACAAAATAGCTGATGATGATATCACTTACTGTTTTCTTAAAGTGACTTGAAATCATAGAACTGAAAGGGACCTCAAGAGGTCATCTTGCTGAGCCCTCTGCACTCGTGGCAGGAATAAGTATTATCTAGACCAGACCTGACAGATGTTTCTATAACTTGCTCTTCAAAATGTCCAATAATGGAGATTATGCAATCTCTCTAATCAATTTATTCCAGTGCTTAACCTCTTTGACAGTTAGGCGGCTTTTCCTAATGTCCAATCTAAACTGCCCTTGCTGCTATTTAAATCCATTGCTTCTTGTCCTATCATCAAAGGTTAAGAAGAACTATTTGTCTCCCTCCTCCTTGTAACGACCTTTTATGTACTTGAAAATTATTACGTCCCCTCTCAGTCTTCTCTTTTTCAGACTTAACAAACTCATTTTTTTCAATCTTCCTTCATAGGTCATGTTTTCTAGACCTTTAATCATTTTTGTTGCTCTTCTCTGGCCTTTCCACAGTGTGCCCATAACTTTCCTGAAATGTGGCACCCGGAACAGGACACAGTACTCCAGCTGATACCTAATCAGAGTGGAATAGAGAAGAATTATTTCTCATGTCTTGCTTACAACACTCCTGCTAATACATCCCAGAATGATGTTCACTTTTTTTGCAACAAATAATATATAAATTGCAAAAAAAGTGAACATCACTCTGTGATGTATTAGCAGGAGTGCTGTAAGCAAGACACGAGAAGTAATTATTCTTTTCTACATATATATAAATAATACTCTTTACCACAAGAAGTAATTCTTCTTCTCTACTATATATATAATATCCTTTTTTAGCCTTACTCAGAGACTTTCAACAAGTCTTTCCCTATTTCCTTCTCAACCTCAGTCCAAGTGTATGCATTTTTAATATATAAGACAACACCTCCTCCCATTTTTCCCTGCCTGTCCTTCCTGAGCTAGCTGTACACTTTTTTACCAATATTCTTGTTATGAGTATTATCCCACCAGGTCTCTGTGATGACAACTATGCCATATTTGTGGTTATTTACTAGCATTTTGAATTCTTCCTGCTTATTTGCCACACTTCTTGTATTAGTATACAGACATCTAATACACTGATTTGACACCCCCTCCTCCAGTTCTGTCCTGTCTCTTCCTTATCCCTGCTATAACAGCTCATGCTCCCCTCATATTCATTTCTCAGCAAGGATACAGAACCTGGGGCCACCAACATAATAGTAAACCTCTCATAGATTTTTGACCTAATGTGGAATGCAGAAACTGAGGGTTTTGAAATGCTGAAAGTAATTTCAATGGGACATATTCATCAAACAGCCACAGAGAGAAATTTTGAGTGAGAAAAATGGGGCAGTTTGGTTGAAATTCCAAACATTGCCCATGACTGACTTGGTGAAAATCTCTATGATATGATTCCAGGATGGTGACTCCATGTGTTATTCTGAAGCATATTAAGACTGAAAAACAAAAGGAATCTGGTAAAAGGTGGAAACGTGGACAAATAGCTGAGGACCAGTACAAAAGTGTATGACAAACACATTGGGAGAAAATCAGAAAGGCTAAAGCACAAAATAACTAAAACCAATAAGAAGAGTAATAAGTACATAATTGGGAAGGTGAAAAAAATGACATCAAGAAGGCTGACAAATCAACACAACCACCCCTCACAACAAAACAACTATCCCACACAATAAACCCGAACGCGCATAGTCTCTCAGAGCAGCACATACCCACACAGATCAACTCAAATCTTCCAGCACAACAGAATCCTCACACAAATCATCACAATCACTCACACTGCAACCCAACTATTTTACTCAGTAAATCCAGTCACACATAATCGCTAACCAGAACACAAATTGACGAAGGTTTCTAACCATTAGAGGAGTAAAGTTCTGGAACAGCCTTCCAAGAGGAGTAGTGGGGGCAAAAGACATATCTGGCTTTAAGATTAAGCTTGATAAGTTTATGGAGGGGATGGTATGATGAGATAGCCTAATTTTGGCAATTAATTTGGCAATTGATCTTTGATTATCAGCAGGTAAGTATGCCCAGTGGTCTGTGATGGGATGTTAGACGGGGTGAGATCTGAGTTACTACAGAGAATTATTTCCTGGGTGCTGGCTGGTGAGTCTTGCCCACATGCTCAGGGTTTAACCGATCGCCATATTTGGGGTCAGGAAGGAATTTTCCTCCACGGCAGATTGGCAGAGGCCCTGGAGGTTTTTTGCCTTACTCTGCAGCATGGGGCAGGGGTCACTTGCTGGAGGATTCTCTGCAGCTTGAGGTCTTCAAAAAATTTGAGGACTTCATTAACTCAGACATAGGTTAGGGGTTTGTTACAGAAATGGATGGGTGAGATTGTGTGGCCTGCATTGTGCAGGAGGTCAGACTAGATGATCATAATGGTCCCTTCTGACCTTAAAGTCTATGAGTCTATAAAACCCTTATTTACCACCCACACAAATCAACACAAATGTCCCAGTACAATACAATCCACACAGAAATCAACACAAATAAATACACAGCTTCACCAGCACACACAATAACCCTAAACATCACTCTGAACACCAGACTGCCTATTGAGTCTGTGTCACATGATGCAAAGAGCTACAAGAATGGTTCAGAGCTCTGTTAGTTTCCATTAACACTGAGATTCAAGGTCTGTTGTTGGCCAGTTTTTAAGTTCTCTGCCATTTTGTGTTTTTTTTAATTCCAAATTACTGTTGTGTGGTAGCCCAGGCTTAAACTCCTAGTGAAGGACTAATCCAATTGCCTCGAGGGCTAGAAGCCTGGCAAAGTGACCTGGCTGTCAGGGCAGCTAAAGAATAGGTAACATTTGGAAGAAGAAGGAGCTCAAACAAATTTGGAAGAAATAGCTCTAACTTTTAAAAGCTTTTAATTAATCACTAATGGATGGAAACTAAGATGTTGCTCTCCTTTCCCCTCCGTGTCTTCCTTGCTCCTTCTTTTTTTCCTCCCATTGAAACCCTTTACCATTCTTTTCTTATTTTCTTTTCTTTATGTTTTCTCAATAGTTACATTTTGTGGGGGAAATCAAAACAACCAATCAATAAACATAAAGAAATGTGCACACTTAAAAGTGCATTTCAATAACTGGGTTGACATGGAAGATGAAATAAAGATTTGAGCATTTTAAGGAGTTAATTGGGAAACAAACTTCTCACTGAAGAGAGATGCACTGCTTGAAAACTGGAATAAGTGAGAGGAGAATGACACTATTCTTCTTCTTTTTGTGTGTAATGTCCCTATATAAAGTCCTACCTAATGCACCTGCACAGACTCAGATTATCACTTTCACAGCACCATTCCTCATGTGAGGCTTTGCAATCACTTCTACATGCTTTGGTGCCCACATAGGATTTGTTCCTAAAGAGAATCTACTGTGGTGTTGCCAGGCCACCTGAGCCCCTTAGTAACAAATGCCAAAGAGGTCAGCTTCTGGAACAACACAGGGTTTTCTCCTACGTCTGATAGAGGGATCAGTTTAGAATGGACACCTTCAATCTGTGGGGGCTGGAACAGCTGAGACCAAGTTGACTGGTCATCAGACAAAGCAGCAGAGAGGCCAGATATGATTGTGGTTCCCAAGGCATTGCTTTGCATTGATGGTGCTGTAGAGTGGTCCCATGCTGCTGTGATATGATGTGATGTGGACATGCAGATGCAGCATTCAAATGCAGATGTTGTAAAAGGGCAGCCAGTCTTATGCACCAGGGTTATAGGTGACCCTCCATGCACCTGATAAAATTAGATTTTCATTACCTCTTTCCTATTCCTTCTTTCCGCCAACATTTCAGTATCTCCCTCACTCTTCCTGCATGGGGGAGAGAAGGCAAATGTTTCCTCTCTCTCTTCCTCCTCCTGAATGGGTGTCTTTGTTCCCTCTTCATCTCCAAGCCCTTCCTAGGGTGAGATCCTCCTATCACAAATCATGAATAGTTCAAACTGTGTTGTACACTGTGACCATCAGGAAGAACAGGGCCCTGTGTGGGGTCTTGTGGACATGTTCTGTTTCTTCAGCACATCCTGAACTTTCCATTCTATCACATTCAATAATTGGGATTGCTCCTCTTTTCCAGCCAGCCATCTGTTCTCCTTATTTCTGCCACAGCCTGGAATGTGCCTCTCCACTATGTTCTCTCCATGACAGAGTCAAAATGAGGCCCACGGATTAAGATGATTCGATTTTGACTCCATCTCCTAATCCAGTCTTCCTGAAACTGAACACGAAGAGATGTATAGCACAGGTTTGACATCCCTCAGCTCTAGAAACTTACCCCAAAACTGAGGGCAACTGGAATGTCCGTGTATGCTTCAGCCAAGCTGGCTCCCATCTCTCCTCTTTGGTGGATCAATGAGATCTCAGACAGCTTTGTGAATGTGGTGCCATGGCGTAAATATACACCATATGTGCAGAAAATCCTGTCTCCCTCTGCCGTCTGGACCAAACATATATAGCAGCCTAGCACTAATTTACATGTAGAGATATTACTCCTTTGAATCAGTTTAAATTCCATAGTTTTTGTCACAGGTTATTCTGGATTAAAGAAATAAAGAAAGAAAGAAAGAAAGAATATTTATCTTGGTTCATGCACATGTGGCTTATATGCTATTTTTTATAAAATTTGCAGATGACTCAAACTGAAAAGACAGACATGAACAATTTTGACAATATATTTTTAGTTTTCATCCCTCATGACCTGTAAGGAAGCAAATTTCAGCTTCCAAGAAGCAAGGGGGAAGCAGAGAGGAGGGAACCCTTCCCTTGTCTGGTCCTGGGACTGTGGAGCAGAGACCCACCACTTCCCTGAAGAAACACAGGAGCGGGAAGCTTGTATGACTAACACTCATGGAGGCCAAGGCATCAGTGAGAACTGTTGGTCCACCTCTCTGTTTACCTTCCCTTCTTCATCCATTTCAGGACACTGAACTGAAACATTCATATTAGTGGGAGATGAAGAGTGGTGATTGGCTGATTTACTTATGATGTCACCAGGGTCCTAGCAAAAAGTAACCTGAACTACTGACCTGACCACTAGTAAACTTTATTCCTAATCTGGTTATTTGAGAAAATCCTTTTTAACATAGAGCTTCATTACCCCCAATGTCTTCAAATGTAACCGACACAAATATTGTAAAGGAGTTCTAACATTAAGGAAAATGGGAAGAGTATATTTTATTTCAGTCTTAAAATCACTTGGACAAAGCCAGAGATGACAAATCCTAAATTTCTTCACAATGTCATTTTAATTATTTTATTCTTATGAACTCATTAAAATAGTTACTTGTAAATTCATCCACTATCAAAGGAGAATAATCCAAATGCAGGGAGGATGCACAGGTTTCTTCAGACATGAGTGCAGATCTGAGGGTGCAGTGAAAGTCTAAGGATATGGCTGGGTGTCCTAATTTTCCTCTAAAATGAGTCAGATGGCACATATAGACAACACCCAGACTCTACACTTGGATTCAGGAAGTTCTGATTCTGAGAATTAGACTGTATTCATTTAAAAAAACCAACCAGCCAACCAACCAAAAGCATCTATCAAGGATTCCTTTACCTCCTTGTTTCTCAGGCTGCAGATGGAGGGAGGGGGGGAACAAATGGGTCAGGACATAAAAGACAGAGAACACTTTTTTCAGGTCCCTCAGTGCATCAGAGTCCAATAGCAGATACACCAGGATCAATGTCCCATAGAAAATCGTCACCATGATGACTAAGTGGAACAGGTGGAAAAAGCCTTTTGCCTCCTGGTGCTGGAAGGAATTTGCAGAATGGTAGAAAAGATATTAACATAGGATGCCATCATTAATAGAAATGGAGGCAGGATGAATATGGAAAAAGATATGAAACTAGCAACTTCCACCACCCCATTTATATTATTTTATTCTCATGAACTAATTAAAATATTTACTTGCAAATTCATTCACACTCAAAGGAGAATAATCCAAATGCAGAGAGTATGCACAGTATTCTTCAGAAATGAGAGTGGGTGTGAGGATGAAGTGAATATCGATGGATATGGCTTGGTGTCCTAATTTTTCTCCAAAACTGAGTGAGATGCCCCCAGATAGGTAACACACTGACTCAACACTTGGATACAGGAAGTTCTGATTCCGACAGTCATGAGTTCACCAGGCACAGAAAGATAAGTATAGGCTGTTCAAGTGAATCAGAATATGCACGATCATATTCCCATGATATATATATCCCCTCTCATTAGGTCTACTGTTGTAGTAGCATTCCATCAATTCCAGGTTTTCTTGTCTCGTCCATGAATGGTTTGCTGGAATTGATGGAATGCTACTACAACAGTAGACCTAATGAGA
>NC_133782.1:34551289-34616550 GCF_003597395.2 Chelonoidis abingdonii
CAGTGCTAGGAACAGCTAAGATACTGCGCAGAACCCTCAAACTCCCAGGCCTCTGGTAGAGGACCCGAGGTTGAGGAAGACACATACCACCCATAGGGGTGAGAGGGGAATAATTTTTTTTTTATATATATATATACATATAAAAATTCCCCTCTCACCCCTATGGGTGATGATATATATATGAACACCTATATAGTGAGCTTATATATATATATATATATATATATATAAGCTTAAAATTTTGAATATCTGAAAAAGGCAGACGATCTAAGGAGAGCTTTTCTCAAGCCTTCCTTTACCTCCTCGTTTCTTAGGCTGTATATGAGGGGGTTGACCAAAGAGGTCAGGACTCTGTAGAAGAGAGAGAACACTTTGTTCAGGTCCCTCAATGCATCAGATTCTGAGAACAAATACACCGTGATGAAAGTCCCATAGAAAATTGTCACCACAATGAGGAGAGAGGAGCATGTGGAAAAGGCCTTTTGCCTCCGATGGTGGAAGGGATTCTCAGGATGCTGGAGATGATACAAACATAGGATGCCACTGTCAATACAAATGGAGGCACGGTGAATATGGAAGTAGATATGAAACTGGAAAATTCTACCATGTGGGTGTCAGTGCAGGAGAGTTTTATTATTGGACGAAAATCACAAAAGAAATGGTCAACTTCATTGGAGCCACAGAATCTTAATTGTGACACCATAAATGCAAAGATAGCAAGAGACAAAAATCCACCTATCCACATCCCTAACACTAGCTGGAGGCACAACCTGTCACTCATAAGTGCTGAGTAATGCAGAGGTTTGCATATTGCTAAATAGCGATCATAGGACATCACAGATAAAAGCAAACACTCTGTCATTGCCAGAGAAGCAAAGAAATAACATTGAGTGATGCAGCCCATAACAGAAATAGACTTGTCCCCAGTCGGGAGACTGGCCAGCACCCTGGGCAGGATGGTGGAGGTGTAGCAGGTCTCCAAGCAGGACAAGTTCCCCAGGAAGAAGTACATGGGAGTGTGAAGGTGCTGATCAGTCACAACTAGTGCAATGATGAGGATGTTCCTGGCCACGGGCTCAATATAAATCACTAGGAACAGCAGGAAGAGAAGACTATGAAGTTGAGAGAGATCCCCAAATCCCAGAAGGATGAATTCCATGATGATTGTTTGATTTCCCTTGTGTATGTTTGTTGTCAGCTTCATCTAGGTGAGATAAAAGAAATTATGCAATTGAGAATCTAACTTCCATTACAAAACAGACATGTTTTTTTATTCTGGCCTCTCCCTGATGGTAGACATCCCGACAGTTGAGTGAAGACTTCAGAGGATAGAGGTAGTTGGGGTACAAATTTAAAAAAAAGGCCAAAGTTAATTGACATTGGAAATGTAACTACTTCCTGGTATCTCTATGGTTGAACACATCTCACCTTCAGCTGCCTGACCATGTTTGTTTATTTCTATAAGCACAATATCTGAGATTCTCATTGTAAATTATGGGGAATTAAATGTCACTCCATTGGTTTCATATGGAAACCTTGGAAAAATCCTATTGCTGGGCTGATATTTCATTTACCCATATTTACACTGCAGAGTCCACCATATTCCAGTGGAGTGCACAAAATAATTTGACTCCAGAGACCTGGGTTTTATTATTGGCTCCACCATTCCCTGACCTTGGGTTTCTCACTTCCCCTCACTGTGCCTCTCTTCCCTCCATTATGTAATAGTTGTTGATGATACCACTTATTCTTTTTGTAATGTTATCTGAAATTTAGGAAAGAAGAGCTGTCTACATGTGTTCACATGCTCTTGTGTAAAATGGAGATATGATACTGAAGACATTGTGGAAAGTTTTACTAGTTATGCCAGTGAGTTTGCTATACAATGTCTCATTATTAGCAAACCGCTGTGAGACTGTGCATAACTTTCAATAAACTCTATGAAGAGAAACTAAATATCCCTCAATGTCATATTTCCACCTCAGTCTCACAGAAATGGCCTAAATTTTTTGTTTAAAAACACAGAAAGTTTTTTAGACACTTATTTTCCCCTAGCCTTATATGAGAGAGATATTTCTCCCAAATCTCTCCTAATGGGAATCAGAGACTAGGTTTCTTTATTGGCAAGGATTTGCAACCTTCTTTTTGAGAGCTATTCAATGCCTAAAATTTATGGGTAATATTTTCCAAACTTTGAAAATTATCCATGCACCTATACGTGCAGATTGAACCCTCAGTCTGTTTGAACATCTTGTGTTGAGATATCATGTAGAATAATATAGGATGCATAGTTAGATTAAGGAGGTCTGGCAATGTTTCCTTGGCTAAGGTGGCTGTGGCATTTTGGGGAACATGTCTTTGTCTGTTTTATCATTCATTTTGTTTCGTCAATGTCATTGCAAATTGGAACCTCATCCTGGATGGGATCAACTCTTTTGTAGAAGGAAACATGGAGTGGGTCATGGGGAAGTCATGCCTTGGTAGCAGTGACAACACTATCAAGGGCCACCAACACTGAATATCTCATGACTGGTGAAACAATGGGAATTTTGAGATATCCATGTCTAGGAACATTGGCCAGATGTTGCCCATATCCAAGTGCGTCAGCAGCACATAGGATTTATACACTCAAGCCACTCATAAGAATCTAGTATCTGTTTTCAGAAAGTAATTGATCCAGGATGTTCTGTTTGACCAATATTTGGAATTGGCCCAACAAAGAAACCCATAGGGAATTCATTAATCCAAAGTGGTGAGTTTGTTATCTGTTAGTTTCTTTGTTTGTTTCATGCTTGCTACTTGACTGACATTATAACATGGTCTGGAATTTTTTGGGGGGTGGGGTGGGGGTGGGGGAGGTCTGTGTGTTGAACCTAGAGGCCTTCTAGACACATCTGGAGGCTTTGCTCTGTAGATCCTTTAGCACCTATTAACCCTTAACCAGAGAGTGAAACTACTAAGGGAGAACAGGGGTTTAAAAAGCCAGCTCCTAAGTGATCAGAGGAGCTAGCAACCAGGAACAGCAAAGAGGGGAGGTTTGCAAGGTAGATTAGAGAGAGAGTGGGAGAGCTAGATCCACCAAATTAGCATTGTCTAAACTTAGGGCAATATATCCTCCCTCACCCCTTCAATCCAAAAAAACACAGAGAAACAATACCCAATAAAAAACTGCAAAAATAAAAGTAATGCAGGCAGAAGTCTGTCAGCAGAGTGGGGGCTATCCAGTTCATTGCACTGAATGCAGCATATATCATTACCTGCCTTGTTGTCAAATGGAGTATATGTGCATTCGGTGCAAGGAGCTTACGACCCTTAGAGACCGAGTACGGGTTCTGGAGACCAAAGTGACTGAACTGCAGAGCTAAAGGAGATAGATAGATACATAGATAAGACTTTCCTGGGCACAGTCGAGCACTTCCACTCCCAATCTGATAGCCTCTGTGCTGCTGAGAAGGATGAAAGTCTTGGGGTAGGACAACACCAAAGTGGAATAGAGAGAAACTAACCCATAGTTGGGACCCACATTCTAGATGATGTCATGGTATCCTCTTGTACTGACAATACCTGTCCTAGGGAGGGATGCCCTACTTACTAAGAGGAGGCAAGTAGTAGTAATGGGGATTCAATGATCAGAAATAGAGACAGTTCGATTTGTGATGATTGGGTGAACCACATAGTGAATTGCCTGCTAGGTGTGAAGGCTGAAGACCTCTTGACATACCCAGACAGGCTTACGTGCAATGCTGGGCAAGGAGCTGGTGGGTGTGGTACCACGTAGATGCCGATGACATACGAAAATGTAGAAGAGAGTTACTGCAGGCCAAATTGAGGCACATAGTTTAAGAGATTAATGTCCAGAACCATCATGGTAGCATTCTCTGAAACGTTTCCCATTTCTGCACACAGGGCTGGTAAGAGAGGCAGAATTTCAAGGTCTCAATGAGTGGATGAGTTGATAGTACAGAAAGGAGGGTTTAGATGTATTAGGAACTAGGGAACTATTTGGGGAATCAGGAACCTATACAGGAAGGATGGTATCCACCTAAACCAAAATGGCACCAGATTGCTTGCTGTGGCAAATTGCCGGTACTGTTCTGCTGGGTCTCGCGCTTTCTCTTCTCTGGGGTAGGTTCAGGGCGCTATTGCTTGCCTCTGAACCAGTTCTTAATCATTCCCCTAGTGTCCTTGGAGGAGGGGAGTGGAGAGGGAGGGACCTGGGCCCGCCCTCTACTCCAGGTCCCAACCCAGGGGCCCTGGGGTTGTGGTGAACCACTTGACTAGCGCTTTCTTACCCTGGGTTACTTCCCTCTCATACCCGTCAGCTTGTGAAGGGCTTCTCGCCTCTCTTCTATACAAGCCTGGTGCCCCTTACCTAGGGTTTCTGTTGGGCTTCCCAATCCACCGCAGCACTCCTCCAAACCTTCTATTTCTCTCTGGACAAACTCTTCTCTTCTGCAATCTGCACTCTGCTCCAATCCAACCTTTCTCCTTCAACTACCACCCCCTGTCTGACTGAAGCAGGGGTTTATATCCCATGACTGGAGTCAGGTGCTCTAACTGGAGTCAGGTGCTCTAATTGGCCACAGCTGTTCTAGTTAATCTAAAGCAAACCTTCCTCCCTTGGCAGGGAATAAGGCCCCCTGCTAACACTCTTATGCTGCCTTCTGGCCATGCTGTATCACATTGCATATAAAGTTAAAAACATGTTGTAAAGGAGTTTTCAAATGAAGGGCTTGGGAAAATCAACAGGTGCATCACAGAAACTTGGTGGAATGATGATAATGAATGGGACACAATCATATCACGGTACAAAATGTATAGGAATGGCAGAGTAGGTCATGCAATCGGGGGAATGGCACTATCTGTGAAAGAAAGTCTAGTGGAGTAAAATGTAGTCAAAAATCTTAAATGAATAAATCTGTTCATTAGACTCTCTAGGGATAGAAATTCCATGTTTGAATAATAAGCATATAACAGTAGGGATATGCTACCAACCACCTAATCACAGTGGCGAATGTGAAATGCTCAGGGAGATTAGAGAGGCTATAAAAATAGAAGTCTCAGTAATAACGGGAAACTGCCCTTCCAGCCTGGGCTCAGTTCCTTTCCCCTGTTCAGTCTTTTTTTAGTTGTTTCCAGTAGTCTTCTTGGATGGGATAGCAGGAGAGAACTGAGGACCTGGATTACCTCACTCCCCACCCTTAAATAGGATTTGTATAAGGCAGGAGTCCTTTGTTTCCTAGTTTGATCCTCCTTCTCCTAACAGTGTTAAGTTACAAGAAGTCCCAGGTAATGTTTTCGTATCAGGTGACAAGAGCACCTGACTCTGTAAGGCCATTGTAGCCATTCTTCACAGGGTGACCCACGTGATCACAGCAAGACTGAACTCTTTTATAGTCCATTGTCTCTTGCTGATGAGCCATCAGCACTATCTGGCTTTTTCTTTGTTGTACGTCAACTGTTAGCAGGGGCATCACCCAAAGTAACATAGTTGAAATAGAGCTACTTAGTCAATATTCCTAATTTCAAATACAGAAATGATACATGCACACAAATAGGATAATAGGACTCAACTTTTCAATGATATCTCATATGAGCCATCTTGCATAAAGTATCTCAGTTCTGTCATATTCATATCATAAGCATATTTTTATAAAGAATATAGAATGGCACATCACAATGCACACTGGAAAATATAACCCCAACTATACATATACAATTTTGGGGTTTAAATTACTCAAGAAAGTTATCTTGCAGTCATAGTGGATAGTACTCTGAAAACATCCACTCAATGTACAGCGGCAATCCAAAAACTAACACGGAATCTGGGGGATCATTAAGAAAGGGATAGGTAATAAGACAGAAAATATATAGTCTGTATATACATCTATTGTACCCCCACAAGTTGAATACTGTGCGCAGATCTCAGCACCTCAACTCAAAAAAAGATGGAAAAGGTTCATGTTGGAAAAGGTTCAGAAAAGGGCAACAAAATCATTATGGGTATGGAACAGCTGCCATATGAGGAGAGATGAATAAGACTGGGACTCTTCAGATTTGAAGAGAGATGACCAATGAGGGATACAATAGAGATCTATAAGATCATAACTGGTGTGGAGAAAGGAAATAAGGAAGTGTTATTTTCTCCTTCTCATAACAGAAAATGAAATTAATAGGTTTAAAACAAAACAATGAAGTATTTTTTCACACAATGCATAGTCAGTCTGTGGAACTTTTTGCCAGAAGATGTTGTAAAAGTCAAGACTATAACAGGGTGCAAAAAAGAACTAGATACATTCATGGAGGATAGGTCCATCAATGGCTTCTAGCCAGGATGAACAGGGATGGTGTCTCTAGCCTCTGTTTGCCAGAAGCTGGGAATGGGTGACAGGGGGATGGATAATCTGATGATTACCCATTCTGTTAATTCCCTCTGGGGCACCTGACACTGGCTGCTATCAGAAGATACCGGCCTAGGTGAGCTGAAGGAAGATAAGGCCATATGGATAAACTAAATCAATTCCTTTCTTCGGTCTTCATGGTAGAGGAGGAGGGAGATTCCCACACCTGAGCCATTTCTTTTAGGTTACAAATCTAAGGAATTGTCCCAAATTGAGGTGTAATTTGAGGAGGTTTTGGAACAAATTGATAAAGTAAACAGTAATAAGTCACCATAAACAAATCACCAAGAGGTCAGAAGGAACGCCAATGTGAAACTGCAGAATTATTAAATGTGGTATCATTTAAATCAGCTTCTGAACCAGATTCCTGGAGGATAGCTAATGTGATGCCTATTTTTTGTAAAAAGGCTCCAGAAGAGAGCCTGGCATTTACAGGTTGGTAAGCCAAACTTCAGTACCAGGCAAATTGGTTGAAATTATGATAAAGAACAGAATTGTCAAACACATATATGAACATGATTTGCTGGGGAAGAGTCAACATGGCTTTTTTAAAAGGAAATCGTGCCTCACCAATCTATAAGAATTCTTTGAGGAGGTTAACAAATGTGTAGACCAGGATGATCCCGTGGAAATAATGTACATGGACTTTCAGAAAGCCTTTGACAAGTTCCCTCATCAAAGCTCTTAAACAAAGTAAGCTGTCATGGGATAAGAAAGAAGTTCCTCTCATGGATCACTAACTGGTTAAAAAACAGGAAACAAAGAGTAGAAGTATGTAGTAGGAAGAGAGCCTGAGACATAAGCCCCTGTATGAGAGACCTGGTATAAGGGAGGACCTGCTTACAAAATCTGGCAAAAACAGGGCTGACATTGCAAACATACACTTTCCTAAAAAGTTCTAAGTACAGAGTACTCACTCCAGTTAGTGTTCATTTCCTATTCATGAACCCAGCGCCTTAAAAAGTCAAGCCTACAGCTAGAACCCAATATTTCAGTATTCAGACAAACACTTTGGAATAGCTACACACACACACACACAGAGGAACACAACCCCCCCCACACAGTTATAGAGAAGCGCATGCCCTAGTCAGGACAATCTAGTAATTTTGACTCACATACAGTGGGAAGATGAAATGCAGAACCTGGGGCCCCCCAGAAGATAATTAACCCATTTTAGAATTTTGGCTGAATGCAGAAGCTGAGGATTGGGAAAGGCTGAAAGTCATTTCAATGGGACATGTTCACTGAATTGACATAGAGAGAAATTTCCAATGGGAAAAAATGGGGCAAACAGGTTGAATAGGTTGAAATTCTAACCTTTCTCTCTGATTGACTTGGTGACAATCCATACAAAGAAGATTCCAGTATTGTGACTGTGTTTCATTCTGGAGCTGTACAAAAGGTGGACACATGGACAAATACATAAGGATGACTAGAAAAGTATACAACAAGGATGTAGGGGCACAATCTGAAAGGCTCAGGTGCAAAATGACTTGCACCCAGCAAGGACATAAAAGGCAATAGGAATAGGAATTATAAGTACATCAGCAGCAATATAAAAAGAAATGAAAGAGCAGGTCAACTATTTAATAGGGGACATGAGCTTATAATGAATGACATCAAGAAGGCTGACAAATCTGCACAACCATCCTCACAATAAAACAACTTTCTCACACAATAACCCAAAGCACACAGAGCCTCTTACTGCAGCACACACCCACACAAATCAACTCAAATCTGTAGGCATAACAGAACCCGCGCACAAATCATCACAACTACTCACACTGCAACTCAACCAGAATACAAGATAAACGTAATCACCCATAGTTAACTACCAAAACACAAATCTCTTCTTTACCACACACAAAAATCAACACAAATGTTCCAGTACAACACACTCTACACATAAATCAATACAAACAAATACACAGCTTCACCAGCACACACAATAACCCCAAACGTCACTCTGAACACCAGACTGTCTATTGAGTCTGTATCACATGATGCAAAGAGTTACAAGAATGGTTCAGAACTCTTTCTCTTCAGCATATCTTCAGGTTCCATTATCAGTGGGATTCATGGTCTGTTGTTGGCCAGTTTTTAAGTTCTCATCCATTTGGGGAGTTCTTTAATACAGATGAGTTTCCAAAATTACCCTGGTGTGACAGCACAGGCTTCCATCTACTAGCGAATGAATAAGCCAACTGCCTGCAGTGATAGAAGCCTGTCACAGTGACCTGGCTGAGAGGGCAGCTAAAGAATAGGTAACATTTGGAAGAAGAAGATCCTCAGACAAATTTGGAAGAAATAGTTCTAACTTTTAAAAGCCTTTGATTAATAGATGAAAACTGAGATATCAGCATCCTTTCCCCTCCATGTCCACCTACCTCCCTCTTTTTGCCTCCCATCCAAATCCTTTAACTTTCTGCTCTTTTTTGTCTTCTTTCCATTCTAGTTTTTTTTGTAGGGGAAGTCAATACATCATAAACAAATCAATAAATATAAAGAAATGTGCTAATTTAGAAGTACATTACAATGACGGAGTTAACATGGAAAATAAATGTCCACCCCCACCCCCCGTCATCTATTGATCTATGATTGAGTTAACATGGAAAATAAATATCTATCCGTTCCAGGGATAGAATCCTGCCCAAACAACCTGGGTGACAGGGCAGCTAAAGAGCAGGTAACATTTAGAATAAGAAGGATCTCACACAAATTTTGAATAATTAGCCTTAATTTAATAAAGGCTTTGATTAATCACTAATGGATGGAAATGGAGATGACACTCTCCATCCCCTCCCTGCCTGCCTTCCCCCCTCTGCTTCCATCTCATTAAGATCCTTTACCTTTCTTTTCTTCCTTTCTTCTTCTTTCTATTTTGCCTATATTTTTGTTTCATGGGGAACATCAAGAAGATATAAATAGAGAAATGTGCACACTTAAAAGTGCATTACAATGACTGGGTTAACATGGAAAATGAATGAAGATTTAAGCATTTTAAGGAGTTGATAGGAAAACAATTCCTCCCTCACTTACCCCAGTATAAATCAGGAATGGCTGCACTGAAGCCAAGAGAGATGCCCTGCTTGAAAACTGGGAAAAGTGAGAGGAGAATGATATCAAAGGAGAGGTGTCTTCTTCTGTTGTATAATGTCCCTATATCAAGTCCTACCTAATGTAGCTGCACACACACAGATTATCACTTTCAAAGCACCATTCCCCATGTGCTGTGATGCAATCATGTCTATATGCTTTGGTGCCCACATGGGAATTATTCCCAAATAAAATCTGCTGTGGTATTGCCAGGCAACCTGAGCCACCTTGGAAACAAATGAAGAAAAGGTTGGCCTTCTAGAACAACACAAGCTTGTCTGTTGTGTCCAATAGCGGTATAAGTTTAGAATTATAGGGTCTGAAGGGATCTCAAGAGGTCATCTAGTCTAACTCCTGCTCAAAGCAGGACTGATCCCCACATTTCTACCCCAGTTCCCCAAAGGGTCCCCTCAAGGACTGAACTCACAACTCTTGGTTTAAGAAATCAATACTCAAGCCACTGACCTAACCCTCTGCCCAGCTTCAGTTATTGGACAGTTTCAATCTGTGGTGGCTGGAAAAGCTGAGACTGAACTGACTAGTCGTGAGACAAAGCAGCAGAGAGTCCTGATATGAATGTGGTTGCAAAGGCATGGCTTTGCAGTGACTGAGATGTACAGTGGTGCCATGGTGCTGTTATGTGATGAGGACATGCTGATAGAGAATCAGAATGAGCAGTGATTAATCAAACTGGGACTTTTCAGCTTGGAAAAGAGACAACAAAGGGGGATATGATAGAGGTCTATAAAATCACGACTAGTGTGGAGAACGCAAATAGATTCTAGGATTGGAAGGGACTTCAAGAGGTCATCAAGTCCAGTCCCGTGCCCTCATGGCAGGACCAAATAATGTCCAGACCATCCTTGATAGATATTTATCTAATCTACTCTTAAATATCTCCAGCGATGGAGATTCTATAACCTCCCTAGGCAATTTATTCCAGTGTTTAACCACCTTGACAGTTAGGAACTTTTTCCTAATGTCCAATCTAAACCTCTCTTGCTGCAGTTTAAGCCCACTGCTTTTTGTTCTGTCCTTAAGGCAAAGGTGAACAAAGTTTTCTCCCTCCTCTATGACCCCTTTTAGATACCTGAAACCTGCATCATGTCCCCCTCTCATCTTCTCTTCTCCAATACTAATAACAAGACTCATTCTTTTCAGTCTTCCTTCATAGATCATCGTTCTGAAGACCTTTATCATTCTTGTTTGCTTCTTCTCTGGACCTCTCCATCTTCTATCTTCTTCCAAACAGATTTTCTTGAAAATGCCGGTGCCCAGAACTTTGGACAAACAATCAGCAGCGTACGGTGGGGCGATGGTCAGCCCAGCGAATAGCTTCTGTCTTCTCTCAGCGCTGGGCAGGGCCGCGGAATCCGCCTGCCTGCCAACACGGCCAGAGTAAGCTGGGGCAGCAGCCAGCGCAAAAACAGTGCCTGCCAGCCCTGCTGCCGCGCTGCATGCTCAGAGAGCCGCACCCTGCCGGCCGACACTGCCCACCGCATGCCAGAGTGCGCCACGGAGTGGCAGCTGGCTCAGAAAGCCGTGCCTCGCCCTGCGGCACTGCCCCCACACAGCCGGAGAACCGCGGGCAAGCAGAGGTCAACGCGGAAGAGCAGGAGGAAGGTAGCAAGGGAGTCTGTCTGGGCTGGGCCTAGAGGGGGAGCCCAAGGGACCATGCCATAAAGGGAGCCGAGAGGGGCCTTTTTATGTTTTGTGCTCTCCTCCTAAGCCGAAAACCTGGCTACACCACTGGACACAATACTCCAGTTGAGGCCTACCAGCGCAGAGTAGAGTCGAAAAATACTATCTTGGTTTGCTCACAACACATATGTTAATGCAATCCCAGAATCATGTTTGCTTTTTTTTGTCAACGCACACACTCTTGACTCATTTTAGTCTTGTGGTACACCTATAACCCCTAGATCCTTTCGCTGTACCTTCCTAACAGCCTTCCCATTCGGTATGTGTGAACTGATTTGTCCTTCCTAAGAGGAGCACTTGGCATTTGTCATTGTTAAAAACTTCAATCCCTGTTACCTCAGACCATTTTCCTACATATTGCCACAGACATTGAATTATGAAACTCGTCCTCCAAAGCAGTGCCAAATCCATTCCAGTTTGGCATCACTGCCAATTAGAAGCCATACTTTCTATGTCAATATCTAAGTTATTGATGAGATATTGAACAGAGACAGTCCCAAAACAGAACCTGCAGAACCCAACTTGTATTACCTATCCAGCAGGATTGGGAACCATTAATAACTAGTATCTGAGTATGGTTATCCAGCCAGTTATGCACCACCTTATAGTACCCCATCTAAGTTGTATTTTGCCTAGTTTAATGATAAAATATCATTGAGACTATTACAAAGCCTCACTAAAGTCTAGATTAACCACAGTCCACCGCTTCTCCCTTATCCACAAGACTTGTTATTCTATCAAAGAAAGCTATTCAGATTGGTTGACATGATGTTTTTTTACAAATCCATGCTGGCTATTCCTATCACTTACCACCTTCCAGTGTTTGCAGATGACTTCCTTAATTACTTTCGCCTATTATCTTCCCTGGCACAGAAGTTAAACTAACTGGTCTGTAGTTTCCTGGGTTGTTTTTATTTCCCTTTTTATAGATGGGCACTATATTTGCCCTTTTCCAGTCTTCTGGAATCTCTTTTGGAAGTGTTGTTTAGTACTTCCCATAACACAAGAACTAGGAATCACCAAATGAAATTAATAGACTGCAGGTTTAAAACAAAATTAAAGGAAGTATTTGTTCACACACTACACAGTCAACCTGAGGAACTCTCTGTCAGAGGATTTTGTGAAGGCCAAGAATATAACAGGGTTCAAAAAAGAGCTAGATATATTAGTGGAGGATAGGTCCATCAATGGCTATTAGCCAGGTTGATAGCGATGCAAAACCATATACTGAAGTGTCCCTAACCTCTCTTTGCCAGAAGCTGGGACTGGGTGACAGGGGATGGGATCACTTGATGATTTCCTGTTCTGTTCATTCCCGCTGGGGCACCTGGCGTTGGCTACTGTCAGAGACAGGACACTGGCTAGATGGACCTTTGATCTCATCCAGTATGGCCATTCTTATGTTCTTATGTAGAATGCAGATGTTGTAAAAGGTCAGCCAGCCTGGGGAACCCTGGTAATAGATGACCCTCCATCAGCCCCATTTCCCCCTTGGAAGCACATTCATTCCTCCTGTATCTCCCATGTCTCTGATGAAGTTAGACCTTCATTACCTCTTTCCTATTCCTTCTTTCCTTCAACATTTCATGCTCTCCCTAACCTTTTCTGTACGCATGAGAGAAGGCAAATATTACCTCTCTATCTTCCTCCTCCTGAATGCTGAGTATCTTCATTTCCTATTCACAGAATCATAGAATATCAGGGTCAGAAGGGACCTCAGGAGATCATCTAGTCCAGGGGTCGGCAACCTGCGGCACGCATGCCAAACATGGCACGAGCGCTGATTTTGAGCAGCACGCAGCTGCCTGCCACAGTCCTGGCCCAAGCCCCACTCAGCCCCCTTGCCCACTGCTCTCCCCTGCAGGGGCAGGAGGCAGAAGCTTAGTTCTGCGGCAACCAAGCTTCCCCCTCCCCTGCTTCTTCCCTTAGCTGTAAGCTTTTCTGCCCTGCCCCCTTCTCCTTCCCTGCGCCAATCAGCTGATGGCCCTAGCGAGGGGGAGGGGGGAAGAGCAACAGCGTGCAGGCAGTTCGCTAGAGGGGACAGAGAGAGGTAGGGGCGGAGCCTTGGGGAAATTAGGGGGAACAAGCATATCTTTTCCAGCCCCCTGCCATGGGGAGCACCCCTACGAGCAGAGCACCCCAGCCCTCTTTCCTAATCCCCCCCACTGTCTTCTGTCCTACACCCCCACGCCCTTCAACCCTCTTTTATGACCCCCACACACTCAGCAGTCTGCCCTGCAGCCCCCATATCCCCCAGCCCTCTGTCCTGACCCTTGCCCCCCTACCCAGCCTTTTGTCCTGCACCCCCTACACCCCCAGCCTTTTGCCCTGACCCCCTCCCACACTGAGCTTTCTTTCCTGCAGCCCCCATACCTCTCAGCCCTCTGCCTTGACCCTTGAACCCCCCTCACACACAGCTTTCTGCCCTTCACCCCCTCACACCCCCAGCCTTCTGCTCTGACCTCCCCTACACACTCAGCCTTCTGCCCTAAACCCCCCAGTCCTCTGCCCTGAACCCCACCCACCTCAACACATATCCAGCCTTCTGCTCTGCATCACCACAGCCCCATCCCTCTGCCCTGAATCCCCCCCACANCTCCTGTGGGGGAAGGTAAATATCCCCATTGTATGGATGGAGAAACTGAGGCACAGAAAAACTGACTTGCCCGAGGTCACATAGGAAGTGTTAGCACACCAGAGAATTGAATTTCTGTCTTCCATGTCCTCAAAATTCATAAGCATGCTCGATTTAACTCGCAGGTACTGGCAAATTCCCTTAGATGCCCAGGGGGGGAAAAATCTGCTTTCACAGTGGAATCGAGTCTGTAGGAATTGTAGGTGTTGCCTTTAGGATTTAAATAAGTCTGGCACAACCCCTGTGACGCTTATTAACGAGGTGCTGCAGGGTTAAAAACATCTGCCAAAGCCTGTCTAGATGACTTGGGTATTTTCAGTAGCTCCTGGCCAGATCACATGTACCCTGTAGCATTGTGCTACAAAGGCCAAGAGACGCCGATCGCACTATCAAGGTCTCCAAATGCAAGATGGGGTCGGCGGAGGTCTCCTACCTAGGACACAGGTTGGGCAGTGGATTGTTTGCTCTGGCCCATTAAGAGTAGAGCCCATTAAAAGCTGCCTTTAAAACAGAGAAGCAGCTCCAGTCCCTTATTGGTCTGGCAGCTGTTACCCTCTGGTTGTAAAAGAGTTGAGTGATACAGTGGCTCCCATAAGAGACCTTACAGAAAAGGGACAACTGGACAAGCTAGTCTGGACAGCAGGGCTGCCCAGCGGGGGTGGGGAGGCAAGTGGGGCAATTTGCCCCAGGCCCAGAGGGGGCCCCCAAGAGAGTTTTAGGGACCCCTGGAGCGGGATCCTTCACTCGCTCCGGGGCCCCCGGAAAACTCTCATGGGGCCTGGGACCCCGGAACATCTTCGGTGGCAATTCAGTGGCAGGGGGGTCCTTCCACTCCAGGACCCGCTGCCGAAGTGCCGGGTCTTCGGCAGCAATTCAGTGGCTGCGGAAGGAGGTGGGCAGCCGGCTCTGGGGACTGAGGACTGAAAAAGAGACTGAGGAGAGGCCCGGTGGGGAGTTGTTCAGTATGGGCTGCTGGATGCAGGACACTCCCTGAACTGGGACAAAAGAGGGGTCAGAGGGCTCTGTGCTCCGGGCTGATCATGGAGTTTCTATGCTTTGCTCCAGACATCTAATAACCCTGCTGCTTTTTCAGTGCTGGCTGAGAGTCACTGCGGATGCTGACGGTGGGGATCACTGCATTGCTCTGTTTGGGGGTACAGGT
Source organism: Chelonoidis abingdonii (assembly GCF_003597395.2). NCBI lineage: Eukaryota > Metazoa > Chordata > Testudines > Testudinidae > Chelonoidis > Chelonoidis abingdonii. Next base: position 34,566,285 of record NC_133782.1, read on the forward strand.
CTCTCTCAGGTGTCCAACTCAGGCAGACTCGCTGCAGGGAGCTCACGGTGTGCAGCAGGGGTGCTGAAGGCTCCACAGTTCAGTCCCAGGAGGTGGTGAAGCCAAGTGGCTGACCCCAGTGAGAGAGCATGACCCGAAGGGAGCTGACACGTGAAGGGCTCCTCCCAGGGACTGTTCCAGAGCCGTGTGACAGCACTGGGCCTGTGGATCTGTGACAGCATAGGCACCAGCTTCCTCCAGGCTCCAGGGGTGCTCAACCTCCCGCTCCACCTCAGACCCTGACCCCTTCCCCACCAAGTCCCTGCCCTGCCCCATGCCCACCCCCCCACCCCAGCCCTTCTCCCTGAATCCCCCCCCCCACCTCAGCCCTCTGCCCTGCACCCCCACAGTCCCATCCCTCTGCCCTGACCCCCCCACAGCCTTCTGCCATGCACCCCCCCACCCCAGCCCTCATCCCTGAATCCCCACCCCCACCTCAGCCTTCTGCCCTGACCTCTGAAACCTCCCCATCCAGGTCTAGGGTCCTGGTTGCTGGCCCTGCTCAGCTCGCTGCTGGTCTAGATGAACAGAACCCCAGGCTGGCAGCGAGCTGAGCAGGCTGGCGGCATAAGATCAGCATTTTAATTTAATTTTAAATGACTCTTCTTAAATATTTTGAAAACTTTGTTTACTTTACATACAATAGTTTAGTTATATAATATAGACTTATAGAAAGAGACCTTATAAAAAGGTTAAAATGTGTTACTGGCACACGAAACCTTAAATTAGAGTGAATAAATGAAGACTCGGCACACCGCTTCTGAAAGGTTGCCGACCCCTGATCTAGCCCATCTCCCTGCTCAAAGCAGTACAAATACCCAGGATTAATCTCCAAGATCCTCCTACCTGAGGTGTGATCCGCCTACAACAATGCATGAATAGTTCAAAGTGTGTTGTGCACTGTGGCCATCAGGAAGAACACAGGTGTGGGTGGGATCTGGGTGGAGCTTTTCTGTTTCTCCAGCACACCCTGAACTTTCCCATCTGTCACATTCAATAATAGTGATTACTCCTCTTTGCCATCCATCCATCACTCTTCCTTTCTGCCACATTCTACCAAAGCCTGGAAAGAGCATCTCCAATACGTGGTCTCCATGACTGCCACATATGGCAACCCCCAAATCCTTGGAAAAGCCAATGCCACACGTTAAGGGACTCACTGAATTCTTACTGAGGCAAACTTCCAGGAAAGATATTTGAGCAACTTACATGAGTCACAATGAGGCCCGAGAACTCACAGATGACTGAAATTTGGCTCTGTGCCCTAATCCAGTCTCCCTGAAACTTAACATGTAAAGATGTATAGCACAGGTTTGACATCCCTCAGCTCTAGAAACTTGTCCCATTCCTGAATACAGATGGAAATGGTGTGCATGCTGCAGCCATGCTGGCTCCCATCTCTCCTCTTTTGGTGGATCAATAAGACTTCAGACAGCTTTGTGAATGTGGTGCCATAGTGCAAATATACCCCATTGATGTGCATAAAATCCTGTCTTCCTCTAGAGTCTGGAACAAGCATATATAGCAGCCTGATACTAATTTACATGTACAGATATTATTCCTTTAAGTCCAGGGGAGGACAACAAAAATGATTAGGCATCTGGAGCACATGACTTGGGAGGAGAGGCTGAGGGAACTGGGATTGTTTAGTCTGCAGAAGAGAAGAATGATGGGGGATTTGATAGCTGCTTTCAACTACATGAAGAGGATGGATCTAGACTATTCTCAGTGGTATCAGATGACAGAAAAAGGAATAAAGGTCTCAAGCTGCAGTGGGAGAGATTTAGGTTGGATATTAAGAAAAAACTTTGTTCTCTAGGAGAGTGGTGAAGCACTGGAATGAGTTACCTAGGGAGGTGGTGAAATCTTCTTCCTTAGAGGTTTTTACGGTCAGGCTTGACAAAGCCCTGGCTGGTATGATTTAGATGGGAATTGGTCCTGCTTTGAGCATGGGATTGGCCTCCTGAGGTCCCTTCCAACCCCAATATGATTCTATTATTCTACTTGGATACAGGAAGTTCTGATTCTAACAGTAATGAGTTCAGCAATCACACAAAAATGTGTATGGGCTACTGACGTAGAATCACAGAATCATAATGTATCAGAGTTGGTAGGGCCCTCTGGAGGTCACCTAGTCCAACCCCTTGCTCAAAGCAGGAAAAGCCCAAACAAATCATCCCAACCAGGGCTTTGTCAAGCCTGATTTTAAAGACCTCTAAGGAGGCAGATTCCACCACCTCCCTAAGTAACCCATTCCAGTGCTTCACCACTGACCTAGTGACTTTTGTTTTCCTAATATCCAACCTAAACCTCCCCCTCTGCAACTTGAGACCATTACTCCTTGTTCTGTCATCTGGTACCACTGAGAACAGCCAAACTCCATCCTCTTTGTTACTGCCTTTCAAGTAGCTGAAAGCAGCTATCAAATCCCCCATCATTCTTCTCTTTTGCAGACTAAACAATCCCAGTTCCCTCAGCCTCTCCTCATAAGTCATGTGCTCTATCCACCTAATAATTTTTGTTGCCCTCCACTGGACTCTTTTCAACTTTTCCACATCCTTCTTGTAGTGTGAGGCCCAGAACTGGGCGCAGGACTCCAGATGAGGCCTCATCAATGCCAAATAGAGGGGAGTGATCTTGTCCCTTTGATCTGCTAGCAATACAGCCCAAAATGCCATTTGCCTTCTTGGCCACAAGGGCACACTATTGATTCATATCCAGCTTCTCGTCCACTGTAACCCCTAGTTTACATGAGTCAGAATGTGGAAGATCATAACCCATGACTGGCTTACTTATATTGTGACATGTTCAGTCACATAGACCCCCTTGGGACTGTCACCTGATGAACTGAGACTATCTCTGAGCCTATTTTCTTTGTGAGTTTGGGCCACCAGAACCCTGTCTTGTTGAGCCAGACACACCACTCTGCCCCAACACAGACCCAGTGTCTGAACCACGCACTGAAAAGGTGCAGACTTAACTGAAAACAGCTTAAGATGTGATCTTGTGTCTAGTACCCATACACCCAGATCCCAATGGGACCTCAAACCCCAAATAAATCTGTTTTACTCTGTATAAAGCTTATCCAAAAATTGTCCACCCTCTATAACACTGACAGAGAGATATGCACAGCTGTTTGCTCCCCCAGGTATTAATTATTTACTCTGGATTAATTAATAAGCAAAAGTGAGTTTAATAAGAATAAAATGTAGGATTTTAAGTGGTTTCAAGTTATAACAGACAGAACAAAGTAAGTTACCAAACAAAATAAAACAAAACACACAAGTCTAAGCCCAATACATTAAGATACTGATTACAGATAAAATTCCACTCTTTGAGATGTTCCAATATGCTTCTTTCAGAGACTGAACTCCTTCCTAGTCTCAGACCAATCCTTTCCCCTTGTACAGTTCTTGTTAGCTCCAGTTCAGGTAGTAACTAGGGGATTTCTCATGACTGGAACCTCTTTTCATCTGTTCCTCCCCATTACATAGCTTTGACACAAGGCAGGAATCTTTTGTCTCTCTAGGTCCTCACCCCTCCTTCTAAATGGAAAAGCACCAGGATTAAGATGAATTCCAGTACCAGGTGATGTAGTCACATGTCTTATCAGATCCCAAGCCTCCATTCTTCCTGGCCTGACTCACAGGAAGGTTTGCATGTAAACAGAGCCATTTACAAACAATTGTCGTAGTTGATGGGACACCAAGATTCCAAACCACCATTAATGGCCCACACTTTGCATAATTACAATAGGCTCTCAGTGTTATATTTCATATTCTATTTTCAAACATAAGAATGATGCATTCATACAAATAGAATGAGCACACTCAGTGAATTATAACTTTGTAATTATATCTTAAAAGAGACCTTTTGCACGAAGCATACTCAAGTTACATTATATTCACACATTAGAATATTTTCATAAAATCATATGGAATGCAATATCACATATATATTAGCTTAAAAATTTGAATTCCTGAAAAAGACAAAAGATCTAAGGAGAGCTTTTCTCAAGGCTTTCTTTACCTCCTTGTTTTTCAGGCTGTATATGAGGGGGTTGACCAAAGGGGTCAGGACTCCGTAGAAGACAGAGAACACTTTGTTCAGGTCCCTCAGTGCATCAGAGTCTGATAGCAGATATACTAGGATCAATGTCCCATAGTAAATTGTCACCACAATGAGGTGAGAGGAGCAGGTGGAAAAAGCCTTTTGCCTCCCAGCAGTGGAACGGATTCTCATGATGTTGGAGATGATACAAACGTAGGATGCCACCGTCAATACAAATGGAGGCAATGTGAACATAGCGCAAGATATTAAACCAGCAACTTCTACTATGTGGGTGTCAGTGCAGGACAGTTTTGTTATTGGATGAAAATCACAAAAGAAATGGTCAATTTCACTGGGCCCACAGAACGTTAATTGTGACAACATAAATATAAAGATGGAAACAGACATAAATCCACCTATCCACAACCCAACCACTAGCTGGGGGCACAACCTTCCCTTCATACTTGTTGCATAATGCAGAGGTTTGCATATTGCTAAATACCGATCATAGGACATCACAGATAAAAGCAAACACTCTGTCCCTGCCAGAGAACCAAAGAAATAAAATTGAGTGATGCAGCCCATAACAGAAATAGACCTGTCCCCAGTCAGGAGACTGGCCAGCACCCTGGGCAGTATGGTAGAGGTGCAGCAGGTCTCCAAGCAGGACAAGTTCCCCAGGAAAAAGTACATGGGAGTGTGCAGGTGCTGATCAGTCACAACTAGTACAATGATGAGGATGTTCCCAGCCGTGGTCACAATATATATCACTAGGAACAGCAGGAAGAGAAGAATATGAAGTTGACGGAGATCTCCAAATCCCAGGAGGATGAATTTTGTGATGGTTGTTTGATTCCCCTCATGTATGTTTGTCATCAGCTTTATCTAGGGGAGATAAAAGAAATTATGCAATTGAGAACATCACTTCCATTACAAAACAGTCATATTTTCTATTCTATTTTCTCCCTGCTGGTAGCCATCCCAACAGTTGAGTCAAGATTCCAGAGAGTGAAGGTAGCTGGGGTACAAATTTGAAAAAAATGCCAAAGTTAATTGATATTGGAAATGTAAGTACTTCCTGGTATCTCTGTGGTTGAACACATCTCACCTTCAGCTGCCTGACCATGTTTGTTTATTTCTATAAGCACAGTGTCTGAGATTATCAATGTAAATTATGGGGAATTAAATGTTACTCCATTGGTTTCATATGGTAACCTTAGAAAAATCCTATTGCTGGGCTGATAATTCATTTACCCATATTTACGCTGCAGAGTCCACCATATTCCAATGGAGTGAACAAAATAGTTTGACTCCAGAGACATGGGTTTTATAACTGACTCCACAAATCCTTGACCATCAGTTCATCACTTCCTTTCACTGTGCCTCTCTTCTCTCCTTTATGTAATAATTGATGTTACCACTTACTGTTTTCATAATGTGACCTGAAATTTAGCCAACAAGAGTGGTCTACATATGCCTACAGGCTCTTGTGTAAAATTGAAATATGATTCTGAAGACACTGTACAAAGTTTAATAGTTTCATCAGTGAGTTTGCCTTATAATTTCTCAGTGTTAGCAAACTGCTGTGAAAACATGTATAACTTTCAATACATTCTTCAAATAGAAACTAAATATGCCTCAATGTCATATTTCCACCTCAATCTCTGCAGATTTGGCATCAATTTTTTGTTTAAAAACACAAAGTTTTTAGACATTTCCTTTCCCTTAGACCCACATGACAGAGAGCTGTCTCCCAAATCTGTTCTCAAAGTAATCAGATAGTAGATTTCTTTCTTTGCAAGGATTTCCCACCTTCTTTTTGAGAGCAATTCAGCACCTAACATTTATGGGTAATATTTTCCAAAGTGCCCAAGGCCAGTTTATTAAATTTTTCCATGCACCTACAACTGCAGATTGGACTTTCTGTCCCTTTTGAACATCTGGCCCTGAGCTACCATGTGAAAGAACGTAGGATGGATCATTAGATTAAGGAGGCCTACCAGTGCTTCCTTGGCTAAGGTTGCTATGATATTTTGGGGAACATGTCTTTGTCTGTTTAATATTTTTACAAATTTCATTTATAATTGAAATTATCATTCTGGATCAGATAAACACTTTCGGAAAAGGAAATATGGAATGGGTCATGGGGAAGCCATACCTCGGTTGCAGTGACAATGCTTTCAAGGGACATCAACACTGAATGTCGTGGAACAGTGGGACTGTCAAGATCCATAGCTAGGAACATTGACCATCCATTACCCATATCCAAGTGCCTCAGCATCATGTAGGATTAGAGTTTTGATCCAATCATAACAATCCAGTGTCTGTTTTGAGAAGGGAACTGGTCTAGGATGTTCTGTTTGATGCTGGGTTTTCCTCTTGACTAATAATTGAAATTGTCCCAACAAATAAACCTATAGGGACATTCATTAATCCAGAGTGGTGAGTTTGTCTGTTTGTTTGTTGTGTGCTTGCTGCTTGACTGAAGTTATAGTATGGTCTTTTTGGGGAAGCCACGTGTTGAGCCTAGTGGCCTTTCCCAAACCCAAGGCTGAGAGCTCTTTAATGAGGCTTTGATCCCTAAGCCCTTTAGCACCCATTAAGCCGTAAGCTGGGGGGGGGTACTCAGAACAGGCGTTTAGAAAGCCAGCTCCTAAGTGACTGGAGGAATTCACGACCAGAAGCAACTAATGAGAGTTTTCTGAGTGAGTTTAGAGAGGGAGTGGAAGATCTAGATACACCTTATTAACATTCTATAAACATAGGGCAATAAACGTCCTCTGCCTCCTTTCTTCCAAAAAAACCCACAAAGAAACAATATCCAACAAAAATAGCTGAAAGAGGAAAAAGAGAATGTAGGCAGAGGTCCAACAGCAGAGTAGGAGCTATCCAGTTAATTTCATATAATGCAGCATGTTTGATTACCTGCCTTGTGGGCAGGTGGTATATGTGCACATTTTGTGCAAGGACTTCCTGGCCCTCAGAGACCAAGTACAGGCTGTGGAGACCAGAGTGTCTGAGATGGAGGAGGTAAGGAAAACAGAAAAGGGACACAGAGAAGACTTTCCTGGGCACAATAGAACAGTCCCAAACCCCGGTCTGACAGCCTCTGTGCTGTTGAGGAGGACGAAAGTCTCAGGGAAGGGGAGCACTGAAGTGGAACAGAAAGAAACTGTTCTATAGTTGAGACCTTCTCTCCAGATGATGTCATGGTAGTATCCTCTTGCACTGAGAATACCTGTCCTAGGGAAGGATCCACAGTTACCAGAAAGAGTCAGGTAACAGTAATGGGGAATTCTTTGGTTAAAAACATAGATAGCACAGTTTGCGATGACTGGGAGAACCGCATGGTGAATTGCTTGCTAGGTGCGATGGTTGCAGATCTCTTAAGACCTCTAGATAGACTTATGTGTAGTGCTGGGGGGGAGTTAGTGGTCATGGTACATGTAGGTACCAGTGAAATAGAAAAAGATAAGAGAGAGGTCCTGGAGACCAAATTTACACAGCTAGGTAAGAGATTAAAGTCAGGGACCTTCATGGGAGCATTCTTTGATATGCTTCTAGATACATATTCAGGGCTAATTGTGCAATGGAACTGCAGGATCTCAATGCATGGATTAAACAATAGTATAGAAAGGAGGGGGTTAGTTTTATTAGGAACTGGAGAATATTCTGTGGAAGGAGACGCCTTTACAGAAGGATGGGCTCCACCTAAACCTAAAGGGAACCAGATTGCTGGCATTTAAAATTTTAAAAGGTTGTAGAGGAGCTTTTAAATTAAGGGTTTGGGAAAGCCAACAGGTACATCACAGAAACTTGGTGGAATGATGATAATCAGAGGGACACTATAATACTAGGATACAAAATATATAAGAACAACAGAGTAGGGCATGTTGATGGGGGAGTGGCACTCTATGTGAAAGAAAGTCTGGAATCAAATAAAGTAACAATCTTAAAGGAACCAAACTGTACCATAGAGTCTCTATGGATAGTAGTTCCATGCTCTAATAATAAGAATACAGCAGTAGGGATATATTACTGACCGCCTGACAAGGATGATAATAGTGATGGTGATTGTGAAATGCTCAGGGAGATTAAAATTAAAAAAAAAATAAAAAAAGCCCCTCAGTAATAATAATGGGGTAGTTCAACTATCCCCATATTGACTGGGTACATGTCACCTAAGGACAGGATGAAGTGATAAAATTTCTTGACACCATAAATGACCGCTTCTTGGAGCTGCTAGTCCTGGAACCCACAAGAGGAGAGGCAATTCTTGATTCACTCCTAAATGGAGCACAGGATCTGGTCCAAGAGATAACTGTAGCTGAACCACTTGGTAATAGTGACCTAAATTAATAAATTTAACAGCCTTGTGTGGTGGCAAAAATCAAAGAAGCCCACCACAGTAGCATTTAAATTTAGAAAAGGGGACCGCGCAGAAATGAGGAAGCTAGTTAATTGAAAATTAAAAGGAACAATCCCCAAAGTGAAATGCCTGACAACTTCATGGAAACTTTTTAAAAAACATCAGAATAAAGGCTTAAATCAAATATTTACCCCAAATTAAAAAAAAAAAATAGTGAGAGGATCAAAACATGCCACCATAGCTAAACAAAAAAGTAAAACATATTGTTAGAGGCAAAAAGATATCCTATTAAATTTGGAAGTTAAATCCTACTGAGGAAAATAGAAAGGAGCACTAACTCTAGCAAGTCAAGTGTAATTAGGAATTTTATATAATTAGGAAGCCACCGCCATACTCTCTCCCGAAAAGAAAAGAAAAGAAAAGAAAAGAAAAGAATCTAAAGAGCAAATTAACCAAAATGTAAGAGCAAAAATATGTTTAAATGCCTAAGAATCAGGAAGCTTACTAAACAATCAGTTGGGCCACTGGATGATGGAAATGCTAAAGGAGCATTCAAGAAAAATATGGCCATTCTGGAGACATTAAATGAATTGTTTTCTTCAGTCTTCACTGTAGAGAATGTGAGGGAAATTCTTCATGCATAAGCCATTCTTTTTAGGTGACAAATCTGAGGAACCGTTACAGATTGGGGTGTCAATAGGAGAGGTTTTGGATATTGATACATTAAACATTAGTAAATCAACAGGACCAGATTATATTAATCCAAGAGTTTGGAAGGAATTCCAATATGAAATTACAAAATGACTCTGTGTGGTATCATTTAAATCAGCTCCTGCACCAGATGACTAGAGAATAGATAATCTGACACTTATTTTTTTTTTAAAAAAGGCTCTCGAAGAGATCCTGGCAATTACAGGCTGGTAAACCAAACTTCAGAACCAGGGAAATGAGTTGAAATTATGGTAAAGAGAATTGTCAGACACATATCTATGAACATGATTTGCTGGGGAAGAGTCAATAAGGCTTTTTTAAAGGGACATCATGTCTCATCGATCTATTAGAATTCTTTGTGGAGGTCAACAAGCATGTGAATAAGGGTGATCCAGTGGATTTAGTGTACTTAGACTTTCAGAAAGCCTTTGACAAGTTCCCTCACCAAAGGATCTTAAGCAAAGTAAGCAGCCCTGGACAAACAGGAAGGTCCCTCATACCAGTAACTGGTTAAAAGATAGAGAAAAAGGGTAAGAATAAATGGTCGTTTCAGAATGGAGAGAGTAAAATAGCGATGTCCTGGGGTCTCAGCTGAGACCAGGCTGTTTAATATATTCATAATGATCTGAAAAAAGGGGGTAAAAATTAAGGTGGCAAATATTGCAGATGATACATTATTCAAGATAGTTAAGTCCAAAGCAGACTGCAAGAGTTACAAAAGGACTCACTAAAGTGGGTGACTGGCACCAAAAGGGCAGATGAAATTGTTGGGATAAATGCAAGTAATACACACAGGAAAATATATCCCAACTATACATACCAATGATGAGGACTAAAAACATGTTACCACTGCAAGAAGAGATCTTGAAGTCATTGTGGATATTCTCTGAAAACATCCATTCAATGTTGCAGCTGCAATCAAAAAAGAGTAAAGAATGTTCGGGATAATTAAGAAAGGGGTAGATATAAGATAGAAATACGATATTGCCTCTATATAAATCCATGGCACACCATATCTTGAATACTGAATGCAGTTCTGCTTACCCCATTTCAAAAAGATATTTAGAATTGGGAAAAAAAAGTAAAGGGAACCAAATGATTAGAAAGAATTTCCATATAAGGAGAGATTAAAAAGACTTATCAACTTGAAAGAGAGCACTAAGGGGGATATGATAGAGGTCTATAATCATGAATGGTGTGGAGAAAGTAAAATAAGGAATCTTATATATCTTCACTTAATAAGAACAGTCTAGATCCATCTCTTTGGAATCCCTTTCAGGTAGTTGAAAGCAGCTATCAAATCCCTCCTCATCCTTCTCTTCTGCAGACAATAATCCCAGTTCCTCAGCCTTTCCTCATACTCATGTGCTCCAGCCCCTAATCATTTTTTGTTGCACTCCACTGGACTTCTTCCAATTTTTCCACATCTTTCGAAGGTGGGACCAAAACTGGACACAGTCTCCAGAGGAGGCCTCACCAATGCCGAATAGAGGGAATGATTATGTCCCCAATCTGCTGGCAATACCTCTATTTATACAGTCCAAGATGCCGCTAGCCTTCATGGTAACAAGGGCACATGTTGATTCATGCATATCTATCACTCCTCCCCGTTTAGTGTCATCTGAAACTTGGTGAGAGTGCAATCCATGCCATCCTCCAGATCATTAATGAATATATTGAAAAAAACCGGCGCCAAGGACCGACCCTTGGGCACTCTGCTTGATACCGGCGCCAGCTATACATGGAGCCATTGGTCATTACCCATTGAGCCTATGATCTAGCCAGCTTTCTACCTACCTGTAACCTGTATCGGTTGGCCACCGAGCTGCTAGGGGTGGTGGAGAGCTACTGCCTCACTGGCTGTCCTGCGTCATGTCGTCTGTCACTAGGGAATTAGCGAAGGGAGGGGCACTGGCAAGAGTCTGTAGCGCCCCTCAGGCACTTAGAGGTTTTTAAGGCCAGGCTTGATGAAGCCCTGGCTGGGATGATTTAGTTGGTCTTGGTCCTGCTTTGAGCAAGGGGTTGGACTAGATGACCTTCTGAGGTCTATTCCGGCACTAATCTTCTATGATTCTCTGATTCTATAATAACAGGGTTCAAAAAAGAATTAGACATTTTCATGGAGGACAGCTCCATCAATGGCTATTTGCCAGGGTGGGAAGGGATAGTGTCCCTAGCCTCTGTTTGCCAGAAGCTTGAAATGGGCAACAGTGGGTGGATCATTTGTTGATTTCTCTTTTCTGTTAATTTCCTGTGAAATTTCTGCCACTTGCCACTGTTGGGAAAAAGGTCACTGGGCTAGATGTATCGGCCATTGGTCCGATACAGTATGGCCATTTTAATGTTCTTAAGGATGAGAACAGACCCCTTGAAAGATTTTCTGATTTCTAAAATCACCTACAAGACACAACCCTTCTGATAACCAGGAGAGATTTGCTGCTAAGAGTACAGCTGTCAGTTTGTTATGTGAACCTCATCTTTTTTGTAACCACCTTGCTGATGCCAGAAAGCACAGACAGGGGTGAAATTTGTAACATGAAGTAAAAACTTAGTATATGTGGAAATGTTCTTCATCGATTCAACATGAGTACAGACATAATGTGGCACACAGTTAATGCTCAGCCCCTATTCATGAACCTAGCACCTTAAAAAAATCAAGCATACAGCTAGAACCCAACATTTCAGAATTCAGAAAAAGACTTTGAAATAGTGATACATACAGACACAGAGGCGCACACACCTGTATGCACAAATTACTCTAGAGATAGAACCCTGCCAGAGCAACCTGGCTGACAGGACATCTAAAGAGCAGGTAACATTTAGAAGAAGAAAGATCTCATACCAGTTTGAACAATTAGCTCTAACTTAATAAAGGTTTTGATTAATCAGTAATGGATGGAAACTGAGATGACACTTTCCATTCCCATCCTTGCCCACCTTCCCCCTCTGCTTCCCTCCCATCCAGATCCTTTACCTTTCTTCTCTTCTTTTTTTCTTCTTTCTATTTCCCCTAAACATTTATTTTGTGGGGAACATCAATACAATATGAATAGAGAAATGTGCACAATTAAAAATTAATTACAATAACTTAGTTAACATGGAAAATAAAAAGAAGATATAAGCTTTTTAAGGAATTAATTGAGAAATAATTCCCCTCTCACTCACCCCAGTATAAATCAGGAATAACTGAACTTAATCCAAGAATATGCACTGCTCGAAAACTGGAGTAAGTGAGAGGAGAATGACACCAAAAAAAAGGTGTCTTCATCTTCTTCTTCTATTGTTTAATGTCCCTATATAAATTCCTGCATAATGCACCTGCAGAGATACAGATTATCACTTTCACAGCACCATTTCCCTTGTTACGTGTTTTGGAGACCACATGGGAATTGGTCCCAATGCGAATCTAGAGTGGTGTTGCCAGGCAACCTGATACACCCTTAGTAACAAACGGTGAAGAAGTCAGTCTTCTGGAACAACACAGGGTTTTCTTCTCCATCCAATAGAGGAATGGGTTTAGAATGGACAGCTTCAATCTGTGGGAGTTAGAAAAGCTGAGACTGAGTTGACTGGTTATCAGACAAAACAGCAGTGAGCCTCAATATGATAGTGGCTGTGACACACTCTATATGATTTTATAAAAAAATATGCTAATGAGTGTGAATATAATATAAATGGAATATGCTTCATGCAAAAGGTCTCTTGTAAAGTATCATTACAAAGCTTATAATATACTGAGAGAGATCATTCTATTTGTATAAATGTACCACTCTGGTATCTGAAACTAGAAATATGAAACCTAACTCTATGGGCCTATTGTAGTTATGCAAAGTGTGGGCCACTAATGATGGTTTGGAATGTTGATGGCTCCCATGACTCAGGAGACTTGTCTGTCGATGGCTCTGTTTTACTGGTAAGTCTTGCTGTTTACGTGTATGCTGGCAAGTGGGTAGTGAAGCCTTACAGAGACATGTGATCATGTCACCTGAATTAGAATCCATCTTTAACCTGGTGCTTTTCCATTTAGAAGGAGGGGTGGGATCCCAGGGAGGGACAAAAGATTCCCGCCTTATGCAAAAGCTATATAAGTAGGTGGAACAGAACAAAGATGGAAGAGGAGCCATCATGAGAAATCCTCTAGCTACCACCTAAGCTGGAACAAGGGCTGTACCAGGAGAAAGGACTGTGCCCAGACTAGGAAGGCATCCAGTCTGTGAAAGAGATTTATTGAAATATCTGTGAGGGTGCGATTTTATCGGTATTCAGTTTTATTACAGTATTGACATACACTGGTGTGATTTATTTTATTTTACTTCGTAATTCACTTTATTCTGTCTGTTACTACTTGGAACCACTTACAACCCACTTTCTGTGTTTAATAAAATCACATTTATCTTATCAATTAACCCAGAGTATGTATTAATACCTGGGGGGGGGGCAAACAGGTGTGCATATCTCTCTATCAGTGCTATAGAGAGTGAACAATTTATAAGAGGGTATTCAGCAAACAGATTTATTTGGAGTTTAGACCCCACTGGGAGTTGGGCACCTGAGTGTTAAAAACAAGAACACTTCTGTAAGCTGCTTTCAGGTTAAGTCTACAGCCTTGGGGGCATGTGGTTCAGTCCCTGGGTCTGTGTTGGAGCAGACTGGCTTGTCTGGATCAGCAAGATGGTGCTGGAGTCCCAGGCTGGTAGGGAAAGCAGGGGCAGAAGTAGTCCTGGCACTTCCAAGGGGGGTTCTGTGATCCAACTCATCACAGTGGTTCCTAAGGCATTGCTTTGCAGTTACTATGCTGTAGAGTGGTGCCCCAGTGCAGTAATCTGATGTGGACATGCTGATGAAGCATCAGAGTGTAGATATTGTAAAAGGGGAGCCAGCCTGAGCATGATGGTTATAGGTGACCCTCCATCAGTCTTATTTCACCTTTGAGAGCACATTCATTCCTTCTGTATCTCCAGTGTCTTTGATGGAGTTAGATCTTCATTACCTCTTTCCTATTCCTTCTTTCCTTTCAACATTTCAGTATCTCCCTTACTCTTTCTCCAGGCAGGAGAGAAGGCAACTGTTTACTCTCTTTCTTCCTCCTTCTGAATGCTGAGTATCTTCATTCCCTCTTCATCTCTGAGCCCTTCCTGGAGTGTGATCCTCCCATCAAAATGCATGAATGTTCCAAAACATGTGGTGCATTGTGGCCATCAGGAAGAAGAGGACCCTGGGTGGGATATGAGTGGAGCTGTTCTGTTTCTTCAGCACATCCTGAACTTTTCCATCTATCACATCGAATGATAGGGATTGCACCTATCAGCCATCACTCCTCCTTATTTCTATCACAGCCTGGAAAAAGCCCTTCTAATGCATGCTGTCCATGGCAGCCATGTGGCAACCCCCAAATCCTTGGAAAAGTCAGTACCACACATTGAGGGACTCACTGAATTCTTACTGAGGCAAACAACTGGTGAAGTTAGTTGAGCAACATACATGGGTTACAATGAGGCCCAAGAATACACAGGCAATTACATTTTAATCCTATGTCCTAACCCACTCTCCCTCAAACTCAATATAAAAAAATTTATAGCACAGGTTTGACATCCCTCAGCTCTAGAAATTTGTCTTGTAGCTGAGGACAATTGGAATTTCCATGCATGCTCCGAGCACACTGGCTTCCTCTTTGGGGGTCAGTAAGACATCAGACAGCTTTGTGAATGTGTTTCTATGGTGTAAATATACACCTTTTACATGCAGAAAATCATTTCTCCATCTCTTGGTCTGGACCAAGTATGTATAGCAGCCTGCCACTAATTTACATGTACAGATGTTATTCCTATAAGTCAGTTTATCTGCCAGAGTTTTTGTTACTGGTTATTCTGGAATTAATATCATACCTACATTTCATATAATATCTTTCTTGGACCATACACATGCATCTTATATAATAATTGTTATAAAATTTGGAGATGACACCAAACTGAAAAGACAGAAATAGACAATTTTGTCAGTACAATTTTAGTTTCCAGTGCCATGACCTGCCAGAAGAAAATTACTCCAGCCAGGGAGCAAGGGAGAGCCCAGAGGAGGAAACTCCTTCTTTCTGACTCAGAAATCTTTGCCTTGGCTGATCCTGGGATAGAGTAGCAGAATCTCACCAACTTTGTGATGAAGGTAGCTTGTGGCCATGGAAAATTCAATAACACTGATGAGTGCGGCGATATCAATGAGAACTCTTGCCACACCGGTTCATCTACTTTCTTTGTGCAGTCATTTCATGTAATAGAATTGAAACATTCAAATGAGCAGGAGATGACAACTGGAGATTGGTTGATTTACGCCTGATGTCACCAGGGTCCCAGTAGAAAGTAACCTGAGCGACTAACCTGACCATGAGTAAAATGTATTCCTAATCTGGTTATTTGACATTTTTCTTAACCTAGAGTTTCATTACCATCTAATGTTTTCAAATGTAACCTACACAAATATTTTAAATGAGTTCTAACATTAAAGAAAGTGTGAAGAGTATGTTTTAGTTCAGTTTTAAGATCACTCGGGACAAAACCATAGATGACAAATGCTAAATTTCTTAAGTATCTTATTTTAATTATTTTCTTCTCATGAACTCATTAAAATATTTACTTGCAAATTCATTCACACTCAAGGAGAATAATCCCAATTCAAGGAGGATGCACAGTGTTCTTCAGACTTGAGTGTGGGTATGAGGATGCAGTAAAAGTCTAGGTGTACAGCTCACTCTTCTAATTTTCCTCCAAAATAAGTCAGAAGCCCACAGGTAAGCAACACACAGACTTGACACTTGCATAAAGGAAGTTCTGATTCTGACAGTCATGAGTTCAGCACGCACACAAAGATGAGTATGGGCTACTCATGAGAGTCAGAATTTGCAAGATCATGACCCCATGATTGGCTCGTATATATAAGCTTAAAATTTTCAATTCTTGTAAAACACAAAAGATCTAAGGAGAGGTTTTCTCAAACCTTCCTTTACCTCCTTGTTTCTCAGGCTGCAGATGATGGGGGTCGACAAACAGGTCAGGACATAAAAGACAGAGAACACTTTATTCAGGTCCCTCGGTGCATCAGAGTCCAGTAGCAGATACACCAGGATCAATGTCCCACAGAAAATTGTCACCACAACGAGGTGAGAGGAGCAGGTGGAAAAAGCCTTTTGCCTCCCAGTGGTGGAAGGGATTCTCAGGATGGTGGAGATGATACAAACATAGAATGTCAATGTCAACAGAAATGGAGGGAGGGTAAATATGGAGGAAGATATGAAATCAGCAACTTCTACCGTGTGGATGTCAGTGCAGGAGAGTTTTATTACGGGATGAAAATCACAATAGAAATGGTCAATTTCATTGGGCTGATGGAACATTAATTGTGACAACATAAATATAAAGATGGAAACAGACATAAATCCACCTGTCCACAACCCAGCCACTAGCTGAAGGCACAACCTGCCATTCTTAAGTACTGCGTAATGCAGAAGTTTGCATATCACTAAATACCAATCATAAGACTTCGCTGATAAGAGAAAACATTCTGTGCCTGCCAGAGAACCAAAGACATATAACTGAGTGATTCATCCAGTGATAGAAATGGTTCTGTCTCCATGCAGGAGACTGGCCAGCACCCTGGGCAGGATGGTGGAGCTATAGCAGGTCTCCCATCAGGACAAGTTTCCCAGGAAAAAATACACAGGGGTGTGAAGGAACTGATCAGCCACAACTAGTGCAACAATTAGATGTTCCTGGTCACGTTCGCAGTGATGAGAAACAGCAGAAAGAGAAGAATAGGAAGTTGAGGAAAAGCCCCAAATCCCAGGAGGATGAATTCTATGATGGTTGTTTGATTTCTCTTGTGCATGTTTGTCATCAGCTTCATCTAGGGAAAATAAAAGAAATTATGCAATTGAGAATCTAATGTGCATTATAAAACAGTCATATCTTCCATACTGGTTTCTCTCTTCTGGCAGTCATCCCAAAGATAGAGTCAAAACTCCAGATGGTGGAGGCCTTTGGGGTAAATGTTTTAAAAAATGTCCATTGGTTTCATAAGGAAAACTCAGAAAAATCCTGTTGCTGGGCTGATACATCTTTTAAACCATATTTACATGGCAGAGTCCACCATATTCTTATGGTGTGGACACTAGAATTTGATTCCAGAGAGGCGGGTTTTTTACCTGGCTCATCCTTTCCCTGACTTTGGGTTTATCACTTCCTCTCACTGTGCCTCTCTTCCCTCCCTCATGTAATCAATGATGATCATACCACTTCCTGTTTTCTTAATGTGACTTGAAATTTAGGAAACAAGAGCTGTCTATATGTGCTCACATGCTCTTGTGTAAAACAGAGATATGATACTGAAGACACTGTACAGCATTTTAATATTTATGTAAATGAGTGTTGTATAAATTTTCAGTGTTAACATACTGTTATGAGAATCTGCATAAATTTCAATACACTCTATGAAGTGTAAATGTGCCTTAATGTCATATTTCCACCTGAATCACTGCAGAAATGCATCATTTTTTTGTTTAACTACACACAACATTTTTTAGACATTTCCTTTCCCTCCACCCCATATTACAGTGAGATATTTCTTGAATGTCTCCTAATGGGAATCAGAGATTAGGTTTCTTTATTGGCAAGGATTTGGAACCTTCTTTCTGAGAGCTATTCAGTGCCTAACATTTATGGGTAATATTTTCCAAAGTACCCGAGGCAAACTTTTTAAAAAACTTTCCATGCATCTACATCTGTAGAATGAACCCTCAGTCCCTTTGAACATTTGGTTCTGAGATACCGTGTGAAAGATCATAGGATGGATAATCAGATTCAGGAGGTCTGCCATTCCTTCCTCGGCTATTCACCCATGAAAACTCATGCTCCTAAATGTCTGTTAGTCTATAAGGTGCCACAGGACTTTTTGCTGCTTTTACAGATCCAGACTAACATGGCTAACCCTCTGATATTTGAGGAACATGTCTTCGTCTGTTTTATAATTCCATTTTGATTTTATAAATGTCATTTCTAATCAGAACCATCATTCCAGATGGGATCAACTCTTTTGTAGTAGGAAATATGGAATGGGTTCTGGGGAAGCCATGCCTCAGTAGCAGTGAAAATGCTATTAGGAGTCATCAAGACTGAATGTCTCACGCCCAGAGAAACAATGGGAGTGTGGAAATATCCACGTCTAGGAACTTTGACCGTCCATTACCTATATCAAAGTGCCTCAGCAGCAGGAGGGATTTAGAGGCACGATCCATTCATAACAATCCAGTGTCTGTGTTAAGAAGGGAACTGGTCCAGGATGTTATGTGTGAAAATAGGTTTGACCAGTATTTGAAACTGAACCAACAAAGAAACCCACAGAGACATTTGTTAATCTAAAGTGGTGAGTTTGTTGTCTGTGAGTTTTTCTATGTGTTCTTTGCTTGCTGCTTGACTGACATTATACTGTGGTTTGTTTTTTTTTTCATTTTCTTTTCTTTTCTTTTTTGTGTGTGTGTGTGTGTGGCGGGGGGTAGGGACGAATCTGTGTACTGAGCATAGGGGCCTGATAGACCAGTCTGCAGTCTTCTTCATGAGACTCTGAATCCTAAATCCTTTAGCATCCATAAACCCTTAACCAGGGGGTGAAGCTACTCAGGGGGAACAGGGGTTTAAAAAGCCAGCTGTAAGTGTTCAGAGGAGCTAGCGACCAGGAGCAGCTAAGAGGGGAGATTTGTGAGGGAGTTTAGAAAGGGAGTGGGAGAGCTATATACATATGATTAGCATTCTCTAAACTTAGTGCAATAAACCCTCCCCCACCCATCTGTCCAAAAATCACAGAGAAAAAATGCCCAACAAAAAAGCTGCAAAAATAAAAAATAACGCAGGTAGAAGTCCATCAGCAGAGTAGGAATTATCCAGTTCATTGCACTGAATGCAGCATGTACCATTACCTGCCTTATGGGCAGGTGGGGTAGATATGCATTCGGTATCGTAGCGGGGCGGATGCCCCACTCCCAGAGGATTTAAGCTGCAGTAGGCCAGTGGGCCTGCACAGATAAAAAACAAATAGGAAAAGTGCTTATTGGGAGCCAGTCAGGGCCAGGATCAGCCCTATAAAAAGGCTGCCCAGGAAGGGAGCAGGCAATCTGTCCCAGGCCTTTGAGAGGGGAAGGTCTGTTTCCAGAGCTGGGAGACTAGCACCTGGGACAGTGCAGTGCTGGGCAGACCCCAGGGAGCAGAAAGGAACTCCAGCCCGGTGTCTGCCAGGCTGCAGGCCTGAGGGGAAGGACATAGCCAGTGCGAGGGGCCAAAGGGGAAGTGGCTCAGGGATGGGAACAGACAGAGGGAGAGAGGGAGAACAGGATGGCTGCCACTAGCGAGTCCCTGGGTTGGGACCCAGAGTAGTGGGTGGGCCTGGGTCCCGCCCCTTTCCCCTTGCCTTACACCTGGTTGATGGGAGTGGCTGTCTAGAGCTGCACCAACCCCCTGCCAAGAGGGGTTTGACTTGAGGGGTGCAGTTGGCCACATTGGCTGGGGCGCAGAGAGACAGCTGATTGACACCCTGTCATAGCTTCCTACTCAGATTTGAACCTTAGCGTTCATAACCTGAGAAGCTAGCATGAACCCCTCTAAGCTTAATTACCAGCTTAGATCTGATAGGCTGCCACCAACCAGGAATCAGTGCCTGGTACACTTGAGCCCCCCAAAACTTCCCTGTGGGACCCCCAAAGACTCAGATGCCCTGAGTCTACAACAAAGGGAAATAAACCATTCCCCCCACCTCTCTCCCACCCAGAATTTCCTCTCTGGGCTAACCTGAGAGTTACTGATGCAACCTCTTTACATCACAATACCAAGAAGCATGTCTCCTCTCTTCCACAAAGAGACAAACCCAACGACAAGGAAACAGAAAAGATTCTCTCTCTCTTCCCCCGTAGCTTCTTCCCGCCCTGGGACACTAGGAGAGTTAAACACAGAGAGCAGTTTTTCCCCTCCCCCCTGTCTTTCCTTTCTCCCACCAATTTCCTGGTGGGTCAACTAGAAAAAAAAAATCAACAGGTCTTAAAAAGCAAAACTTTTAATAAAAAAAGAAAGAAAGAATAGAATAACAGTTCTCTGTAATCTAGATGGTAAGATACAGGGTTTTCCACTTATAGAAAATGAATAAACAATAGAAAAGGGATAAACAGCCTTATCCAAAAACAATACAATTTAAAGTACTTATAGCCAAATACACATAAAGACTCCACCAGCCAGATACACAGATGCAAATACAGCAAAACAATTTAAAAGACTATACTTTTGCTACCTTTGTACTTACAACTGGGAAACAGAAGATTAGAAGGACTGGAAATAGATCCTCTCATAGCTGAGAGAGCACAGAACAGACAAAGACCCAAGACCAAGAAACACCCACAAATTCCCTCCCTTAAGCTTTGAAAAATCAGGTTTCCTGATTGGTCCTCTTGTCAGGTGTTTGGTTCCCTTTGTTAACCCTTTACAGGTAAAAGAAACATTAACCCTTAGCTATCTGTTTATGACAACCCCCACCCCAGCAAAGGAGGTGAGGATGGACTAAGAGGCACTGCCAGAGGGCAGTGGCTCGAAGAGGGTGCCGAGTGGGAAGCGACGCGGGCTTAGATGCCAACCAAGGGCAAAACAATGGGCTGGACACCACCAAGAGAGGGGGCTCCACTAGACTGAGCTAATTCCCAAGGACGATCAGCAGGAGGTGCTATGGTGGTAAGTCCCAACACCCTTACAGATATAAAAAGCTTATGACTCTCAGAGACCAAGTATGGGTTCTGGAGATCAGAGTGGCTGAACTGCAGGAACTAAAGGAGATAGATAGGTCCATAAATAAGACTTTCCTGGGCACAGTAGAGCCATTCCACTCCCAGTATGATAGCTGCTCTATAGTTCAGGAGGGCAAAAGTCTTGGGGAAAGAGAACAGCAAAGTGGAGCTGAGAGAAACTCTCCCATAGTTGGGACCCTCACAATAAAACAGCTATCTCACAATAACCGCAAACACACAATCTCTCACTGCAGCACTCACCCACACAGATCGACCCAAAGCTGCCAGAACATCACAACCTTTGCACAGATCATTACAACCACTCACACTGCTCAACCAGCACAACCAATAAACACAACCATACATAGCCGCTAACTGGAACACAAATCCCTTATTTACTGCCCACATAAATCATCACCTTCATTTCACCTGTGGGAGCACAATCATTCCTCCTGTATCTCCCATGTCTTTGATGGAGTTAGAACTTCATTACCTCTTTCCTATTCCTTCTTTCCTTCAACATTTCAGCCTCTCCCTCACTCTTCCTGCCTGCAGGATAAAAGGGAATTTTTTCCTTTCTCTCTTCCTCCTCCTAAAATGAGTGTCTTTGTTCTCTCTTCATTTCCCATGCCTTATTGAGATGTAATCCTTCTACCTCGATGCATTAATATTTCAAACCTTGTTGCACACTGTGGCCATCAGGAAGAACAGAGCCCTGGGCAGGATCTGGGCGGAGCTGTTCTTTTTCTTCAACACATCCTGAACTTTCCCATTTATCACATTCAATAATAGGGATTGCTCCTGTTTGCCACTCCTCCATCCATCCATCACTCTTTCTTCATTTTACCGCAGCCTGGAAAGGGTCTCTCCAATACGTTCTCTCCATGACAGCCACATATAGCAACCCCCAGATCCTTAGAAAAGTCAGTGCCACACATTGAGGGACTAACTGAATTCTTACTGAGGCAAACATCCAGTGAAGTTAATTGAGGAAGTCACATGAGTCACAATGAGGCCCAAGGATTCACAGATGATTGAATTTTGAGCCTATGTCCTAACAATGTAAAAAGATTTATATCACTGGTTTGACATCTTGACAATTCTTGAAACTTGTCCTTTGGCTGAGGGCAATTGGAACGTCCATGCATGCTGTGGCCATGCTGGCTCCCATCTCTCCTCTTTCGTGGATCAGTGAGACTTCAGACAGTTTTGTGACTATGGTGCCATACACTATTTAAGATAGATAGATAGATGTATCTATGCTTAACAGAATTAGTATTTCCTGAATCCAAGTATCCAGTCTGAGTGTTGCCTACCTGTGGCCCTCTCATTCTGGAGGAAAATTAGGACACCGAGCCATATCCATTGGCATTCAGTGAACCCTCACTCCCATACTCATGTCTGAAGAAACCTTTGCATTCTCCCTGAATTTGGATTGTTCTCCTTTGACAGTAGATGAATTTGCAAGTAAATATTTTAACTAGTTTATGAGAATAAACTAATTAAAATGAGATCCTTCAGAAATATAACGTTTGTCTTCTCTAGCTTTGTCCCGAGTGATCTTAAAACTGGACTAAAACATACTCTTCACACTTTCCTTAATGTTAAAACTCATTTAAAATATTGGTGTAAATTACTTTTGAAGATATTAGGTTGTAATGAAGCTCTATGTTAAGCAGAATTTTGTCAAATCACTAGATTAAGAATAAACTTTTACTCATGGCCAGGTCAGTAGCTCAGGCCATTTTATACTGAGACCCTGGTGACATCAGAGGTAAATCAACCAATCCCCAGTCTTCATCTCCTGCTAATTTAAATATTTCAGTTTTTTTACATGAAATGGCCGAATAAGAGATGGTAAATAGACAGCTGTGGCAAGAGTTCTTACTGATATCTCAGCCCCCATTAGTGTTATTCATAAGATGCCAGGGTAAAGAGAAATGGAAGAAATGTGAATATTCTGGAATGTATGATGGCTGAAACCTCCAGCCAGTGACCATCTAACTTCCATTTCAAAGCAAACAACATTTCAATTTCGGCTTTTCCCTGCTGATTGCCATCCCAATGGTTGACTCAAGTCTCTGTAGGACGGATGCATTCTAGGTACAATTTTTGAAAAGAGCCTATGTTAATTCATATTAGAAACATTGTTACTGTCTGGAATCTCTCTGGCTGAACATATCTCATCTTTTGCTTCCTGTTAGGATATAGATATTCAGGCCTGTCTGCAAAAGCCTATACTTCAATAATGTAGGTGTAGTCTTGTCACTTAGCTAGTTATAGAGGTATAAAGGAAAGAATCAAAGATCACTGTCCGTGTAATGGCCTTCTCTTACTGTGACAGGCTAAGGCCGTCAGCTAAGATGTAGTTAAGCAGCCATAAGCTGGGAAGTGTATGGTCACATCCTCACATTCCAAACTAGTCACATTGAAATAAGGTGTTATTGGGCTATTAAGAATACAATCCTGCCCTGATATTCCTATCACCTCGAGAGAAACGGAAAAGCCTGGAAGATAGCATCCTGTCTGGCAAGAACTCAGTTATCAATAGACACAGCTGGAAAACCCTTATGTCTGTATAGATGTAGTTGTGAAATTCTCACTTCTGTATTGTTTTATATGTTTATTTGCGTGGTCTCTATCTGGTTCTGTAATTGTTTGTCTGCTGTATAATTAGTTTTGTTGGGTGTAAACCACTGAAGGTGGTGGAATATAACTGGTTAAATAACCATGTTACAATATGTTAGGATTGGTTAGTTAAATTTCAGTAAAATGATTGGTTAAGGAATAGCTAAGCAAAACTCCGGTTTTACTATATAGTCTGCAGTCAATAGGGAAGTAAAAAAGGGAGGGGGAAAATGGGAACAGGGACCGGGGATGGGGGAATTAAAATCATGTCTTGCTAAAGGGGAAATGGGAACAGGGGATGGAAACAGAAACAGGGACACAGGCAAGACTCTGTGGAGTAAGAGCTGGGAAGGGGGACTCTGAGGAAGGAAACTGGAATCATGCTTGCTGGAAGTTCACCCCTATAAACATCGAATTGTTTGACTGGCTTCGCTGAAATTGCAGACTATAAGACTCGAGGATTATGTCATCCTGAAGTGTGTTCAGCATGAAAATCAAAAAAGAGTCGCACAAAAGACGAGTACAAAAGAACAACACAAGCATGTCAGGACAAAATCAGAAAGACTATAGGAAAGACTATAGGACAAAACGAGTTTCACTAGCAAGAGATATGAGGCAAGAAGAAGAGGAATTAGAAGACATTAGGAGAAAAGAAAGATGAAAGAAAGTTTAGATCCCCCATTTAGCAGGGAAAAAGAGTGAATCACAGATGAAATCAGGAAGGCTAAGAAATTAACACAACTACCCACACAACAACAGAACCACCACACATAATGCCCCTGAGAATGCATAGCCTTTCTCCGCAGCCCACACCCACACAAATCAACCCAAATCTCCCAGCATAACACAACCACCACATAAATCAACATAATGGCAAAACAGCGATGAGCATGCACAATAAACCCAAATACACAAAGAATCCTCACTGCAGCACAAACCCCTCACATGCCACACACACAAATCAACACATGTCCCAGTACAACACAATCCACACACAAGTCAACAACAAGCACTCAGACAACTCAACCAGCATGCACAATAACTGCAAACATGGTTCTGAAGCCCAGAATGTCTACTGAGTCCATACGAAATGATGGAAATTGTTCCAAGAATAGCTGATAGCTCTTTCTGTTTGGAATAGCACCAGGTTCAATTATCATTAACATTCCCAGTCAGCAATTGCCCAGTTCTTAAGTTCTCTGTCATCTGGGGGCTTTTTAACACACAAGTTTACAAATTACACTCATGTGACAGCAACTAGACAAGAAGTCAGCAGGTTGCCTCCAGGGAGAGAAGCGACCTGGCTGATAGGGCAGCTAAAGAGCAGGTAACGTTTAGAAAAGGAAGGGCATTAGACAAATTTGAAATGATTAGCTGAAACTTGCAAAAAACTTTGATTAATCCCTAGTGGATAGAAACGAGATGTTACTCTCCTTTTCCTTCCCTGCCCCTCTTCCTCCCTTCTTTCCCTCCCGATCCAATTCTGTTACTTTTCTGTGGTTTCTGGGTGTTTTTTTTTTAATTCTTCTATTAGTTTGGTTTGGGAGGGAGGACCAATGAAGAGTAATTAAGAAGCTAGTTGAAAGTGGCCCAGATTAAGAAAGGGGCAAGCTCCAATGACTCAGAGTTCTAAAGCTGCCTTCCTAGGTGCACTCAAATGTTTTCATTCTGGTGTCATCTGCAAATTTTAGAACACTTAACATATAAGGTAGAGGTATATTAGGTAGGTGGATACTGTCTATCCATCTATCTACCTATCTATCATGTCTGAATCCCTGTATTCATTTAAAAGACAAAATATCTAAGGAGAGCTTTTCTCAAGGCTTCGTTTACCTCCTTGTTTCTTAGGCTGTAGATGAGGGGGTTAACCAAAGGAGTCAGGACTCCATAGAAAACAGAGCACACTTTGTTCAAGTCTCTCAGTGCATCTGAGTCCGATAGCAGATACACAATGATGAGAGTTACATAGAAAATTGTTACCACAATGAGGTGGGAGGAGCAGGTGGAAAAGGCCTTTTGCCTGCCAGTGGGGGATGGGTTTCTTATAATGGTGGTGATGATATGAACATAAGATGCCAGGGTCAACAGAAATGGAGGAAATGTGAATATGCAGGAATGTATGACAGCCAAAACCTCCAGCCAATGAGTATCACTGCAGGACAGTTTTATTATTGGATTAAAATCTCAAAAGAAATGGTCAATTTCGTTGGGGCCACAAAATGTTATTTGTGACATAGATATTAAGAAGGCAACAGATGCAAATCCACCTATCCATGACCCGACCGCAAGCTGGAGGCACAACCTGTCATTCATTAGTGCTGTATAATGCAATGGTTTGCATATCGCTAAATACCGATCATAAGACATCACAGATAAGAGACAACATTCTGTGCCTGCCAGAGAACAAAAGAAATATAATTGTGCGATACAGCCAGTAACAGAAATGGTTCTGTCCCCAGTAAGGAGCCCGGCAAGCACTCTAGGCAGCATGGTAGAGGTGTAGCTGGTCTCCAAGCAGGACAAGTTCCCCAGGAAGAAGTACATGGGGGTGTGCAGGTGTTGTTCAGTCACAACTAGCACAATGATCAGGATGTTCCCAGACATGGTCACTATGTAGATCACTAGGAACAGCAGGAAGAGAAAAATCTGCAGTTGAGGAAGATCCCCGAATCCAAGGAGGATGAATTCTGTCACAGTTGTTTGATTTCCCTGGTGTTTGTTTGCTGTGGGTTCCATCTAGGGGAAAGAAAACAAATTCTGCCATTCAAAGTCTAGTTTCCATTGCAAAACAGTCAGATTTTCATTATGGCTTCTCTCTGCTGGTTGCCATCCCAGTGGTTGAGTCAACACTCCAGATAGCAGAGGCACGCTGGGTAAACTTTCAAAAAGGCCTAAGTTAAATGTCATTGGAAATGTTACTGCTGTCTAGTATCTCTATAGTTTAACACATCTCACCTTCACTTCCTGAACATGTCTGTGTGTTAATGTTAGCCACCATCGCTGAGATTATCATTGTAGATTGAAGGAATTCTTTTGATTCCATTCTTTTCATCTAAAAACCTCAGATAAATACTGTTGCTGCTCTCATCCCTGTTTTACCCATATTTGAACTGCAGAGTCCACCAGATTCCAGAGGAGTGGAGAGTCAAATTTGATTGCAGAAACCTGGTTTTATTCCTGGCTCTTTCTTTCCCTGACCTTGGGCTTACACTTCCTTTCTCTGTGGCACTGTTCATTAGTTGATGATGGTATCACTTACCATTTTCTTAATGTTGAAATTTAGAGATCTCTCTTTGTGTCAAATCATAGAATCATAAACTGACAGGGACTTAAACAGGTCATCTAGTCTATTCCCCTGCACTCTGGCAGGACTAAGTATTATCTAGACCATCACTGGCAGGTGTTTTTCTAACTTCCTTTTAAAAATCTCCAAAGATGGAGATTCCACAGCCTCCCTGGGCAATTTATTCCAATGCTTAACTACCCTGACAGGAAGTTTTTTCTAATGTCTAACCTAAACCTCCCTTGCTGCAGTTTAAGCCCATTGATTCCTGTCCTATCCTCAGAGGCTAAGAAGAACTAATTTTCTCCCTCCTCCCTGTAATAACCTTTTATGTACTTGAAAAATGTTATCATGTCACCTCTCTGTCTTCCCTTTTCCAGAGTAAACATTTTTTTCAGTCTTGCCTGATACGTCACATTTTCTAGACTGTTAATCATTTTTGTTGCTTTTCTCTGGACTTTTTCCAATTTGTCCTATCTTTCCTGAAATGTGGAACCCAGAACTGGACACAATACTCCAGTTGAGGCCTAATGAGCATGGAGTGGAGAGGAAGAATTCCTTCTCGTGTCTTGTTTACAACACTCCTGCTAATACATCCCAGAGTTATGTTCACTTTTTTTGCAACAGTGTTACACTGTTAACTCATATTTAGCTTGGTGTCCAAATAATTTTATAGCCCTTTCTGCAGTACTTCTTTCTAGAGAGTCATTTTCCATTTTGTACATATGCAACTGATTGTTCCTTTCTAAGTGGAGTACTTTGCATTTGTCCTTGTTGAATTTAATCCTATTGACTTCAGACCATTTCTCTAGTTTGTCTACATCATTTGCAATTATAATCCTATCCTCCAAAGCACTTGCAACCCCTCCCACCTGGTATTGTTCACAAACTTTATAAGTGTCATCTTTATGCCATTATCTAAATCATTGATGAAGATATTGATCAGAACTGGACCCAGAACTGAACCCTGTGGGATCCCAATCATTATCTCTTCCATCTTGACTGTGAACCACTGATAACTACACTATGGGATTGGTTTTCCAACCAGTTATGCACCCACCGTATAGTAGCTCCATCTAGATAACATTTCCCTAGGTTGTTTATGAGAAGGTCATGCGAGACAGTATCAAGCCTTATTAAAGTCAAGATATACCACATCTGCTGCTTCCCCACATCCAAAAGGCTTGTTATCCTGTCAAAGAAAACTTGCAAGTTGGTTTGACACAATTTGTTCCTGACAAATGCATGTTACTGTTACTTATCTTATTATCTTCTAGATGTTTGCAAATAGATTAGTTAATTATTTGCTCCATTATCTTTCCCAGTACAGAAATGAAGCTGATTGCTCTGTCATTCCCCAGCTTGTCCTTATTTCCCTTTTCGTACATTGGCACTATATTTGCCATTTTCATCTCTCCCGTCTTCCATGACTTTTCAAAGGTAATCGCTAAAGGCTCAGATATCTCCCCCATGAACTCCTTGAGTATTCTAGGATGCATTTCATAAGGCCCTGGTAACTTGAAGACATCTAATTTTTCAAAGTAATTTTTAACTTGTTTTTTCCCTATTTTAGAAACTATCCATCCATCCATCCATTCCCTATTTTAGCATCATTTTCACTGGTATTCACTATGTTAGATGTCCAATCACCACCAACCTTCTTGGTGAAAACCAAAACAAAGAAGGCATTAAACACCTTTGCCATTTCCACATTTTCTATTATTGTTCCCCCCCTCCCCATTAATTAAAGGGCCAATCTTGTCCTTCATCTTTCTCTTGCTTATCATGTATTTGTAGAATGTTTTCTTGTTACCCTTTATGTCTCTAGCTAGTTTGATCTTGTTAAGTACCTTGGCCATTCTAATTTTGTCCCTGCTTGTATTATTTGTTTATATACATCCTTTGTATTTTGACCTAGTTTTCACTTTTTGTTGGACTCTTTTTAATGTTTAGATCATTGATGATCTCCTTGTTAAGCCAGGATGGTCTCTTGCCATACTTCCTATCTTTCCTATGCAGAGGGATAGTTTGCTTTTGTACACTTAATGATGTTTCTTTGAAAAACTGCTGTCTTCATTTTTTTTCCCTTTAGACTTTCCACAGTCTCTTACCTACCAAATCTTTGAATTTGCTAAAGTCTGCCTTCTTGAAATCCATTGTCTTTATTTTGCTGTTCTTCTTCTACCAGTCTTTAGAATCATGACCTCTACCATTTCATGATCATTTTCACCCAAGCTGCCTTCCACTTTCAAATTCTCAACCCGTTCCTCCAATACATTCCGAGAACTTGTTGGATAATCTGGGCCTTGCTGTATTATTTTTCCAACAGGTGTCTGAGTAGTTGAAGTCCCCCATAACCACTAAGTCCTGTGGGTTGGATGATTTTGTTAGCTGTTTAAAAAAAGCCTCATGCACCTCGTCTTTCTGATTAGGTTATCTGTAGTAAACTCCTACCATGGCATCATACTTGCTTGTTACCTTTTTTTATCCTTATGCAGAGACTTTTGACAAGTCTGTCTCTTCTTTCCTCAGTCCAAGTGTATACATTTTAATATATAAGGAAACATGTCCTCCTTTTTTTGCCCTACCTATCCATCCTGAGCAAGCTGTACCCTTTTATACCAATATTCTAGTCACGTGTATTATCCTACCAAGTCTCTGTGATCGCAACTGTATCATAGTTGTACTTATTTACTAGCATTTTGTGTTCTTCCTGCTTATTCCCCCTACTTCTTGCATTAATATACAGATATCGAAGACACCGATTTATCCCCCCCCATTCAGTACTCTCCTGTCTCTCCCTTATCCCTGCTATAACAGCCCCATGCTCTCCCCAAATTCCGACCCTTCACCCAGTTCTCCAAATCTTCACTAAAGTGTAATCAGATAGTATGTTCATTTCTCACAAGCATACACAACTGTCTTTTTGAGAGCTGTCCAATAACTAACTTTTATTGGTATTTTCAAAGGTGGGTGCCAGAGCGTGACTCACATACAGTGAGAATATGAAATACAGAACATGGGGCCACCGAGAAGATAATAAACCCATCTCAGAATTTTGACAAAATGCAGAAACTGAAGATTTTGAAATGCTGAAAGCTATTTCAATGAGCCATATTCATCAAATAGCCAGAGAGAAATTTCAATGGGAAAAACGGGGCAGTTTGGTTGAAATTCCAAACATTGTCCATGACTGACTTGGTGAAAATCTCTATAATAAGATTCCAGGATGGTGACTCTGTGTCAATCTGAAGAGGGCTGGCTCCAGGGGTTTTGCCGCCCCAAGCAGCCAAAAAAAAAAAAAAAAGCTGCGATTAAGATCTGCAGCAATTCAGCGGGAGTGAGGGACCCTCTGCCGAATTGCCGCCGAATACCTGAAAGTGCCGCCCTGCTCCGGAGTTGTCGACCCAAGAACCTGCTTGATAAGCTGGTGCTTGGAGCCAGCCCTGATTCTGAAGCATATTAATCCAGAGAAACAAAAAGGATTCCAGTAAAAGGTGGAAACATGGACAAATAGCTGAAGACGAGTATTAAAGAAAACCACAAGCACACAGGAAGAAAATCAGACAGACTAAGGCACAAAATGAGCTACATTTAGCAATAGGCATAAAACCCATAAGAGTAAATATAAGTACATTAGCTGGCAAGGTGGAAAGTAGATGATATCAAGAAGGCTGACAAATGAAGACAACAACTTTCACAATAAAACAACTATCTCATACCACAAAAACACATAGCCTCTGACTGCAGCACCCACCCACTCAGATCAATTAAAATCTGCCAGCACAACAAAAACCCCACAGAAATCATCACAACCACTCACACTGCAACTCAACCAGCATACCAATCACACATAATCCCTAACTGGATTACAAATCCCTTATTTATCACACAAAAAAAACAGCCCAAATGTCCCGGTACAACACAATCAATACAGAAATCAACACAACCAAATAGAAAACTGAACCATTACACACAATAACCGCAAACATTGCTCTGAACACTAGACTGTCTATTGAGTCTGTATGACATGATGGAAATAGCTGCAAGAATGGTTGAGAGCTCTGTCTGTTTAGCAAGTCTCCAGGTTCCATTATCCCTGGGATTCACAGTCTATCGTTGGACAGTTCTTAAGTTCTCAGCGATTTTGGGACTTTTTAACACACATCAGATTCCAAATTACTCTTACGTGACAGCAGAGGTTTTAAGCTTCTAGGGAAGGGCTAAGCTGATTGCCTCCAGGGATAGAAATGTGGCACAGTGACCTAGCTGCGAGTGCAACTAAAGAGCACGTAACATTTGGAAGAAGAAGGTCCTCAGACAAATTTGGATGAAATAGTTCTAAAGTTTTAAAACCCTTTGATTAATCACTAATGGATGGAAACTGACCTGTCACTCTCCTTTCCTCTCCTTGCCTGCCCACCTCCCTCTTTATTCCCTCCTATCTAAATCCTTTAGCTTTTTGTTCTTTTTTCTCTTTTTTCCATTTTCCCAGTAGCTTTGTTTTGTACTGGAAATAAATAAAATATAAATAAATCAATAAATATAGAAAAATGTGCTCACTTAAAAGTTCATCAAAAATAACTGGGTTAACATGAAAAATAAAATGAAGATTTAAGCATTTTAAGGAGTTAATTGTGAAAGAATTGCTCTCTCACTTACCCCAGTATAAATCAGGAATAACTGCACTGAAGAGACATGCGCTGCTAGAAAACTGGGGTAAGTGAGAAGAGAATGACACCAAAAGAGAGGTGTCGTCTTCTTCTTCTTCTATTGTTTAATGTCCCTATATAAATTCCTGCCTAATGCTCCTGCACAGACACAGATTATCACTTTCACAGCACCATTCCCCATGTGCCATGTTGCGATCACCTTTAGGTACTTTGGTGGCCACAAGGGAATTTTTCCCAAAGATAATCTACTGTGGTGTTGCCAGGCAACCTAGCCACGCGTATTAACAAAGAGCGAAGAGGTCAGCCTTCCTGAACAACACAAGGTTTTCTCCTATGTCTGATAGAGCAATGGGTTTAGAATAGACAGCTTCAATCTGTGGGGGCTGGAAAAGCTGAGTCCAAGTTGACTGGTTATCAGACAAAGCAGCAGAGAAGGCTGATATGATCGTGGCTTCTAAGGCATTACATTGCAGTGACTGTGCTGTAACGTGATGTGGACATGGTAATGCAGCATCAGAGTGCAAATGTTGACAAAGAGAAGTCAGCTTGGGGCATCATGATTACAAGAAACCCTCCATCAGTCTTATTTCCCCTTTGGGAGCACATTCATTCCTCCAATGTCTTTGATGGAATTAGACCTTCATTTCCTCTTTCCTATTTTCTTTCCTTCAACATTTCAGGCTCTCCCTCATCCTTTCTGCATGTGGGAGAGAAGACAGATGTTCCTTCTCTCTCTTTGTCCTTCTGAATGCTGAGTATCCTCTTTCCCTCTTCATCTCCAAGTCCTTCCTCGGGTGCAATGCTCCTATCATAATGAATGAATAATTTAAACCATTTTGTGCACTGTGGCCATGTGGAAGAACAAGACCCTGGGTAGGATCTGGGTGGAGCTGTTGTGTTTCTTCAGAACACCCTGAACTTTCCCATCTATCACATTCAATAACAGGAATTGTCTTTCTTTGCCATCAATCCATCACTCTTCCTTAATGTTACCACAGCCTGGAAAGAGCCTCTCTAATATGTGCTCTTCATGACAGCCACATACAGCATCTCCCAAATCCTTGGAAAGGGAAATGCCATGCAAAGAGGGACTCAATGAGTTCTTATTAGGGCAAACTTCTGGTGAAGTTAATTGAGCAACTCTCATGAGTCACAATGAGGCCCGAGGATTCACAGACGATTGAATGTTGATTCCATGCCCTAACGCATTCTCCCTGAAACTTTACATAAAAAAGATTTATAGCACTGGTTTGACAGCTATCAGCTCTAGAAAATTGTCCCATAGTTGAGTGCTATTGTCATTTCTGTTCATGCTGCTGCCATGCTGGCTTCCATCTCTCCTGTTTGGTGGATCAGTAAGATGTAAGACACCTTTGATAATGTGGTGCCATAGTGTAAATATACCCAATTTATAATAGATAGATAGTATCTATCTAGGCCCATACACATGTTGCTTATATGCTAATTGTTACACCATTTGCAGATGACACCAAACTGAAAAGGTTTGCATGCACCTAGGAAGACATGTTTAGAATTCCATGAGTCACTGGAGCTTACTTTGCTACTCTGGCCAGTTTTGATCTGGGTCAGTTTCAACTAGCTTCTGAATGACCCCTTATTCCACTCAGGCCTGGTCTACACTACGCTGTTAAACCGATTTTAACAGTGTTAAATCGATTTAACGCTGCACCTATCCACACTACACTGCTCTTTATATCGATTTAAAGGGCTCTTTAAATCGATTTCTGTACTCCTACAAAACGAGAGGAGTAACGCTAAAATCGATATTACTATATCGGATTAGGGTTAGTGTGGACGCAAATCGACATTATTGGCCTCATTATTTTACAGTAGCTACCCACAGTGCACTGCTCCAGAAATCGACGCTAGCCTCGGACCATGAACGCACACCACCGAATTAATGTGCCTAGTGTGGACGCGCACAATCGACTTTATAATATCTATTTTATAAAATTGGTTTAAGCTAATTCGAATTTATCCTGTAGTGTAGACGTAGCCTCAGAGAGGAAGTGACACACACACCTACGTCTCTTAGGTTGCGCTGAGAGCAAATTTATCCCTTTTTCCATGAATTGGTCATAGGGTTTCCAACTGTCTAATCCCATGAACCCAAACACCCTTGCTCCAACCCCAGCCCCGCACCTCCCAAAGCCCCGCCCCTGCCCTGCCCCTTCTCTGAGGTCCTGCCATCTGCTCACTCCATTGCCCATCCCTCCATTCCTCACTTTGTCCCACCCTCACTCACTAAGTGTGGGGCAGGGGGTTGCAGTGTGGGAGTGGATCTGGGGTGTGGGCTCTGGGATGGAATTTGGGTGTGGGCTCTGAGCTGGGGCAGGAGTTGGGGGGCAGGGTCTAGGAGGGAATTTAAGTGTGAGTAGGGGCTGAGGGATGGGGAAGGGAGTTGGGGTGCATGCAGGAGGGGATATGGGCTCTGTCCAGGTGGAGCTTACCTCGAGTTGCTCCCAGGAAGCAGCCAATGGGAGACGTGGAGTGCGCACTTGGGGCAGAGGCTACAGGTAGAGACACCCTGACTAACTTCATAGCTAAGATCTAGACATGCTACTTGCTTCCTGAGCCACGCAGAGCCAAGGCACTCCGGGAGCCTGCCTTAGCCTGGCTGGGCCGCTGGACTTCTAGTGGTATAACATCTCCTGGACTGGGTTCAGTAGCATCCTGCAGATCAAACTCGATTCTGGGAGGGTCCCGGTCAAACTGGAAGGATTGGCCACCCTACTGAGTTGTCCTGAAACTTAGAGAGGAAAGTAAGGCACACATAGGCCTCATAAAAATATTACAAAAATTCCCACTTTGTCAGAGGCAAATTAATATGTGCAGGTGATGAGGGGGAATTGTTCTGCTCTGGTGCTGGTGAGGATGCAGATGGAGTACTGTGTCCAGATTTGGGACCACACTTTAAGTAAGAAGTGGACAATTTTGGCAGTGGTAGGTGGGATGGATGAAAGAATGGTAAAATTGCAGACCCAATGACCTGTCCAGCAGTAAATTTCTGCTGCCAAGGAGCAAGGGGGAGCAGAGACGAGGGAACTGCATCTTCCTGAGTCAGAATCTCTTCTCTTGGCTGGTCCAGGGGCAGTACAGCAGAGAATTACCACCCCTCTGATGAGGCACAGAAGTAGGTAGCATGTAGCCATGGAAGCTTTAATAATATTGATGGATGCCATGGCATCAGTGAGAACTCTTGGCCCACCTGTCAGGTAATAGAACTGCCATATGGAAATTACCAGTAGAGAAAGCATGAAGATTGGTTGAGTTACCTCTTATGTAACCATGGCCCCACTTAACAGTGACCCTGGGCTACAGAGTTTGTCATATGCACCATCTATTCCAAAACTATTATTTAATCACAAACTTTCTTAACAATTTAAAATGTAAACTATACAATATTTAAAATGTGTTCTAATTGAACTGCACTTTTTTCCACTTTTAAGATCACTCAGGACAAACAAGGAGCAAGGGCAAATGTTAACTTTGTGAAAGAGCACATTTTAACTTATTTCATTAGCATGAACTAACTATCATATTTATTTGAAAGTCATCCACACACCAGGAATAAGTACTATACGTTCAAGGAGGATACACTGTATGCCTCAGAGATGGGAGTGGGAAGGGAGATGCAGTGCATGTCTTAAGATTTCATATACTAATTTTTTTCCAATATATGTCACATAGCCAAAGTGGAAAACTGCCAGGCTCTGCCCTTGGACACATAAAGTCCTGATTCTGCTAGTCTTGAGTTCCACTGGCACACTAACATGAATTAGGGCTACACACATGAGCCACAGTTTGCAGGTTCATATATCTATGATTGCCTATTAAATATATATTATTAGCTTGAAATGCAGGTATTCCTGTAGATGACAAAAAAAATCTAAGTACAGCTTTTCCCAAGGCTTCCTTTACTTCCGTGTTTCTTAGGCTGTAGATAATGGGGTTAACTAAAGAGATGAGGACTCCATAGAAAACAGAGCACGCTTTATTCAGGTCCCTCAGAGAATCAGAATCTGATAGCAGATACACAATGATGAGGGTTCCATAGGAAATTGTCAGAACAATGAGGTGGGAGGAGCAGGTGGAAAAGGCCTTTTGTCTGCTGGCGCTGGATGGGATTCTCAGAATGGTGGATACGATGTGAACATAAGATGCCGAGGTCAATATAAATGGAGGAAATGTGAACATAGATGCCTGTATGACAGCTGAAATCTCCAGCCAATGAGTGTCACTGCAGGACATTTTCATTATTGGGCTTAAATCACAAAAGAAATGATCAATTTCATTGGGGCCACAGCATGTTAATTGTGACAACATAAATATTAAGATAGCAACAGATATAAAACCACCTATCCATGACCCAACCATTATCTGGAAGCAGAACTTGCCATTCATTAGTGCTGCATAATGCAGAAGTTTGCATATTGCTAAATAACGATAATAGGACATCAGAGATAAGAGAAAATATTCTGTGGTTGCCAGAGAACCAGATAAATATAATTGTGTGATGCAGATGGAAACATAAATTGTTTTTTCCCGAGTCAAGAAACTGTTCAGCATCATGGGCAGGATGGTGGAGGCGTAGCAGATCTCCAAGTAAGACAAGTTCCCAGGAAGAAGTACATGGGGGTGTGAAGATGCTGATCAGCCACAACAAAGACAGTGATGAGGATGTTCCCAGCCATCGTTTCAATCGATCACTAGGAACATCAGGAAGAGAACACCATGCAGTCCAGGGAGAACTCCAAATCCCAGAAGGATAAATTCTGCAATGGTTGTTTGATTTCCCTGAAATTTGTTTTCTGTGGGTTTTATCTAGGGGAAATAAAACAAATTCTGCAATTGTTCATCTAAATTCTATTTCAAAACAATCAACATTTTAATTTCAGCTTCCCCCTGCTGATTGCCATCCTAATGGTTGACTCAAGACTCTGTATGGCGGATTCATTCTAGGTAAATTTTTTGAAAAGAGCCTATGTTAATTTATATCAGAAACATTGCTAATGTCTGGAATCTCTATGGTAGAATACATCTAACTTTTTGCTTCTTGAACATGCATTACTTTAGCCACAATGTCTGAGATTATCACTGGAGACTAAGGGAATTAAATATCATTCATTCAATTAACTTCATAAGAAAATGCTAGAAGAAACGTTGCTGGGCTCATATCTCATTTACCTATGTTTCCACTATAGAGTGCAGCAGTGGAATGGACCTGAGTTTCATTCCTGCCTCTTCACTCCCTGCCCCTGGATTTGTCACTTTATGTCTCTTTGCTTCTGCTTCCTTCAGTGTAACACCGCTTTCCATTTTCTTAATGTGATTTGAGACTTAGGAAACAAGTAGTCTCTGCATATGCTCACATACTCTTGTGTAAAATGGAGACAATAATACTTAAATCGACTTGGCAAAGTTGTTTAATATCTATGTTAATAAGTGCTATATAACTTTTTAAGTATTATCATACTGTAATGAGACCAATGCAATCTTCGAAGAGAAACCAAACGTGGATCACAGTCATATCAAACGTTTCTATTTGCTTCTCAGTTTTTGCAGGAATGACATCAATTATTTGTTACCAATAAATATTTTAGACATTTTCTTTTCTCATTCAGATTACAGAGATATATCTCCCAAATCTCTCCTAAAGGTATTCAGATAGTATGTTTATTTCTCTGCAAGGATACACACAATCCTTTTTGAGATCTGTTCAGTGCCTATCACTTATAGATAAAAAATTCAAATATGCCCAAGGTCAAATTTTGAAAACTATCTGTGCATCCAAACCTGCAGATAATGCCTTCAGTGCCTTTGAAAATGTGCCCTTGAGATGCCATATTAAAGAACATACCATAAGAACACAGGAACATAAGAACGGTCATACTGGGTCAGAGCAAAAGTCCCTCTAGCCCAGTATCCTGTCCTCCAACAGGAGCCAATGTCAGGTACCCCAAGAGGAAATGAACAGGTTATCATCAAGTGATCCATCCCCTGCTGTCCATTCCCAACTTCTGACAAACAGAGGCTAGGGACACCATCCCTTCCAATCCTGGTTAATAGCCATTGATGGACCTATCCTACATGAATGTATATAGCTCTTTTTTTAACTCTGTGATAGTCTTGTCCTTCACAACATCCTCTGTCACGGAGTTCCACAGATTGACTGTGATGTGTGAAATAAATAATTCCTTTTGTTTATTTTAAATCTGTTGCCTATTAATTTTTATTTGGAGACCCCTAGTTCTTCTGTTATGAGGAGTAAATAACACTTTCTTATTTACTTTCTCCACACCATTCTTGATTTTACAGACCTCAGTCATATCCCCCCTTAGCCGTCTCTTTTCCAAGCTGAAAAGTTCCAGTCTTATTAATATCTCCTCATAAGGAAGCTGTTCCATACCACTAATCATTTTTGTTTCCCTTTTCTGACCTTTTCTAATTCCAATATATCTTTTTTGAGATGGGGTGACCACATCCAGGAGTGGTGCCAGGGTTTTTGCCACCCTAGGCGGCAGCGCTCCTCATCTGAGCATTTGGCAGTGGGGGTCCTTCCTCTTGTGTCTTTGGGGCACTTTGGCGGGGGGTCCTTCTTTTGCTCCGGGACCCACCACCGAATTTTCACTGAAGACCCAGAGCGGAAGGACTCCCCACCGCCGAATTTCCGCCGAGGGCAGCAAAATGCCACCCCCCAAATCCTGCCGCCCTAGCAGACTGCCTAGGGTTGCCTAGCAGAAGCGCTGGCCCTGACCACCTCTGCTTGCAGTATTCAAGCTGTGGGCATACCATGGGTTTATATAGAGGCAATATAATATCTTCTGACTTATTATCTATCCCTTTCCTAATGATTA
Source organism: Chelonoidis abingdonii (assembly GCF_003597395.2). Taxonomy (NCBI): domain Eukaryota; kingdom Metazoa; phylum Chordata; order Testudines; family Testudinidae; genus Chelonoidis; species Chelonoidis abingdonii. The sequence continues at coordinate 34,604,722 of NC_133782.1, forward strand.
CCAACATTATGTTTGTTTTTTTGATTGCCACTGCACATTGAGTGCATGTTGTAAAGGAACTAGCCACAGTTACTCCAAGGTATCTTTCTTGAGTGTTAACAACTAATTTATACCCCATCATTTTATATGTATAGTTGGAATTATGTTTTCCAATGTGCATTACTTTGCATTTATCAACAATGGATAGCTAGACAGGCCTTTTCACCAGTTTGGGAAATATATTTTTGTCCAGTTAATTCCATTTGCTTTTATGAATGTTATTTCTAATTGTAACCATCTTTCTGGAAGAGATTATCTCTTTTGCAGCAGGAAACATGCCAGAGTCATGGGTAATCTATGCCCAGAAAACAGAGAAACTGAATGGTTCATCTCTGCTGAGCCATGTGAGTGTTGAGAGCTCCACCTCTAGGGACAGTGACTAGTCACTATCCAGATCTAGAGGGCTCGGCAGCACATAGGATTCAGAGAATGGATCCAATGACTACTTTCCAGTGTCCTTTCAGAGAGGGGAAACAGACCAGGATGTTACAGCTGTGTGTAGGTTTTCACCATGATTAATATTTGGAATGACCCCAGTAAAGAAACTCATAGGGATAGTCAATATTCCAAAGCATAGAAAGGGCTTGCTGATTTCTAAAGTCACCTGCTAGACCTGATGACAATGAAAGATTTGCTGCTACAAGCACACCTGTCATGGTTTGTTATTTCACCCTCACTTTTTTTGAAACTCCATTACTGATACCAGAAAGCACAGATAGGGTTGAAATTTGGTCACACGATGTAATAACCTAATATATGTGAAAATGTGGAAAAATGTTCTTCATCTATTCAATGTAAGTACAGATGTAATCTGGCACACCATTAGTGCTCATCCCCCATTCATGAATTCAGCTCCTACAAAATCACACACACAATTTAGAACCCAAGATTTCAACTTCCAAATGAATATTTGGGAAAGGTTCCACACATCTTCACAGACAGTCACACTCTTATTCAGGTGTGGATGCTCTAGTCAGGGGAAGCTAGTAATTTCCCAGTGAATGCAGGAGAATGACTCACAGACAGTGGGAACCTGAAATGCAAGAAATGGGGCCACCTAGAAGGAAATTTACACTGTTTGTAATTTTTACTTCATCCAGAATTAAGGGGCTGATGTTTTTGAAATGCTGAAAGTGTTTCAGTGGGACTTATTCATTTAATTGTCAAAGAGAAAGATTTTTTTCAATGGCAAAACTAGAGCAGGTTGGTTGAAATTCCAAATGTTGGTCATGACTGGCTTGGTTGAAACTGTAGACTATATCATAAGATTCCAGGATTGTGAATCTATCTGTCACCCTGAAGTATATTCAGCCTAAAAATCAAAAAATGGAGGTCTACAAAAGGTGCAAACATGAAGAAATAGCTAAGGATGAGTACAAAAGAACACCACAAAATCAGAAAGACTGTGGGATAAAATGAGATAAAGGCAAGAAGAAGAGGAATTAGAAGTACCTTAGGAGAAATGAAAGATGAAGGAAAGTTTAGGTCCCCCATTTATCAGGGAAAAAGAGTTAATCACAGATGAAATCAAGAAGGCTGACAAATTAACACAACTAGCCACACAACTACAGAACCACCACACATAATAGCCACAAGTGCGCATAGCCCTTCTCCACAGCCAACACCCACACAAATCAACCCAAATTACCCAACACAACACAACCACCACACAAATCAACACAACTATCCACAAAACATTGCAATGAGCACACACAATAAACCCGAACACACATAGAACCCTCACTGCAGCACAAACTCCTCATATTCCACCCACACAAATCAACGCTTATGTCCCAATACAACATAACCCACACACAAATCAACAACAAGCACTCAAAACAACTCAACCAGCATGCACAATAATCACAAAGATGATTCTGAAGCACAGAATGTCTACTGAGTCTATATGAAATGATGGAAACAGTTCCAAGAATAGCTGATAGCTCTTTCTATTTAGAATAGCACCAGATTCAATTATCATTGTCATTCATTAGCTACTTCCCAGTTCTTAACTTCTCAGTCATTTGGGGGCTTTTTAACACACGAGTGTACAAATTACACTCATGTGACAGCAACAAGAGCAGGTAGCATTTAGAAAAGGAAGGGTGTAAGACACATCTGAAATGATTAGCTCTAACTTGCAAAAAACCCCTTTTATTAATCCCTAGTGGATAGAAACTAAATGTTACTCTCCTTTTCCTCCCCTCCCTTCCACCCTTCTTTCCTTTCACATCCAATTCCTTTACTTTTCTGTGGTTTCTATTTATTATTATTAATTATTATTATTATTATTATAATATTAGTTTGTTTTGAGGGGAGGAACCAATAAAAATAAATAAATAAAATATGCGCACATTTAAAAGTGCATTACAGTAGCTTAGTTAACCTTTAAAATAAAATGAAGATTTAATCATTTTAAGGAGTCAATTAGGAAGCAATTCTGCTTTCACTTCGCCCAGCATAAATCAGGAATAACTGAACTGAAGTCAATAGACCTGGACAGCTATAAAACTGGGCTAAATGAGAGGAGAATGACACCAAAAAGAGGACTCTTCTTCCTCCTCAGAGTATCCCTTTCACAATATGATTCCCTGTGTGCTGTGTTGCAATCACCTTTATATATTGCATTGAGCACGTGGGAATTGTTCCCAAATAGACTCTGCTGTGATGTTGCCTGGCAACCAAATAATAAATGGCAGAGAGGTCAATCTTCCTAAAGGACACAAAGTTTTTTGCTCCATTTGATACAGGATGGGATTTTGAACAGAGAGCTTCAATCTGTGGACATGGAAGAGATGAGGAGGAGTCAATTGGTCATCCAAGAAAGCAGCAGAGAGGCATATGATTGTAGTTCCCTAGCCAGTGCTTTGCAGTGACTGTGCTGTAGAATGGAGCTGTGCTGCGTGATGAGGACATGCTGATACAGCATCAGAATCCAGATGTTGTCAAAGGGCAGCCAGCCTTGGGGATCATGGTTATAGGTGACCCTCCATCAGCCTCATTTCACCCTAGGGAGACTATCATTCCTGCTGTATCTCCAATGGTTTTGATGAAGTTAGTCCATCATTGCCTCTTACTTATTACTTCTTTTCTTCAACATTTCGGGCTCTCCCTCAGACTTCCTGCAAGTGGGAAAAGAGGAAGATTTTTCCTCTCTCTCTTCCTCCTCCTGAATGCTGTCTTCTTTCTGCCTTCATCTTCCAGTCCTTCCTGTGTTACGATCCGCCATCCATAGTACATGAATAGTTTGAACCACTCTGTACACTGTGGGAGGCAGAGAAGCTTGGCCCCTGGGTGGGATCTGGATGCAGTTATATTGTTTCTTCAGCACCTCTTGTCCTTCCCTGTGTGTCACACTCAATAACAGGGATTGCTCCTCTTTATCAGCCACACTCTACTCTGCCTCCATTCTGTCATCAGCTGGAAAAAGCTTCTCAACCTATGCTCTCCTTAACAGCCATGGATGGCAGCCCCCAGATCCTTCTAGAAGTCAATGCCTGTGGCAGAGCCAGGAGTTGAGCAGTGAGCACTCTCCAGCACATTGGAATGTTGGCACCTGTAGCTCCAGCCCCGGAGTCGGTGCCTATACAAGGATCCACATATTACCTTCTGAAGAGCTGCATGTGGCTCCAGAGCCAAAGGATGGCCACCCCTGTGTTAGAGGATATGATCATACTCTTGTGGTGGGGTTACTCAAGGGAAGGGCTTGTCAAAAAAATTCCATACAAATTCTTTGTGGAAGGAATTTATTTTTTGACTAAAATATTTTCATGCAAAGTGTCTGTATTCTTGAAAAAATAAAATGTCATTAAGAAATAAAATAAAAAAATCAGTTTTTAGCACATTTCAGATTGAACTTTTGATTTCCAGAAGTTTTATTGAACACCTGAACATTTTCAGTTTTCAAACATTCAACCAACAGTTTTGACAACTACTATTTATTTTCATTTTTATTGAAATTGTACATAAAGAAACAGTTTTCTGATTGGCTGTACTCAAGAGTGTAGATACATAATGAAACTTGCTTCTAATACACATCATGGATTCCTCCGCAGCCTGACCTATCTTGCCGCCTCACAACACAGGAAACAAACTAGATAGCCAGAGGAAAAGGCCCACAAAGATTTACTAATGAGAGAAGAGGAAGGTGTGGCGTAGAGAAATATGGGAGGGATTAGGGAAAAATCACTTTTAAACCTACAAGCTACTTTTGAGTTTGCACAGAATCTAGCACAATGGAGCACTGACAATAAAAAAAATAATGTCTGAGGTTTTTAATGGAGACACACAAAGTTAGGATAAAAATGCAATGTATCCACATATAACGACATTAACATGCAACAGGTAAATATTTAGGGCCTGATTTTCATTTACATTAAGGCCACTTTACAACTCTTTGGCACTGAATGCAACTATGATAATACTCACTTTACACATTCAGAGCAGAAGTAAAGGGAGCTTAGACTCTCTTCGGAAATAATTTGCTAGGATAGCTTTGCCAGAATAGTGTAGAGACAGCTTACACCAGCCAAAATGTGCTTTGTTAGTATATCTTATAGCAATTCCCCCAAATGAAATAATCTGGATCAGCAGAAGCTGATATGTCAATATAATTATGTGTTTTTGTCAGCATAGACATGTCCCATGTCACACTCCTTAGCAACATTACTAGACCAGCTGAAGTTTCGAGTGTAGACCTGAGTTTACAGCAAATGAGTCAGGCTATCCATACTACTACATACTTAACTAATGAATTTCAAACATCCTACTGATACTACACAAGGTACTGAGCATCTCTTTTGACAGTCTCAAGGCAAATCATGGATGAGTATGGTCACTCAGAGCTTGTCTTCTCATTTATCTAGGTTGGGATTAATACCTACTCACTGGGCAGCAGAAAGACTCTTGTTTCGCCACTGACCATAATATGTATCTATTCATAATAATAATTATTATTTTATTTGTTTTACTTGTTTTACAGGGTTTCATGATGTGCTAGCTGCCTTGCTGTACAGCTGCAAAGATCCCTGAACCATAGTGGTTACAATGAATTTCAGGCAGGACATGGTAAAGAAGTTAAAACATCAGTAGAGAGAGCAGGTGCATTGACTTGCATGCATGCACATTTGTGTAAATGATATTGACATAAAAATTGCAAAACCATGGGAAAAGAGAATGTCTGACTACATAACCTGCACTCTGCCCAGTCACCTGCACTCTACCCATCTCCTCCTATAATTTTCAAATATTTGAAAAAAGTTCCTTCCAGAGTCAATCTGATGGAGAATAGTTACTTTCTTTTACCCTTTGTACATCATTTCTCCACTCCAGCAGAGTAACACTGGGCAATGTTCCATTGCGCACCCATGAGAGTTTGATAGTGGTTACTATTATTTATTGTTTTTGTTGCTTGAGCACCTAGAACTCCCCAGCTGAGACTGTGACCTCATTGACCCAATGTGTTTGTGTTTTTCTCATCTAGCACCATGGAGGGGTAACAATAATGATAACAAAAAGTGAAAAACAGTCCACAAAGTTTACAGTTTAAATGGAAAAGACAGACAGAGCGAGGGAGGGGAAACAGACATACAGCAGCAGATCAGAGGTAGAGTTGAGAATAAAATCCAGTCTCCTGATGCTTTGTGCAGGATAGAAATCTCCCAGTTTCACTGGAGGACACACAGCTATCCATGGAAGCGACCTTATCTCTCTCTCTGTCTCTCTCCATAGACACACATCTATCTATCTATCTATCTATCTATCTATCTATCTATCTATCTATCTATCTATCTAAACACATGTGGCAGATACACAGCCTGGTATTTTTAAAGGATCCTTATCTGACACAGCCAGAACACACAGTGTGGTGGCGTGGCATCACAATTTTACTGACATGACTAATCCCACTAAGGGATACTGGCCACTCAGTGAGACCCTGCCACTCAGCTGATTTCACTGACACAGAAACGCAGTGATCTGAGTGTCTACTGAGGGTGGTCTACCCATCTCAGGACTGTATGTGGACATTTGGCATGGAAGATATAGGTTAATGTCCCTGCTCTGTCTGATCCAAAGCAGAATTTTTCATCCCAGATTACTCAGAATCTGACAGAACAGGGACTGGGCCCTGGGCATCCCCCTACTCAAGTCATTTTCATAACCATGAGACACACACAAAATTCCTTGGAAATGTTCTGACTGAAAGGCAACCCAGACTTTGGTTTCTGATTCTGAAAGCACCAGCCCCTGGCGCCCTTGTTGCTATGTGCAGTACTCATGCACATCCGCCTCTCACTCTATTTTAACCTAGAAACATCACCTTCGATTTTGTAAATACTTGTGGTGAAGACAGCAATTTACTGTGAGCTTTCCTCAGGGCCTCATTCATCTCTTTGTTCCTCAGGCTGTAAATGAAGGGATTAACAATTGGAGTCAGGACTGTCTAGAAGACAGAGAACATCTTGTTGAGGCTTCTCAGTGTGTTGTTTTTTGACATGTAGATGATGACTAGAGTTCCATAGAAAATTGTCACTACAGTGAGATGGGAGGAACAGGTGGAAAAGGCCTTTTGCCTCCCTGTGGTGGACGGGATTCGCAGGATGGTGGAGATGATGTGAACATAGGATACCAGGGTTAATTCAAATGGTGGCAGCATGAACATTGAGGAGAAAATGACAGCTGTAACTTCCAACATGCAGATGTCGCTACAGGACAGCTTTATTATTGGGCTTAAATCACAAAAGAAATGGTCAGTTTCATTGGGGCCACAGAATGTTAATTGTGAAATCATAAATATTATGATGGCCACAGATATAAATCCACCTATGCAAGATCCAGCCACTAGCTTGGTGCAGAACTTGCCGTATGTAAGGGCTGCATAATGCAGTGGTTTGCATATTGCTAAATATTGATCATAAGACATCACAGATAAGAGACAACATTCTGTGGCTGCAAGAGAACCAAAAATATAAAATTGTACAATGCAATGTCTAACAGAAATGGTTCTGTCCCCAGCCAGGAGACTGGCCAGCACCCTGAGAAGGATGGTGGAGGTGTAGCAGGCCTCCAAGCAGGACAAGTTCCCCAGGAAGAAGTACTTGGGGGTATGAAGATGCCGTTGGAGAAAAACTCAGTTCTTACTTTTTGTTTGGGTGCAGCAGAGTCACATACTTTATTATTTCTCAAGCAATTGCAATAGAGGGAGGGAGTGCCCTAGGACACAGGGTTGCCCCAGTCCTGGACAGGTCTCTCTACAGGTAAACAATTACAGCAGCATTTATACCTTTGTTACAGATAATAACAAGCAATACTACGGACACTAATAAGCAACAACTGCATTTTGTTTACACATAGGCAATCCTGCTATCTTATTTTTCTCACTTCTGGAAGGCACCAGTCTACATATTTGGTTATTAGTGCAAGGTCGTGACAACTTCTCACACAGTTCTTTTCCACTCGCCTCACACTATCCTCGCTTCTACAAGTCTCGCATTGAGATCCCCTACAAATCCTTGTCAATTCTTTCCCTTCTTCCACAATGCTGATCAGTCACAATTAGCACAACAATAAGGATGTTCCCAGCCTTCATCACAATGTAGATCACTAGAAACAGCAGGAAGAGAAGGATGAATTCAGGTTTTTTTATGTGTTGTATCTAGGAAAATTGAACAAACGCCTCAATATAATTTACAATATAAGAATTTGGATTAATACACATTGTCAATATCTCACTCATAAATGTCTGACCTCTACTTCCGGGCCTACCAGTCACTGTGTTACTTCGGATAATTCACTCACTTATCAACAGGCCATTTGTTCTGTTTATGCGAGACAGTCCTGTTTTGGCAAGAGTTTTATCTTGGTATGGTGCCGGACATGGTTTTGTCCAGTATCATCAAGGTAAGTGCCATTTTGCAGAGTGCACTGCTCCACCCCTGCCAGCATGCATGTGAGGTGACACCAAAGGGGGTGGGCTTATGCTGTTCTGGAAGTACAGAAAACTTTGGTATTCTTGGGATGTGCCAGTGGCTACCCTAGTCATTTAATATCTCACACCAAGAATTGTAAAAGTATGTAGACATTACGCTGCTCAGTGTGAAAACATGTAAATGATTTAAGGGCTTAAGACTCATTTTCAACAGGGATTTAAGGCAACTTTTTAAAGGTATTTAGGCACCTAACTCCCACTTATTTCAAAGAAAGATGCTTTGGAAAATCCCACTAGGCAACTATTTGTATCTTTAGGTGCCTAAATAACTTTGGAAATCCTGCCCTGAGTTGCTTTGAAACATAAGACATAGTTATAATTGAAAGCGTTTAGGATTTTGCCAAACAACAGAAAACGTGCAACCATTTTTTTTATTTCATTTTATTTTTGGGGTTTTGGCACCTGAAAATTAACATTTTTTCAGTTTTTTTTAAAAAAACATCAGTTTTTAATTAAAACAAAAATAAAAAAGTTGTATGAAAATGAAAAAAAAATATTGGAATTTCTAACATGGAAAAAATAATTTCCTCACCACATGAATCATTATTTTTTATAATGGGACTGTGAGTTGCGTGGCCAGATGTTAATGTGTGTTACTATAGCTGTATGTCCTAGTTATATGAGAACTCATGTGTGTATTTGTATGATCAAGATTTACACACAGAGCCTGCAAATTAATGGAACCAATATAAATTTCCATTTTTGGCGACGATCCATTTTGTGTTGAAAAAATATTTCAGTAGAAAATATTTGACTGACTCTAATAACAATTACATATGGAAACACACATACACAATTCTATGCATATACAAATTAAAACACTAATTAATATTCTGGGCCAGAAGCTTAGCTAATGCAATCTGGAGCTAAAGCCAAAGGAGTTACACTGATTTACACCAGCTGAGGATCTGGCCCACTTATGGAAATACATGGACATATATAAACATAAATCTACTGCACACAGAAAACAGAAGATTCATTGACTTTTATCAAGTTCAAAGCATTGATCATGAAAGCATTTGAAAGCAATTCAGACGTTAATGTTACAATTTGGATGAAATTTCCAAATTAATGAAAATTTGGTCCACAGACCTCTTTAGCATCTTTGAAAATATCAACCTTCATATGTAGGCTTGACAGAATTAGATTTTTATATATAATTTTGTCAGAAATATTAGTGTTTATTTTGAAGCATTTTTTCAATATTTATCAATTTAATTTTTCACAATTATGCAAAATTATGGGTGTTAAGTTTTTTTTTCCAATTTTTATCTATTTAAATTTTCACAGTTGCAGGAAATTGTGGGTGGGGAGTGGGCAATGGAGAGGGTCAGACAATAATTATATAATGACAGTAGACACCAAGATATAAAAAGTTAAAGTTTTATAATTGTTCAAACACAAATTGTCAACATGACATGTCAAAATATACAACATAAATATCCTTAAATGGAACTCTAATAAGTTGTCAAGTAGCATTTTCTTTACTTTGTCTATGTTTAAATTCTGATTATTGTCAATCGAAATTTTTTTTGTTGGCTTGTATGTGTTCGGTGCAATCAACCAATAAACCAGTTAACCAATAAAACCAGTAAACCAGTTAACCAATAAAATTCTAATCCATACAAGTCTAGATGTTGAGTTATGCATGCAAGAAACAAAGAGATAATCCTTTTCTTTTTTTTTAATGCCACTAATACTAACAACTGTCTAACTTACCTGCCAATTATCTACCATCATCTCAGCACAGTTGCCAATGTGCTACAAGGCAGTCTATTATATATCTAAATAATTTCTACTGTTGTGTTGCCAGGCAACGTGAACAGCAATTAGCAACAAGAGATGAAGAACTCAACCTTCCAAAATCACACTGGGTTCTGTCTGCCTTGGGGGTTGGGTTTGATCATCTTCGATCAGTTGGGTTTAGACCTGAAAAGATGGAGAGTCTCCTTGGGTTTGAACCAAGCTGCAAAGAGCAATGGTGCCAGTCTCACCCTTCTTTGAGATAGTGGGATGGTGCCTGCCACTGTTGTGCGATACCATGCAACACTGATGCAACTTCAGCACTGATAGCACCAGGGTTATAGCACCAAGGGCACATTGGGCTAGCCCCACAATTGGGGTTGGGCACCTAGAAGATTCGGAAAATCCCACTAAGGACCTAAATACATTTAAAACTCTGGCCCTTAGTCATGGCAACACTGAGAATTTCAATGCCCATGTTTTAGGTGCCCTGCCACCCAATGGTGAACCCTCAGCTAGGCATGGGGAGAGTTAGGCACCTAAAAATGGGACTCTCAGAGTCTAGCGCATGGAGTGAGGAGCTGTAAAACTAGCCAATAGGAAATGCCGAGAAATGGACTACAGTCTAAGCCACTGTGGTCCAAGGGAGTTGGGCACCTAACTTCATTCAGAACATGCAGCTGGCAGCCCTTTCATAGAGGTAGGTAACCTATTCATATCATGTCAGCTCTTTCTCAGGAAAAAAACTGAAAGAGAAAGACCCTCCCATTGGCTTATAGGCCACTGGATAGAGCACTCATCTGGCACATGGGAGACTTGTTTTAATTTCCCTTCTCTTCCTAGTTTGGAACAAGGGACTGGACCTGAGTCTTCCATATCCCAGAAGAGGTTCCTGACCAGCAGGCTATGTTCGAGGGTATGACTTTTACAATCTCTTCCCTTGAAGCTTTTCCACCAATTAACTACTCATTGGAGCAGGACCTAGAGCACAGATTTCCCACATGCCCGGTGAGTGCCCAAACCATGGGTCCTATCGCCATTTCCACTAGGTTTCTCTCGCCCTAGTAAAGGCCTAAGACTGCATTTTGCTAAGCACTGCACAAACACAGAATTAAAAAAAAAAAAGTCTTTGCCTATTATTTATTATTTGATTGTTATTAATCAGTGCCTAGGCACCAACCAAGATGAGAGCTCCGTCCTGCTAGGTGCTGTACAAAAAGAGTAGCAGTCAGTCTTTGCTCTGAAAATCTATCCATCCTAATGTCAGCAGTTCCTGCTTGCCCTAGAGGAAACATGTGAGTCTCCTGCATTAGAACGCAGGGCAGTGTCCCAATGCTCACATTCACTGATGCTGTGGCCAGTAATTTCCCTCTATATTCCCCCTCTGCAAAATTCTATCCATGTGAGCACACAGCTCATAAATCTCGATTTAAAGACCAGTCTGAGGAGTAATCAGTGGGGACCCCATGGAAACAGAACACGGATACATAAGAACACACAGTGTCAGACCAAAGGTCCACCTAGCCCCATATCCTGTCTTCTGATAGTGGGCAAAGCAAGGTGCCCCAGGGGGAATGAACAGAACAAGTAATTAGCAAATCACCTATTCCCAGCTTCTGGCAAACAGAGGCTAGGGACACCATCTCTGCCCATTCTGGCTAACAGCCATTGATGAACCTATCCTCCATGAACTTATCTAGTTATTTTTTGAACCCTATTAGAGTCTTGGCCTTCACAACATCCTCTGGCAAAAAAGTCCACAGACTGACAGTGTACTGTGTGAAAAAATATTTCCTTTTGTTTGTTCTAAATCTGCTGCTTATTAATTTCATTTGGTGACCCCTGGTTCCTTTGTTATTGTCCCTGCCAGCAGGTATATGGGATCTTGGGGAGCAATTACCACATAGGTGGGGTGCAAAATAAACTTTATTAAGAAAATGCCAAAACAGGGAAAATTCAATAGTGAGGGGTATGGGGTTTGTTAAGGTAGACAACTGGGAAGGGGTTTCTTTTAGCAAATAGTATAGGGGGTTTCAATAGTGGGGTACAATACAGTGGGG
>NC_133782.1:34618124-34627011 GCF_003597395.2 Chelonoidis abingdonii
TAAACAACTTAACAGCCAGGGAGGGGAGGCCACAGGAGAACAAAAACAAAATGGAGTATGGAGACAGCTGTAAGAAACAAAATGGAATGGGGGGATAGCTGTAACAGACAGTTATGAGAAGGAGTAAATAACACTTCTTTATTCACTTTCTCTATACTAGTCATGATTTTATAGACCTCTATCATATCTCTCCTTAGTTGTCTCTTTCACAAGCTGAAAAAGGAGGATTCCCCGTAGGCCTAGATGTGATGGAAATAGCATCACAGCCTCAGAATAAGGTAACACTCCTTATGATGGCCACGGAACCCTGGGCTTTCTGTGCAAAGATGGATTAAGAGACCCATCTGTCATAAACAGACAGTTAAGGGTTAATTCCTCTTTTACCTGTAAAGGGTTAAGAAATTCACACAGTCTGGCTGACACCTGACCAGAGGAACCAATTGGGGGACAAGATGTTTTCAAAGCGGGAGGAGGGAAATCAGTCTTTGTCTGTTCAGAAAAGTTTGTGCCAGAGTGAAGGATCCAGGAATCAGCCATCTAACATTTCTTAAAAGTAATAAGTGTTTAGAGAAGGAATGTATTAGATTATGTTTATTTTCTTTTGTGACTTCACTTTGCATAAGAAGGAGAATCAAATTGGGTTTCTTTTGTGTAACTTTAATTTTTTGCCATTCTTTGACTTACATGGAGAAATCCTGGCCTCATTAAAATTAAAGATGAAACCCTGTGTTTGCAAAATGGAGGCCTAATCCTGATTGCTGCCTTTGGATAAATACCAATAAAGCAGAGCGTATAGTTGAATCTGTCTTCCTTTTCATCCCTCCCTGCTCTGGAGCAGGAGAACACTTGCACTATGTCTATACCAAACAAAGCTCTGTGCTCCCTGACATACCAGCCAAGCAACTTCACTGGGTGCACTGGTGGAATTGAGGGCAAACCACACACACACATCTCCTTCTACTTGCCCAACTCCATGAGTGGGGGGGTGCAGCAGTTCTGCCGTGTCCTCTTGCTTCCTTGCACCAGAATGCAGGACAGATTGTAATCTGGATTTACAAGAAGAAGAAGAAGAAGAAGAAGAAGTACTGCTGCCCCAATACAGCCTACAAACGTATAAGAGATATAAATAATAATGGGCTTAAACATGGACCTACTGTAAGCCCTGCCCTTGAGTGGACAAAGAGGCTGGTGAGTGATCCCCTGCTACACCAGGAAAGGCCTTTGACTGGCATAGCATCTACTTCTCATCCTGGCCCTCTACCATCCTCCTGCATGAGGAGGGAACATAGCCACTGTGTAGGTAGCCAGCAGAGAAGTGTAAGGGAGTGCCTTGTGCCCTTCATCACAGCATAACCCAAGCCATAATAAAGTTAGATACTCCTGCTGCTGAGTAGAATGGCAGTAGTAGAATCAGAGAAATACAGGGCCGGAAGGGAGCTCAGTAAATCATCTAGTCCAGCCCCCTGCACTGAGACAGGACTAAGTAAACCTTAGACCAGCCCTGACAGCTGTTTGTCCAACCTGTTCTTAAAACCTCCGGTGATGAGGATTCCACAACCTCCCTTGGAAACCTGTTCCAGAGCTCAGCTACCCTGACAGGAAGAATATTTTCCCCCCAAATATCTAACCTGAATCTCCCTTGCTGCAGATTAAGCCCATTACTTCTTGCCCTATGTTCAGTGGTGTGAAAGTAGAATGAATTATATTGTAAGAATAGAAAGGATTAAAGAAATGTTGTCTGTACCTTTAAGCAAAACTGTTGGAATGCTGCAATCCAGGTGTCAGGAATACAGACATTAACATAGAACAATTGCACCGTTTAAGGGCAATTGGTGAAGCATTAGCCTTAGATCGTTACAGTTATAGTTCAGAAGTGGGATTAGCTGCTGTGCCCAGGTGGTTTTTACTGTCTTTTGCTTTTCTTTGTCCCTTTGTCTAACTCCTGCTCTTTTATCTGTGTAAAATAGACTGTTTAGCTTGCATGGCTGCTCCATTATTCTGGTGTAATTGCAGAGCACTGTGCTATAAACGAGTGTCTGACAAACTGTGTTCCTGAGTCTAACTTTGACAGTGATATGGAGAAAACTGATCACCACCCTCTTAGAACAGCCCTTAACATATCTGAAGACTGTTTCTCAGGTCCCGCTCAACGTTTTTCTCAAGACTTAACATGCCCAGCTTTAACATTCCCAAAGTCAGGTTTTATGAACTTCTATCATTGTTTCCCTTTCTGGTGTGTCTCCAATTCATCAACCCTTTCCTAAAGTTTGGTGCCCAGAATTGGGACAGATTCCAGCTAAGGCCTCACCAGTGCCAAGTAGAATGGGCATCTCTCTACATACAACAATCCTGTTAATTTCCCCGATGATTTAGCCTTTTTGCAGCTGCAAAACATTGTGACTCATATGCATTATGATCCAATATAACCCAATCCTTTCACATTACGACGAGTCATTATTCCCATTTGTGTTGGGAATTTGATTTTTCCTCCATAAGTAAGTACTTGCATTTGCTTTTAATATCATCTTGTTATTTCAGACCGTTCTCCAATTTGCCAAGATCATTTTAATTCTAACGTCCTCAAAAGTTCTTGCAACATCTCTCAACTTGGTGTCATCCACATATTTATAGCATACTGCCACACATCATAATGAAAGCATCCAATCATATGAATATATTAAGCACCAGGCTGCACTCTGCACACACCCGCTAGATCCTTCACAGTCAATAGACCATTGATATGTTTGAGTATGGTCTTTCAAACGCGTTTGTCTTACCCATTAATGGTAATTCACTAGACCACATTTCCTAGTTGGCTTATGAGAATGTCACGTGGGACTCTGTCAAAAGCCTTACTTGCAATGGATAATATCTTCTTTTGCATTGGCTCCTACACATTTACATAGACGACCTTCACACATTACATTCCAGATCAGAGAAATACTAAAGATAGGCTAGATTACTTTGGTCATCAAGTCCAGTCCAGGCTACTGCAGTTCCCGCATATAATCGAATTTTATCCAGTTCCAATTACTAGCTACTCAAGCAAATTTGTTTTTGTTTTTGTTTGTTTGCTTTTGTTTGCTGTGCAATGTGCTATCCTAGGGCTTGGCTGCTACAAATGTTTTAAATCAAAGCCCCCCTAACCAATATATTAAATCGCCAGCTCTTTCTAGTTTAGACCTGCCTAATAAGTCCACAAGACTAAGGTGGGTAATTCAGTGGGAATTGTATAGTAGACATAGGGTTAGAATGAAAAGCCACTGAAGCAGCAATTCAATACAGTAAAGCATGCTGCACTGTGGACCACAATCCTTGCAAGCTACACAGGATGTCCAGCAAAAGTAGTGCAGCAATCATTCCAAGTTGGCATTTGCTTAAAGTATGTCGCAGTAGCCAGTTCATTAACAGGTGCATGCAGTTACAATACCTGACTTACTGTGTGAGCATGAACAAACCACGGCTGCACATATTCCGAACAAGAAAGTGCACTATAATGTTCCGCCATATCCTCAGGCAAATCACACTTATTCAGCTGTGCTGGTACTGGTTCAGCAGTATCTATACTCCTGATTCTCTATTTGCATTACTTTAAAGATGTTGTTCTGATGGGTTTCTGCTTAAAGTTAAATGTAGAATATAGTGATGTCTGTACGACCAGAATTATGGCGCTTACCATTTATCACGTCAGGGAAGCTGTTTCAGAGGAACTTAGAACTCTTCAAAACGACATTAGTGAAGAATACTTCCTGAATGGTTTCACTATAGTAGTGACTCGAAGAAGGGTGGGGCATTCACCTTTGTTGGATTTAGAGGAGCCAAATAAAGCTGTTGTGGATTGGCACCATACACTTCCTCACTAGAAGAGTATTTGCATAACTCCGTGGAGCAAATGTATTTCTACTTTTGTTTGCAGAGCGCATACTACCAGGCTAATTGCATAAGTAGCAGAGAACTCCGCTTTATTACCACGAGGGATTTTGTTTTAAACGTGTTCCATACGTCTCACATCAGTCCCCAGTGCCTTCCAAAAATGATGTCATGATTCTGAAAGTCAACATGGAGTTCAGTTGTATTGAGATTATTGTTGGTTTGGAATACTACTGCGGAGCATGACAAATAACCTGCAGCCTTGTAGTAACTGCATCAGCAAGCGGCCTCGGCTCAGTAGGTCCAAATGCAAATGCAAATTTAGCAAACTGAGCTCTCTTTTATGGGCATAACAATTTCACTGGCTGGACTAAACTGATCCAGATATATCCTGCAATTACAAATGCTCCTCCTCCAACAGATTTGCAACTTTAGTTCCTTTTGGGTCTTACTCCTGGTATGCAATTTCATTCCCAATTATGCTTCTGTCTGTTATGTAACTGCCTCCTCTCAATGCATTGTAAATCTGTAACTTGTATCATTAAGTCTGTAAACCTTTTTGCAGACTTGTAACTTCAGCTATTGTTAGCATAGCTTTTAAGGTTGTAACCTTGCAGCTTGGCCTTTTAGTTTCCACTTATGAACTTCCAGCTTGCAATATCCCATCCCTCAGAGAGTGGTGAATGAGGGAGCGTTGAACAAGGGAGTGTTGTGTGGCTGGGCAGAGAGGACTGCAGGAGAGAGGAGCCGGCAAGAGCACGGCGCCAGGTGTGTTGAATATAATCTGCCCTTGAGAAGGCTGTCTATGGAAATGCTGTAAAGTAAGAAGAACTGGTATGCGTGAAGGACTGGTCTGGGATCTAGGTTGTAGGAACAGAGAAAAATCAGTGTACGTGACAGCGTCGCAGTTCCAATTAAGTGAGAAAGAAGGCTGCATCCAGCCTGCTTTTTGTCTCTCAGCAGCCTGGATTTGTGATCGCAGACAGAACACAGATCTACCATGCTTCGGCTTCTCGGCCTCATGCTGTCCTCAGGTCACTCTCTGCCTGTGTAGTGTGTGGGTGCATGGAGGTTTTGAATGCAGTGAATGTGTGGTGTGATGAATAAGCTCCATCTCTTTTCTATATGACCTACAGCTGCATTGTAAATCATACAACGTGTGACCCTGGGTTGTTTTTAGGGGAACTTAGACAACATGTTCATTGAACCATTACGAGAAATTACTACGGAGAGGTTCCTTAGTGTGGACAACAGATCCACAAGCTAGTTTCAAAAAGGTGAAAGATTTGATTGTACATAGTCCAGTACTTGCACTATTCAGTCCTGCATTGCCTACAATTGTAACTACTGATGCTTCCGACTATGGACTTGGCGCTGTCCTCACACAACTTCATGAGGACAACACAGAGAGGACTGTTGTGTTTGCTTCAAGGACACTAAGTAATGCTGAGAGAAAATATTCTATAGTCAAAAAAGAAGCACTTGCTTGTGTCTGCGATACTGAAAAATGGAGAACTTACCTGTGGGGCCGCATGTTCAAGTTGTGCACAGCCCACAGCTCTTTGAAGACGTTGATCACCACGAAAGGACTGGGAAGAGCAGGATACTGTATTGCTAGATGGTTTGCAAGACTACTCTGTTTCAATTATGAACTGGAATATAAGCCTGAAAACAAAAATGTGGTAGATGATTGCCTTTCTCGCCTGCCTTTGCCTTCACCAGATGGTCCACTGGAGGATGAGGATGTAGTAGTTGCGCTTCTTACAAGCACTCTTACTGCAGTTACAAGAGAACAATTTCAAGCTGCCTGTTCAGCGTGTCCAATTCAACAAAAACTATAGGAATTTCTGATAAAGAGATGGCCCAGTAACCCTGTCATAAACAGATCGTTAAGGGTTAATGTCTCTTTTACCTGTAAGGGGTTAACAAACAGTGAACCTAGAACACCTGAACAGAGGACCGACCAATCAGGAGACAAGATACTTTCAAATTTCGGTGGAGGGAAGTCTTTGTTTTGTTTTGTTTGTTTGTCTGTTGTTCTCTCTGGGTTCTGAGAGGGACCAGACATGTAAGCAGATTCCTCTAATCTCTCAGAAAACATCTCTTCTGTTCTAATTTTAGTAAGTACCAGGAGAAAGGCGGTTTAGTCGTTTTGATTGTTTTCTTTATTTGAAAATGTGTATTTGGCTGGAAGAATTGTATCTCTGTTGCAATCTGTATGTATGCTGGGGGGAGGCTTCTCTCTAGTGTCTATAAGCTGAAAGATCCTGTAATATTCCACCTTGAATTTACAGAGAATTCTTATTTTGTCTTTCTTTTATTAAAAGCTTTTCTTTTTAAAAGACCTGATTGATTTTTTCCCCTTGTTAAGGCTCAAAGGAAACTGAGTTGGTACTCACCAGGGAATTTGTGGGAGAGGGGAGGGGTTGAGGTGGAATTCCTCTCTGTTTTAAGATTCAAAGAGTTTAAATCACGGTGATCTTCCAGGGTAACCCAGGGAGGGGAAGCCTGGGAGAGGCAATGGTGGAGGAAAGGGTTTACTTTCCTTGTGTCAAGATCCAGGGGATCTGGGTCTTGGGGTCCCCAGGGAAGGTTTTGGGGGGACCACAGTGTACCAGGCACTGTAAGTCCTGGTTGGTGGCAGCCTATCAGATCTAACCTGGTAATTAAGCTTAGAGAAATTCATGCTGGTGCCCCATCTTTTGGACTCTAAGGTTCAAGGAGGGGATTTATACAAACAGTAAAAACCTTGACCCAGTTTTGCTGCCTTATTTTAGAGTTCGGGATTAACTTTATTTGCTCGATGGCTGTGTGCTACAAGGTACACATCAGTTACTTGTGCCAGAAGAATTACAGTCAAAATTCATACACGTGGCACATAATACTCATTAAGGAATTGTCAGAACCAAACAATGACTACGGGATCTGTATTGGTGGCCAGGGATGGACTCTCAAACTGAAGCACTCATAAAATCCTGTGTCACTTGCCAAATGCATGATAAGACAGCGTTGACATGTACCCGTCCATTACAGCCTGTTCCTCTTCCTGAATCTGCATGGGAAAAAGTGATGATTGACATTGTAGGACCCTTTGATACTGCTCCAATTAACTGTCATTATGCAATCACTTTAATAGACTATTTCAGTAAATGGCCTGAAGTAGCATTTACATTGCAAATCTCTCTTCAGTTTTTAGCAGGGAAGGTAACCCTGGGGAACCGGTTTCAGATAATGGTAGTCAATTTACTTCCCCGGAGTTTGAAACTTTTCTAGCAGAGAGGAACATTTTACACAGAAGGTCATCTCTATATTACCCTCAAGCCAATGGGGAAATCAAATGGTTTAACAGAAGTTTGAAAGAGAGTTTGCAAATGACTAAACTGGAAGGGCAACTGTGGATCCCCTTCGCTACTGATTTCTTGCAAGCATACTGGGCTACATGACATGCCACAACGCAAAGAGCACCTGCAGAGTTACTGCATGGGAAACAGATGAATGCTAAACTGAATATTGCTGGATTGTTAAAGGCATGACCTGAGACCCCAAGCAAGGATGATGTGAAAAAAACAGTTAAATAGAACCAAGCAAAGTATAAGGCTTTCACAGTCAAGCTGTGGGGTGCTAAGGAACCAAAGTTTGAGTTTGATTCTGTCGGAGAAAAACTCAGTTCTTAGTTTTTAGTTGGGTGCAGGAGAGTCAGATACTTTATTCTGTTTAGCAGCTACAGAAGGAAGAGAGTGCACTAGGATATAGGGTCTCCCCTTCCTAGACAGGTCTCTCAACAGGTAAACAATTACAACAGCATTTATACTTTTGTTACAGACAATAATAAGCAACAGCTGCATTTTGTTTATACATAGGTCATCCTGATATCTTGTTTTTCTCACTTAAGAGACTCCAGTCTACATTTCGTATTATCTACACAAGGTCGAAGAACAACTTCTCCCACAGTTCTTTTCCACTCGCCTCACACAATCCTCGCTTCTACAAATCTCGCATTATTAGGGTTACTGCTAGCCTGACTCTTGCTAACAGAGACTGTCATGCATTAAGATCCCCTACAAATCCTTGTCAGTTCTTTCTCTACTTCCATGCTCCCCCCTTTTGTACTTCTAGTACAACAAATATTTTCTAACCTCTATTTGCATTAAGCCATGGATTTCAGATTCTACATCAGATGTTTCAACCTTAAGGGTTTTGATTGGATGTAATGACAATGCATGATTAGCATGGACATGAAAGGTATTTCTTTTAGTACATCCTTTACAACAATAACATAATCCTAAAATAACAAATAGCAATACAAGCAATAGCATTTCCATAGCAATAATATGACGGGGTTGTTGTACAGTTGTACATACTTTTCAACTTGATATATATATACTGAAGCATGTGAATTTGCCCTTGTATTTCAGAGATTCTTTGAACCTCTGGTAACACTGAAAGAAAATTTTGAAATCGATCAGATGCTAAGCTGGTCCAATTAAAGGGAATCTGGAACCTAGGGCTACTTACAAAATTCTGTCTGCAGGCCAGTAAACAATATGATTACTTGCAGCAGTGGTAAGATTGATATGTGTATCTCTCAATGTGGTAGCTTTGACATACACACAGATATCATTGGCTTGAAAAAATAAGTGTCCTGTCAGGGTAGTTCCTTGTTTCTTCTACCCTCCCAACAAACACTGCCATGAGCAGTGACAACTTCCCCTGGCTTCAGTTTATGGATACACTGAAGCTGTGGGGTTTCTGATGGCCAAAATGTCCATTGACTCCCTATTACTATCCAAAATGTCAGGTATTATTCTAGGAGCACTGACCTTAAAGCAGTTAGGTATACCCGGTGGTCTAATTTCCGAGATGTCTCGGTGAATAACCCAACCCCACATGCATTCTCCCCATGGAACTGGTAAGATTCGGTATGTGGGAGCCCACACCTCCCTAACCAGTCCATATGCTTGGAAGGAGCACTGTGAATGTCCACACTTCCACCCAGCATGTCTCCAAGTATGTCTCC
>NC_133782.1:34628979-34642815 GCF_003597395.2 Chelonoidis abingdonii
GTTTAGTCAGACAGGGTGGGAGTTGGAGCAGGAAGTTGGTTGGCAGACGAGCAGAAGGAGTTGGAGAAGAGACAAGAAGAGTTTTGAGAGAAACAAAGGCAAGTTTGAGGAGTGCTGCAGTGGGCTGAGAAATCCAAAAGAACCCTAGGTAAGGGGCACCTGGCTTGTGTAGAAGGAGGGAAGAAGCCCCTCACAAGCTGAAGGGCAGGAAGGGAAGTAACCAGGGGAAAGAACCGCTAGTACAAGTGGTTCACCACAAACCTCAGAGCCCCTGGGTTGGGACCTGGAGAAGGGCGGCGCCAGGTCCCTCCCTCTCCACTCCCCTCACAAGGACACTAGTGGGGTATTAAAATATCGGTTCAGAGGCAAGCAATGCCCTGAACCTTCCCCAAAGAAGAGAAAGCGCCAAAGACCAGCATAACAGTACCGGCAATTTTGCCAACATGCTGTCAGAGTGGGATTTGCTACGGTGAGGGACTTAGTCCAGGGTTACGGCAAAACCTCCATCCTTAAGATAGGACGACGTGGTCAGGCCCTTATACAAGCCACCGCGGCCCAGCAGGAGGCTCCCGGGTTCCAACAACTGCCCAGGAGAGCGACTAGAATGCAGCAGGGGCCAATCATTTTGTTGATGAATCAGGCTGCTCAGGACCGAGCCCTGCTGAAAGACCTGGTGAATCAGCATGAGGTCCTTATGGGCAGAATCGCAACTGTGAAGGACCCGGACCATACGGGCTAGCCATTGCCTACAGAAAATGACATGGGCGAGGATGATGTGGGGAGGCTACCTCCTGGCTTTTGAAAGAGCAGCCCTGCGGGAGGCCTAGCCCCAAGAATTTCAATGGTCTGGTATCCTTGCCCCATTACCTTGTGTGGGGAAGCCCAGAAGGTCTACTATGATATGGCTGCAGAAGCTGCCAGCATTTATTCCCAGCTAAAGGCAGAGATCCTGGCAGTGTTCGGAGAGTAGTAACGATGGCACCGCGAGCCCAGAGGTTCCATGAGTGGCGATATACGGAGGACAGACACCCCTATATGTTGTTTGACCTAATCACCTGATCCGGAAATGGCTGCGCCCTGAGGCCATTAGCTCTGAGAGATGATGGAGGTACTGGTATTGGACCGCTATTGAGGGGGCTACCACCAGTCTCAGGTCTTGGGTTGGCTGAATGATCCCTCTACCTATAAAGAATTGGTCTCCCTTGTGGAAGACAGCTGGCAGTCTGCGAACTGTTCCAGACCCCAGGCGGGGAGACACGGCCAATCAGGAAGCCACCCAAAACCAAGGCCCGGACTGTCGAGAAACTATAGGAGAACTGTAACGGGGAGGAAGACACCAAGGAATGGCTTGAGGCCAGGAAGGGACCTGGGGGTTTGGGAAGAGAGGTGGGGGGCTCA
Source organism: Chelonoidis abingdonii (assembly GCF_003597395.2). Lineage (NCBI taxonomy): Eukaryota > Metazoa > Chordata > Testudines > Testudinidae > Chelonoidis > Chelonoidis abingdonii. The sequence goes on from NC_133782.1 coordinate 34,630,378, forward strand.
AATAGCCCCAGCAGGGGTGACAACTGAATAAGGGACGGTGTTATGAGTGTGGGGAATTGAGGCATATAGCGCCCAATTCGCCCAACAAGGAAGAACCTATTGCAGTTGTAATCTGTGGGGTTAGAGGGAGCAATGTGGCCTTATCGGCCTGGTAGGGGTCACAATGACCTCACATGGATATACAGACCTGTAAAATGAAGAGTTATAAGACCATCGCATTTAATAGATTCTGGTGGGTGCTGTCACGCTGGTCTCGGGAAGCTGGTGAACAGACCAACTAACCCAGGCCAACACACAGGGGTAACGTGTGTACATGGCACTGTTATTTACCACAGTTCTGGTGCGGATTGAGATTCCAGGGGAATTACTACCGGTTCAGCAGGAGTGGTCCCCAAGCTCCCCTACGCTATTTTGATTGGGAAAGACTCCCGGGTTGAGAGCTTACTTACCCGATATAGCCAGGGAAGGTTACAATCCCCAGGCTGGACCGGAGGCAACTACAGATAGCCTCACCCATGTTTGCCCGTTTGCTCCAGAGTTATTCTCATCCCTGGAAACCCCGAATGGTCTAGGCGAAATGAAGGGCGGATAAAGGTTAGGGACCAGGATTCTAGCAGCGAATCAAAAAACTTCCTTGTGGGTAGGCGAACCTGCTCAGGACGACAGGAGGTGATTCAGGCCAAGGAAGACTCGAGGTGTTCTAGCCCAGGAGCACCCCAGGGGAAGAGTTAGAAATAGGCTCCCTAGAATTAGGTCAGTTCCAGTACTGGACGTGAGACCTTTGGGCAGGACCAGGCCGAAGATCCATTATATGTGAACGTGAGGAAGAGGTCGTGGAAGTAAATGGGATGGCCTGGGGAGGAAAAATCAAAGGCCCAAAGACCATATTATGTGCTCAAACACGAACTTTGTACAGGATAGAGCAAATACGAGGGGAAGAGTAGAGCAACTCTTAGTCCCACGGAAACACATAAGGGCCAGTACAGAGTTAGCTCACAGTCATCTATTTTGGGGATATCTGGGTAGGACAAGACACTGGATAGAATTCCTAAGGAAGGTTTATTGGCCAGGGATATTGGCGCAGAAGGTCCAGCGTTATTTGTGCCTCCTGCCCTGAATGCAGTTGCATAGCCCCCAACTCACTTCCGGGCCCCATTAGTACCTTTTGCTATTACGACGTCCCTTCGAGAGAGATAGCCATAGACATATGGGCCATTAGAAAAATTGGCACGGGGCCACCAAAACATACTAATCATCCTATGACTATGCCACACGGTATCCAGAGGCCATTCCTTTAAGAAACCCCACATCAAAGGCAATAGCAAAAGAACTACTACAGGTTTTCTCCAGAGTGGCATCCTAAGGAGATCCTGACAGACCAGGCGAACCCTGTTTCATGTCAAACTAGTGAAAGATTTATGTGCCCTGCTCCTCATCCAGGCCATACGGACCTCAGTCTACCATCCACAAACAGATGGACTGGTCGAGCGATTTAATCAGATCCTTAAAGTATGATTCCAAGCAATGGTGGTAGCACAGGATGGAAAAGACTGGGATATCCTTCTACCATATCTAATGTTTGCTATATGGGAAGTTCCCAGCGTGTCGACGGATTTTTCTCCCTTTGAAACTATTATTTATGGACGCCACCCACGCGGGATATTAGATATCGCCAAGGAAGATTGGGAGGAACAACAAACCCAGGGAAGAATGTCATTGAGCATGTGACACAGATGAGAGGTGAATAACTCAAGTAACCCCGCTAGTACGGGAACATTTGGAAAAAGCACAAGAGGCCCAGCGGCATATTACAACCGTCGGGCAAAAAAATACGGAGATTTCAGCTGGCGGGAACGGGTGATGATGTAAGTACCGACAGCGAAAGCAAACTTCTAGCAGCTGGCACGGCCCATGAGATACGTGGAAGCCACTTGGGGAAGTGAACTATAAGGTTAGACAACCGGACCGCCGAAGCCAGACGCAATCTACCACATCAACTTACTGAAGCCCTGCATGGACAAGAGAGACGTAGTCTGGTCATTCGAGGAGCTTCTTACTTCGACACGACACCCACAGGCACGGTTAAAAGATATTCTCCTGAATACCCAGAAACAACGAACAGGGAAGTCATTGAAATGATCCTGGAACCAGTACGTATTTCTTGTACATAACTGGGCTCCCCACTTCGGGTCTTTGTTCCAAGATTTGTAAGAGTGGCGAGATTTGGGATCCCCCTGAGGTAGGTAGCCTAGACCATTTTTCCAGAAATTTACGGGAGTCTGGACCCTTTTTACAGGAGTCCAGACCCATCCTAAATACATAAAATGAGCCGGCATTCGTTTAGGGAACTGTCCCGACTTAGACGTCTGGTTACCCAAACAGGAGGACTTCAGACACCAATCACAGAAGAAGGAAATTCGGGTTCGTCAGAGCGATACCCGGTGCAACACACAAAAGGAGCCCACAGGCTACTGCCTCAATCAACCTTGCTTTCACACCAAGGGTTTTACCCAAAGTGCAGTGCGGCTGTGATTGTGCAGATTCCACTCACTCAGACCGCTGGGACAGGAACTCCTTGGTTGGCCGATCCTTGGATGCAGATGGCACCCAGATTCAAACACTCCACAGGAGGATGGACAGACACAGAGACAGGACAGTCCTCAATCCGGACAAAACACAGAAATAATTACCTGACCAGATTCCTGATGTCAGATCCAGGGATCCCTACCAGAACAGAGTGAGAACCAACAAGTTCGATGGCGTAGACTTCACTGTGATTGTGTGCCTTTCCGTTCTAGTGGAGGACCGCTTGGGCCAAATGCCTAGGTGCCGGCTGCCACAGTCATTCTAGAAAATGGTCAGGAATCACACAGGCCCAGTGAAGACAGTTGCCATCTCGGTGGCACCTCCAAATTGTCAAAGTTAGATTCAGGAGTTAGAGTTAGATTCAGGTACTCTTGTGCCCCTGTCCTCCTCCCCCTGTTCCCACATTTCCCTGTGTCCAACCCCAACCAACCCCGACCCTGTGTCCTTGTCCCCCTTCCCCTGTCTGCATGTGTCTCTGTGCCCCCACCCAGCCACCCCCATCCCTGTGTGTCCCTGTCACCGTCCCCCTTCCCCATGTGTCTTTGTGCCCCACACAGCCACCTCCATGCCTATGTGTCCCTGTCCCCCTCTCTGTCCCCATGTGTCTCTGTGCCCCCCACAGCCACTCCTCTGTCCCTGTGTCCCTGTCCCCTAACTCTATGTGTCTCTGTGCCCCAATGCCACGACTCTGTCTCCCTCCCCCGTCCCCATGTGTTTCTGTTCCCTCACCCAGCCTCCCCATCCTTATATGACCCTGTCCCCCTCCCTGTCCCCATGTGTCTCTGCGCCCCCACCCAGCCACTCCATACCTATATGTCTCTGTCCCCCTCTCCTGACCCCATGTGTCTCTGTGCCCCACAGAGCCACTCCCTTGTCCCCCTATCCCTACCCCCATGTGTTTCTGTGCCCCCACCCAGCCTCCCCATCCCTCTATGTCCCTGTCTCTCTCCCCTGTCCCCCCACGTGTCTCTGCAGGGCCGGCTCCAGGCACCAGCCCAGCAAGCAGCTGCTTGGGGTGGCCGAGGGGATACGGTGGCACTTCTGGGTCTTCAGCAGCAATTCGGAGGCGCATCCCTCGGTCCCTCTCGAAGAGAAGGACTGACCACCAAATTGCCGCTGAAGAGGTGATTTTTTTCTCTTTTTTACGCCGCTTGGGCTGGCAAAAACACTGGAGCCGGCCCTGTGTCTCTGTGCCCCCACTCAGAAACCCTCTATCTATGTGTGTCCCTTTACCCCCTCCCTCACCCCCATGCAGCTCTGCATCTCCCTTCCCCCCGTGGCCCTGCACCTCCACTTCCACTGAGCCCCTGCCCCAGTCCAACCCCCACAGCACCCAATGGTGTCTGTCTCCCCACAGCCCGTTTCTCTTCCATCGGTGGCAGGGAGCTGCTGCTGTTCTTGTGCCACAGCTCCCTCTCTTGAGAAGAAGGTGGAACTGCAGCAACATTTCAGCAGAAACTTTTTTCTGTGCAAAAAATAAATAAAATAAAATATGCAGGCTCATAATTATGCATGCATGCAGTAGCGCAGAATTCCCCCATCCACATACAATGCAGTAGGTGATCAAAATATTCTTGGAAACAAATCCATCTTCCCACAGTATTTCAGATGAAAGAAAGAGCATATATATATAATAATTAAAGACTCCTTGGGAAAGAGAGAGTGAGCATGGACAAGCGTTAGGATGACTCCATAGCTTGGTGGCTAAAGCACAAACCTTAGGCTGTGGGAGAGACAGGATCTGGTACCCCTGTTCTCATGACACTTTAGATAGTATCCAAAGTGGAAAAACTTCAACTGTTATATCCCTGGGGGTAGCCTGTTTAGGAAGAAATCACTTGAGGCCAGAGAGCAGACAGCTAACAAAACTACCATTTATTTACAGACACAGAGCTCACCTAACCGACCAAAGCTGGCTGGGCTATCCCCTAATAATCAAACTCAGTTGCCATAGGAACAAAAACCATGACAACCAAATACACAACATATTAACTCACCCCCCCCCACGAATAAGAACATCCCTAAATAAACAACCACTAGGCTAGAGAAGGAGAGGAGACTGCCTCCATTCCAGGCTAAAACCTGGGGATTATTTTGGCCGCCAGAACGTGGGTTCACCCTAGCTAAAGATCCAGGCTCGAGAGGAGGCCTTCTGTCTCTAGGGTGGATTACGGCGAACTTCTGGTGTTAGTTGCCACGTAGGTGTCTGAAAGTGGATAGGCTCAGGGTCGCGCAGCAGAACAGGTGAGGAGGTTGTATCCACTCGTGCGCAAAGGGGTAGTATCAGCCACCGGCAGTAATGGAGGGAATAAGTCAGGAACAGGTGATCGTGATCAGTGTCCTCACCAGAAAGAGGTGAGTCAGACCACTCAACGCAGATGTGTCCTGAGGAACTAGCATGACCTGGCAGCAGGTGATCCTAACTGTGTGCGCCAGTAAGATTCTCTCAGTCAGCGGACTGTGTAGGAAACAGGTCCTGTTTGAGTGATGATGGTGACAGGGACCCTTTAGCTCTGGAAAGTATAATTCCGAGGCCAAAACTGGCTGTCCTGGGGCTAAAAAGGTTTCGTCTTTTGCTCTGGTGCTCATCTGATGACTTGAATATTGCGCTGATTGTTGTACAATTTGTTGGGGTTCAGAAAGGTTTCAGCAGAGTATAGCAAGTGCGCAGCTGTCGTTCATCATTTAGAAAGGCCAGGGATGCCTGGGTCGTAGCATGAAGGTGTGTTTTCTGTAGGGGTGGGGGGAAAGTAAGAAGGTATGCCAGACGCTTTTGAATGGAGTGTTGTCCTCTTGCTGATTTCAAAGCATGTTTCATTGTCTGCCAATCTTCAGCTAATCCCGTGTGGACAAGTGTTTTGGGGCACCGCCCCTAAGGGCAAATGCGGGTCGCCTGAGTTACCGGCCGCCTGATGTGCATGTAATCCGCCCCACCGTTCTGCCTGTCCTTGGGCCTCCCACTAAATTGGGGCCGGCTGTAACTCCTGACGGATGGACGAACGCTCGCGCCGTGCGCGTCGTAAGTCGCTCACGCGAAGTGTTCTCTGGGCACAGGGAGGATTCCGCTGGTCCCGACCGAAACGACTAAAGAGTCCCCATAAGGTTTTTGGATAGGTATCTCCGGGCGGCATGGTAGTGGAGGAGCCTGCTATTGAGTATGACCCACGACTGATCGGCCATTTAAGAGTGGGGCGTATGGCTCACCCTGCCAGTGCTGAAGAACTGCTTCCTTTCACAGGGGGCCCAGCGGAAGCTCAAGTTTAAGGGGACGAATTCCGGACTGCGACGCGTGTCGATAGCAGGCCGAAGTCGCAACACCTGTTGGGTGCTAGACGGGTGCCAGGAGCGCCTCACTGGTGGGGTGCATTCTCTGCACACGCCTCAAGAAGCCTCGTAACCAAACATACCAAACTTTTGTAATCTGCATTGGCAAACTAGCACCCTGGTCGGTCGCAATGAACCAAGGGCCGCAAAACCCAACTAAAACTAGTCTATGTGCAATTTCCTTCATGGCGCGCCACCGCATTATTCCACGAGCGGCTAAGACGCGTGAATCGTCAAACTGTTCTACACATCTGTGATCCGGTCAGTGGGGGTGGACATAATGTGAAACACCTGCCACCTGCGTCCTCCCCCCCAGAACCAACAAACAACAAACAGATATTTGGCCGGACCATAACTCGTCCTCGGACATGGCGTAGGTAACAAGGCTCGGCCTGAGACCATAATCCTGGCGGCCACTAAGGCGCATTCTAAGGTCTCTTAATGAAGCGCCGCCCTGACTAAAACCTCCCCTCGCCACATAAAATTGGAGAATGATTAGAAACCAATTATAGATGAGATTTTATGCATGGTGGGGTGGGGACACATAGCAGCACACAGTGTCCCAGCACTGAGGACCTATGCAATGACTTTGGGGATTGGGAGGTCCATGCACCCTTATCCCCTTGCGGGTTCGCTTAGCCCCGCATAACTAACCAGCAGTGAAAAGAGAAATGAGCAGAGACTACAGCAACTTCGTGGACTTGGGAGTGCGCTCACCCTATTCAGGTAAGCTGTAAAAAGTAGCCAGCGGCTGCAAGCAACAAGGCGTAGCATGAAATGTGGCATGGGGCCATGAGCTATACCCGCACACCCAGGGGAGAACAGAGGTTGCAGGAACCCCATCATTAGGTGACTGTGGGCGAGTTCTAAACTCCCATATCCTGTAGTTATGGAGAGACTACTAGGTTGAATAAGTTATCGCGCTCGGAGAGCTGGAGAGGTGGGACCCTGTTGGCAGTGACTCATCATTGGGGGAATGTCAACCTCACAGATGAGACTAGCGGAGGATGCGTCGCCATCTATATGTATGTATATAATCGAGAGACGAGAGAAAAGACTGCGAAGTGCTCTGTGTGTGTATATCTCTATCTCTGACCCCAGGGCCCAGAAACCACGCTAGTGAGTGGAGCAGATGGACAGAGCAGCTTCATGAGGAGAAACTGCCCAACATGGAGGTGAGCTGGAGGCTGGCCCCAGCTGATCGGCGACGAAGGCCCCCCCCGTTTGGGGGATAGATGAGAGAGACTGGCAGCTGGGAGCTCAGAGCAGGTTAGCCTGAGAGAGAAATTAAGTGGGACACAAGGCAGAGGACCTAGATATTGATAGATGTCTAGGAAAGAAGGTGGCTGAGATAGCATGGACACCAGTGGAGGAGAAGGTCTGGGTCCAGACTCCTACTGATGAGGGAAGAACAGATCTCTGTAACCGTGTGGTGCAAATGGGGACCAGGAGATACCATAACTGCTAGCGATCGCTTATCTAAAAAATCAAAAAGCCAGTATTGACCCTCGCCCACAGTCACTGTGGAGGACATTAAGGGGAAGAGAAATACCCACCAGGATCCTCGCGATGCCGCGGGCCAGCACAGAGTACATGGAGAGGCTAGCGAAGGAGGATAGGCTCGCGCCTCTTGTCCAGAGTGTCAGCTACGATAGCCTCGCCCACACTGCGGGGGCGCGCGCGCGGCGACAGGGCCGCTTAATACCTCGCCATAATAAAGGTACCATTTGGAATGCATAGCCATGGATCTGATCCGGGCCCGTGGAGAAGACAGCGCGGGCCCAACACAGGTGCGGCTTGTATGAGACTATGAACCCTGATACCCGGAAGCCGTCCCGTACGCACACAGGCTTCTAAGACAATAGACTAAGGGAGCTAGTACAAGGGATCCTTTCCCGGCGGGCTACCCAAGGAGATACTGACTGATCACGGCAACCTTCGTGTCCAAGCTGATGAAAGATCTCTGTTCATATGCTCCAGTGTAACAAGCCCTACGGACCCTCTTGTACTACTGCTACAACACAGACGGTCTTGTAGAAAGATTCTAATAGGACCCTCAGGCCATGAGTCAGGAAAGTGGTGAGCTGGGATGGGAACTGGGCATACGCCAGTGCCTTTACCTCACTGTTCGCCATCCGGGAAGTGCACAAGCTCCAAGGTTTCTCTCTCTCGCATTCAAACACTAAGGGCGCCACCCTGAGGCATATGGAATATAGCCAGAGTAGTCGGGAAGAGGAACCAATCCCAGAAAGGAACATAGTCGAGCAATGTACTAGCAGATGAGGATCAGAATAGCCCAGTTACAGCCCATTGTACGGGAACACTGAGAAAGCACAGGAAGAACCCAACGAACCTCATATAACGCAAAACTACAAGCAAAGCTCGACGGTTCCAACCAGGCAATTCGAGTAAAGTCCTGGGCCCACAAGCAGAAGGCAAGCTGTTGGCCCAGTGCAGGACCCCTATAAGTGAGCTGAAGCCGTGGAGAGTTAAACTATAAAAGGTGCGGCAGCCAGGCTGCAAGGAAACCGGAAGCAAATTGACCACATCAATCTTCTAAAACCGTATTGCATGATCGAGAAGCAGCTTAGTCACCCAGGAAGGACCCTTCCCCCCAGGAGGATAACTTACCATGAGCAGTGAAGATATCACCCGACTTGATGCCAATCCAAAAACTCGAGAAGCTGACATGATTAATTGAAACCGAGATGTGTTTCTCTACAAAACCAGGGTGGACGACTGAGACCTACACATATCCGCCACGATACCCGGAGCCAAAGGTAACACTGAGACCGATTGAATCCCGCAGCCAAGAAAGAGAAGAAATCGGTCGAATAAAGAAAATGTTAGAATAAGGCCGTTATATTGAAGAAATCCTCAGTCAAGTGTGCATCCAGGTCGTCTAGTGCCCAAACCTGATGGTAACCTGACAGATGCTTAAAGACTCTTCGCCGACTGAATGAAGTATCCCAATTTGATGCATACCCCATACCAAACATCGATCGAACTGGGACCGCCTGTAGTGCCTACGATCTTGACTACACGGATTGACAAAGGGTAAGTGGCAGATTCCTTGACGCAAGAAGGCGAGAAAAGACAAGCGTTCTCTACCCCAGATGGCATCCAGTACACTGTCCTCTTTTGGTTACATGGGGCCCCAGCCACATCCAGCGCCTCATGGAATAAGCTGCGCGCCCCATAACTAGTTATGCAGCTGCAACCTAGGATGTCATCAACCATTACGCCAGACTGGGGAACCACTTGGAGAAAGTTGAAGCAGTACTATGCACTTAAGGCGGGCTGGCCTCACTCTAAGCCTGCTAAATGTGCCAATAGGACAGCAAGGGCTAGGTACCTGGGATATATTGGTAGAAGGGTGTAGTGAAGCCCCAAACTAAATAAGCTAGAGGCGATTCAAAAACTGGCCGCAGCCGACATGAAAGAAGCAGTCTCTGCATTCCTAGGCGTGGAGGCTATTACCGACGTTTTATTCCACTTCACCAGTACAGGGGGCAAGTCCCTAATGGACTGGTGAGGCCCGAGTCCAGACATGGTTAAGTGTGGACGATGCAGCAAAGGGGGCATTTTTAGGACCTTCAGACAGCCCCTGTAATACCCCATACTCGTAGCCCCGACATTTACGCCAAGGAATTATTTTACAGCCAGATGCGTTCTGAGGTGGGGTTGGGGGGCGGTTCTGTCACAAAGATTGGAGAAGAACACGAGTCCTCTACCTAAGCAGAAAGCCGCGCCAAGAGAACAGTAGTATGCAAGGAGGTCAGAGAGAAGCCTTGCTGTCAATGGCCAGGAGACACTGCGGTATAATCTAGGCCGGGGATTTACTCTTGGTGATTGGACATCGCACCCTCCCGGTGGAATGCAGAGAAATAAGAAAAAGAATGCAGAGGGTCACCAGGTGTTCCTAATCCCTCCAACCATTCCAGTTTACGCGCATATGGCACAGGGCTGGATGCCCCACTGCAATGCTGATGGTCTTTCACGGAGCACCTGCCTGGCACACCCAGTGCCAGCCTATGGTGTTGAGCTGAGGGGGTGATATGTGAATGGGCACGCAAATGCTACAGTAAAATACTGAGGACAGTATGTTAGCCCCAGGCTAAACAAATCCCTAGTAGCCTGGTAACACAAAGCAGTTGCTCCAGGTTAAACAAGGCAGCCTGGGGACAATAAGATCTTTCTAGAAGGCAGGGAAGAATAGCTACATTGATTGAAACACCGCAGCCTCAAGGCCAGGCTAATCAGGGCACCTGGGTGAAAAAGGCTCACCCAGTCAGGCAGGAGGAGCCAGAGCGAGGAAGTATGTGTGAGGAGCTGGGAGCAAGAGCGAAGGAGCTGAGACTGAGAGGTGTGCTCGGAGGACTGAGGAAGTACAGACAATCAAGCATTACAGACACCAAGGAGGATAGGTCCTGTGGGAGGAAAAGAAAGTGTTTGGGGAGCCTATGGGGAAGTAGCCCAGGGCAGTGTAGCTGTCAGTGCAAGCTGTTACAGGAGCACTTAGACAGCTGCGATCCCAGGGCCCTGGCTGGAACCCCGCGGAGTAAGAGAAGCCAGTGCTGGCAGCCGAACTCACACTTGCTAGTGACTGGAAGTCTAGGAGAAGCTCACACAGACAGGTGCCAAATCTGCACGCCGGCTTTAAGCCCAGAACTAGTGTTAAAAACACAACAAGCCAACCAACAAAACAAAAACGGGACAGCAGGTCACTCTGCCTCTTATATGGAGGCAGGGCCACCCTGTCCCACCCCACAGAGCTCTCCTATCAGCGTAGCACTGTAAGCATCCTGACAGCTTCAGCTCCTGGGCAGCAAGACTCTCCGTGTCCTGACTAGCGGGAAGCCTTAGAGAGACGTCAAACGAGCATGGTACTACTCCACTTAGAGCGTTGGTTTTCACTGCACTGATACGGTGGAGTTGATTAATGCAGTGGCCCCCCTTGCACTGAGCGAAGTGCCTCAGCTCTGAGCAGCTTGCCTCACTCCCGTGCCGGGTGCCGGATGTTCGGTGCCCGAGGCCACGTGACTCCCATCTACACAGGTCCTAGGGCTGCGTCTCAATGCAGTGTGTCTTGCGTCCACCAGGGAATGATTGGCCATGCAAATAGCTGTGCGCAATGTTCCCAGACATTAGCCAAGGTCAAACTCCGAAGTCATCCCTCTGACCACGTGTTGGAAATTTGTGTGATTGTACACCTTGCTAGTGTTGGGGCAGTTTCGAGTACACACCCTGCTCCGAATTATGAATGCATCTCCATGTCCTGAGTAAAATATGAATAAACACATTTTAGCCCTTGCAACTGTTACCTTTTGTTGTGGCGATGATTACCCTGCTGGGTGGCAGTGTCCATGCGCTCTCTGCTGACGAGTGCACAGTCCTGGCAGGGAACAATGCGGGAAATGTAAAGGGGCCCGAAATTTAAGACAGCGGCCCCTCCCCCAGCACTCTTGAACTAGAGACGCAATGGGTAGCTCCTAAAACAAGAAGCCAGGGTCCCAGCTCACCCGTTAGATTCAAAACATTGCTTCAGGCCCACAAGCCTTAGCGTCAGCTTCTCCCCAGCGGGCCCGCAGTCTACGTACAGAGAGACTCCGTACCCTCGCTGCTTGACGCTCACCGAGGAGACGCGTCTCTCCACGCAGGCCCGACGATGGCGCTTGCTGTCATTAGTCAAACTTAATCTTCCACGCTGGCCTACAGTTCCTCTTAAATGAGCTCCTTCTAGGGGTAGACCCGATCATGACACCCCACTATCTAGCTGCAGGCTAACGGTCCATAAAAGGCCAGCAAGCGACCAGGTGGGCCTGGCCACATTCGGAGAAAGGTCCCAATATGGTGTTTCCTCAGCAGTTTTGTCCATCGTGGGCAATTTAGACTGGCGTGCAAGGCAAGGGGCAGACCTATCGCCGGCAACAGGACAACATGCACTTGCCTCAGGTGGAGCCAGCCTGACCTATGGGGCCTCACTGCTCCCCAAAGCCAGCAACCCTCCTCCTACACGCAGCCTTGGTGCAGCGCCTGCCCAATGCCCGACTCAAGGCCAGCTGGCGAGAGAGAATGGTTTTGCTTCTTGGAGGGGCACTAAGACACTCCCCATGGGCTGACAGCCACTGGAGATCAGACAGACAGACAGATACAATGGTCAGACACGGCTGATGGCTCTCCGTCCGAACCACGAGCAAGCCTGGCTTTGGCTGACTCAGGAGTGTGGCTGGAAAGGTTGACCGTGCTAAGAGAGGCAACTGCCGCAAGCGCACACCGTAGGGCAAGGAGAAGGTGCCAGATGATCCAGAAAGCTCTGGCCTGCCAAGGGGGCCCCAAAGCCTGGCTCATAGCAGTAACATGGAAGAAAAGTAAAGTAAGAGAGGACATACCAAGAATGTCATTTGCGGGGAGCCCTATCTTACCCACAGCAATGAGAGGGGATTATTAGCCAGCCCTTCACTGCCCTTCCTGGGTAAGACGTATGCGTGTCAGTGGTCACAACCAGGAGTGGATATGCCATCCAAG
>NC_133782.1:34642840-34651267 GCF_003597395.2 Chelonoidis abingdonii
AGCTTTTGCTTCTCTTCAATAGCACTGTCCAATCCAGGCCCAAAAATAGCTTTGTGCAATTTCTTCATGCGCACTATTCACAGTACGGAATGTACTTTCAACATCTTGATCTCAGTGGGTGGAATAAATGACACGTCTCCCCACAACAAACAACAGATTGGACCGATAATCCGTCCTCCTGGACATGTGAGTAAAAGTCGGTGAGACCGGAGAGGTTTGTCGAGATTTTCCATGCATCACAGGTCCAAACTTGGCAATAACGGTCAACGCGAGTTCCTTCTTATCTGAGTAGCAGTGATGGGTGTATCTCTACCTGTTCAAAGTAGAAGATTTCCTTCTGGGCATTATCTTGATGTTTGACAGCAAAGCAAACTTGAGAGGCATCTGCATTCTCGTGCAGAGTGCATTTCTGATATTTATTTCATATGTGTGTCTGAAAGTAACAATCCCAGCGTTGCTACGAATTAAGCAGCTAATAGGGAATGCTGTGCAGGTACAAAATTGACCTCAGAGGTCGTGGTCTGTGAGAAGAGAAACTTTCGCCAAACAGTACTGATGAAACTTCCGAATTCCAAAACAATTCTAATGCTCATTCGATTTGGCGTAGTTATTTCTGCTTTGCTTAGAGTGCGTGAAGCAAAAAGCAATAGTCTCTCTCTCTCGAAGAATAATGTGTGACACGACTGCTCCACTCCATAAGGGAGGCATCGCAGGGCAATTGTAGGGTAAAGATGGATCAAAGTGCGTTAGAATTTCAGAATTTAGCAATGTATCCTTACTTTGTAATGCAACATCACAGGCTTCAGTCACTTCCAGCTTGTTCTGCCCCAGGAGCTCATGAAGTGGTTTTAGCAGTGTGGCTATCTGTGAGATGAACTTTCCATAATAGTTCAGTAGTCTAGAAACGAGTGCAGCTGGCTTACATTCGAGGTGGGGGACTCCACAATAGCTTTAACTTTTGCAGGGCCTTATGAAGACCTGCAGAATCAATCATGTGTCCAAATATTCAACAGAGGCTTGAAGAATTCACACTTGTCTTTGCAACTCGTAGGCCATACTCTTCACTCTTGTAGTAGCCTGTAAATTCTTTAAGTATCCTCTGCATTCCTTCAGTGACCAGGATATCATCAGATAGCACTGAACTCCTGACAAGCCACACAAATCTGTCCATAGCCTCTGGAACAGGACAGAGCAGGCGTTATTCCGAAGGGTAGCGAAATATCGATAAAGCCTTATGATCACAATAGTCAACAGCTTGGGACTTTTCATCGACGTGCATCTGTAAATATGCTTGATTCAGATCAATCTTACTGAACTTTTGTCCTCCAGCCAGGCCTGCGAAGAGGTCATCGATGCGGGAAGAGGTATTGCTCTGCACACAACACTGGGTTGCAGTGACTTTAAAATCACAGCAAATCTGGAGAGCCATCTTTCTTCAGTATTGACGATAGGAGTGTCATGAGCTAGGGTACTGGCATTTAGGACTCCATTGTGGACCAGGCACGCCAGGTTGCTTCAACTTGGCCTGATGCATATGCACAGATTCGGGCTTTCAGATATTTTGTGGACTGTCAGGTTTAATGTTCAATTGATTCCTTCATACTTCCAACTCTCCAAAAACAGCAGCATGTTCCTTAGTATAGGGTTAGACTGTTTCTTCTTTAATCATCCGTGCACTTCTGCCCAGTCCAGCTGAATCTTCCCAAGCAAGACCTACCATTAAGGCTGGTAGGTTACCTCTCACACAAGATGGCAACTTAGCAGCCTGTCACTGAGCCCACCTTAACATCAATTGCCAATATGGGCAAGTTTCTCCCGTACACGTCTTCAAAGAGTTTTTGTTGCCTTAAGTGGAAAATGCTGTAGCTTTCTTTATACACAGTCTCGGAGACCAGGTAGACACTGTACGGTGTCCATTCATGCATATAAAGTTTGCCATCGAACAACGGGTTACCAGTATTCATGTGAGCCACTACCAAAGACAAAAATGCAGTCACCTTCCCTTGCGATGAGTTCACCTTGATCATTCTGGGTTGCTCTAGGGTATGCAGGGTTCCTCTTTTTGTCGGCCAGACCACAGGCTCTTTCTTTTGTTTACAGGCACACTCAATGTGCCCTTTTGCCACAGTGTCGCACACACAGGTCTTACACCAGCATTCTGATGCCTGGTGACCTGGCTTCACAGCGGTCACATTCTTGACTCTGCACGTTTTGTGTAGGGTTTGTGACACTTTTTGCACCCTAGGCCGCCTCCCTTGTAGCCAGTTCATGGAGACAAGCAATACAACCTTCTGTAATGTAAGCTGAGCCTCTATCAGTAGGCGCTTCCGATAGCTTCACCTGAGAGCCACACTAACCTGTCAGACAGGGCATCATTTAACATTTCTTTAAATTCACATGTTTCTGCAGCTTTTAAAATTGCTACAAATTGTACAACTGTTCATCTTCTTTTTCATCTCTTTTGTGGACCATATCTTTCTGCAATTACCAGTGGTTTTGGGGAAAAATGGCCCAGGATTTCCACGATGTTCACTGTAGATTTAGTATCAGGCTTAACAGGGTAATAAGCTGCGTAGCAGGGAGTAGGTTTTAGCCCCTACAACATTAAGAATATTGGCACCTTATTCGCTTCTGTAATGTCATTTGCAATAACAAAAAGCTCAAAACGCTCAGTATACACATGCCACTGCACTATATTCTCATCAAAAGGTTCCAGTGGCCTGGTCAGAGTAGCCATGATTTTTAGTTTCACTTTCACAGCCGGTGCAAACAAGCAGGTTTTTTGTTTGTTTGTTCTTTACTTTGACATCTACTTCCTTCTGTTACTGGAGCAGCACCGGAATCCCATCCTCGTCGCCACTTGTTATATCCTTGGGGGCAGCCGATTTAGGAAGAAATCACTTGAGGCCAAAGAGCAGATAGTTAACAAAACTACCATTTATTTACAGACACAGAGCTCGCCTAACCAGCGAAGCTGGCTGGGTTATCCCCTAATAATCTAACTCAGTTGCCATAGGAACAAAAACCATGACAACCAAATACATAACATCAACAAGAGAGAATGAGGTGGCATATACCTTTTTTTAATCCCTTCTCCCCATTCAGCTGGAGGATGGAGTTGAACGAGGCTGGCCTACATCTCAGGTGTGTGCCCAAACCACTTGGCTATAAGTTAGCTCTCCACCACCACAACAACATGGCTGCACGGGCACCAACTTTCATTTTTCTGTGTTGGTGCTCCATTCTCGCTCCGCCCCAAGGCCTAGCCCCCACTCCACCCCTTCCTCCAAGGCCCCACTCTTGCACCCTTCCCCCAAGAAACACATCCTTGCTCTGCCTTTTCTCACTCCCACTCCACCCCCATCCAGAATGCCCCCTGCCCTTGCTCCACCTTTTCTTGCCTGGGCTCTGCCCCCTCCCCCCAGTGCCTCCCACCCACCATTGAACAGCTGATAAGCAGGTGGTTGGTGGGTGCTGATCACCCACTATCTTTTTCCACGGGTGTTCCAGCCCGGGTCTGTGCATGGCTGAGAATCCCATGCAGATGGAGGCTCACCCCTACAGCCCAAATTCAGGTGTCAATTACCCTGAGAGGGTAGGACTTTGCACACAGACTTCTACCTGGCATCTCTCATTGGCTATTTTAGGAAGCTCTCCTCCAAATTTGTTGGCTTTTGCCAGTCCCATCCTTAGGCACCTACCTTTACCCATTAACTGTGTAAGAAGCCTAGACACCAAACTCAGGTTTTGGGAATAGCTGTGATTTTCTAGGCCCATAAAAGTTAGGAATTGCAACCCTCAGCATCCCAGTGCTGAAGTCCTTTTGTGAATCTAGCCCATAAGCACTTGACCCTGAGTTCAGTGGAAGCTTTGCCTGAATAAGCCCGCATCCTCCAGCAAACTATTATTAAAGTGCCAATAGGCTGGCCTCGGCCTATCCGCTCAGAGAGAGGCCGTTACGGTGGCAAAGTGGTGATCTGAAAAGGGGGCCGGCTGAACGCCAGAGGAGCGGGCCCATGAAAGGTGCAAATGCGACACGTAAATGCAGTCCAGCCGGGAGTGGCGCGACCGATGGGCCTCCACCCGGACGAAGGTGAACATCGAGACGTTGTTCGGGTGGTGGTCACGCCAGATGTCCACCAGGGAGTGACGTTTGACGATCTCCCAGAGGACGTCCGCGGCAGCCGGGCACTGCTTGGTCCCCGAGCGGTCTCGTTCCTCGAGGATGGTGTTAAAGTCCCCTCCCAGGACCAGGCATTCATGAGGATCCGGGAAGCCAAGGAAGCCAGACACCTGCTGATAAAAACGCAACCTCTCTGGGCCTGATGTCAGGGCATAGACGTTGACGAGATTAACCACAAGCCCCTCCATACAGACCCGGAGGTGCAGCAGGCAGCCCGGCACAGCCTCAGTGACCCCCAGCACTTCAGGCCGTAGGTCGGGGGAGAACAGGGTCGCCACTCCAGCCGTGTGAACTGAGAGGTGGCTAAAGTAGACCCCGTCCCCCCACTCCAGCCGCCAGCTAGCTTCAGTGGCCGGATCCGTATGGGTCTTCTCCAGGAAAACCACAGGGTACCCCCACTCCTGGAGGAAGGAGAGCACCTGGCGCCTGCGGATACCCATCCTACAGCCCCAGGTGTTTAATGTGGCAAAGATGATGGTGCCAGCGTGGAGGGCTGAGAGCATCCTCTCGGCAACATGCCACGATTCTGTCGGGCCGTGCAGCAAACCTGACCTACCCCATAGGTGAGTAAGGATTGCAGAAGAGGCGGACCTGCTGGTAACAGCGGCAGCCTGCTTCCCGTCCTCTTTACACTCCCCCATGAGGCTCGCGGCCTGGAGGATCTGATGAAATCCCCCCACTGCTGAAGGCAAGTTGGATTTGTTTTGGAGCCACGGACGTCCTCAAGAACTTCCCGCAGCTCCTCTCTCAGCGACATGGGGGCGGGTCACTGATGAAGACTGTTCGCCAGTGGGGCCCCCGTCACCAGCCCATGCGTACCGACGCAGGCGGCAGGGCATTACCCCCGAAGTGTATCGATGGGCTGACCAAGCTACCTGCCCCGTCTACGTTCAACAGATGCGAAGGAAACAGCAGCCCCTGCGGGTCGGACAAGGAAAACTACGAAAGTCGCTCCCGAGGCATTCCAGGGCGGCACCTGGTTGGCATACACAGGGGTGGGAGAAGGACAGAGTTTCATCAGGATAGGATAGGGGAGGGATAGGCGATGGTAAAAATCAGGAGGGAGAGCAGGATCCTAGCCTCAAGTGGAAGTGGCCGGCTCTGGATATAGGCAGCGGTCGGAGCCGTGCGGGTGGCACGCTACCGAGCGTACACCCTGGGCTGAGGAGGGACACCCGTGGAGCTGCTGGAGGAATGTACGGGGTAGGATGCCACGGCCTTGTAGCAGGCCACGGCAGGGCCAGTCTCGCCATGGGGGCCTGGCCTTTTCTAGCGCAGCCCCTTACCCTTCTTCCCACCCCGACCCTTCCCACCGCCTGGGGGCTCCCCCAATCAGAAAGGGGAGGGACGTGGCAGCTGCGGAGGTCTCCCCAGTACTCGCCGCTCCAGTGCCACAGCGAGGCGGTAGGTGGATCGGCAGTGGCGGTCGAGCAGAGCTTGGGTGGACACGGGGCAGTGGAGGAGGGCATGGGAACATCCGAGGGGTCTCCCCAGCTGCATCCCCTGCCATAACGAGACAGGGAAGGTGGACAAACAGCGGACCGGGTGGGAGTCAGGTCACCGATACAGAGTTGCACTAGGGATAGGGGCACGCATGGGATGCAGTGAAAAGGCAACACAAATGGGGGAAGGCACAAGCGCATGAAGGAGCGTGGCGCACGAGGGACGAAGGACCAATCTGGGCTGGGGTCACAGGGTGGGGGAGAAGGGGCGAGCTGGAATGGGGATGGACCATGGTTAGCTGCAGGCCTGGGCAGGACTATCAGGCCGCAGAAGAAATACGTTAGGCATGAAAATGTACAAGGACGGTTCAGCCCAGGTGTGTGTGGGGGGATGGCGCTCACAGCACTGTGCCAAAAAATCAATGGTTGGCTGTTGCGCTGCCAGGCCCAAACAGATGAAGGGCATGGTGACAGCGAGCAGCTCTGTCCCAGAGGCAGTTCCAAGCAGAAGAAACAGCCACGGGGTGGTAGAGGCAACAATGGTGGGCGGAAAGGGAACACAGATGACCGGGGCAGGCTCCCCACACCCCCGGTGTCCAAGCAACATCCAAACCCCCACCACAAGAGCACAGTTTGAAAAACTCGGTCCAGGAATACCCCTCCACAAGTGGTCATTCATGCGTTCTCCAGCAGTGGGTGGTCCTCTTCTCCCTCCTCTCTCCTTCCGGGCACCCAAATAGCTTCCCTAGCAAAGCCACAGCAAGCCACAGCAGCTCCAGTGTGGTGGCTCTGGTGTCCAAGCAGAGGACTCCATCAGATGGTGTCCTCAGCAACAAGAGCCAGGGTCCTCACTCCCTTCCCTCTTGGCAAGGCCAGCCAGTCCCCCACTCCTAAGGCTGTATGGTAGTAACAGCCAGCAACCGAGGGGACGGGAATCTACTAGCCAACCAGTAACAGATAGCAGAGAGGTGGGTCGTAGTTCCAGCCAGCCAAGGAGCACAGGCAGAAACAGCAGAACATAAACAGCAGCAGCCAGCAGCAGCTACAGCCAAGGCCAGCCAGCAGGAAGATGCAGCAGCAGCCCTCTCCTCCCTTCCCTACAGCAAAGCAGTCCTGTTGCATCCCGGGCGACCCCCCCCAGCCTCAGGGAGGCATCCCAAGGTCTAGACACCAAGATTAATCCGGGGACAACTAATGAAAAAAAAAAAGAGGAGCAGTGAAGTTGCACGGCTAAACGAAGGATCCCATGGGACACGAGCAGAGAATCTCAGACCATGCCCACTGCTCCTCAAAGAAGGTGTCAAGGGAGCCAGTGGACGCCACCCAGAGAATTCTGCTCGGATTGTGGGAACGACAGAGAGCGGAAATAGCCCACAGTCGCACGAAATCCCATCAGCCAACCTCCTTTCCCTGCGTGCTGTAGAGCTAGTTTGCCGACCAAGAGGATTGAAGAAGGAAATCTGTGACTTTGGGGCCACGGAGGAGTGTTAGATAAAAGTTGAGGGAAAGATGCAACACAGAAATGCAAAAGATATTCAGGAGACCGGAACAGGGCTGCACCTGTGCCACTCCAAATTAATGTGCGCCAAAGCTCTCCTTCTCGCCACAGAAAGGGTGCTGGGACAAGGTGAACCCGCTAAACACGCCCGTGCTCCAGCCCATGAGGAGCCTTCAACTGACATCCCCGGCGGCTTGACCAGAGCAGAGTANCCCCGTCCCCCCACTCCAGCCGCCAGCTAGCTTCAGTGGCCGGATCCGTATGGGTCTTCTCCAGGAAAACCACAGGGTACCCCCACTCCTGGAGGAAGGAGAGCACCTGGCGCCTGCGGATACCCATCCTACAGCCCCAGGTGTTTAATGTGGCAAAGATGATTGGTGCCATGGGGAGGGCTGAGAGGCATCCTCTCGGGCAGACATGCCCACGACTTCTGTCGGGCCGTGCAGCAAACCGTGACCTACCCCATAGGTGAGTTAAGGATTGCAGAAGAGGCGGACCTGCTGGTAGACAGCGGCAGCCTGCTTCCCGGTCCTCTTACACTCCCCCATGAGGGCTCTCGCGGCCTGGAGGATCTGATGGAAATCCCCCCACTGCTGAAGGGCAAGTTGGACTTTGTTTTGGGAGCCACGGACGTCCTCAAGGAACTCCCGCAGCTCCTCTCTCAGCGCATGGGGGGGCGGGGTCACTGATAGAAGACTGTTCGCCAGTGGGGCCCCCGTCACAGCCCCATGGCGTACCGAGGCAGGCAGGCAGGGGGCATACCCCCGAAGTGGTATCCGATGGGCTGACGCCAAGCTACCTGCCCCGCTCTACGGTTCAACAGGGGGTGGCGGAAGGAAAACAGCAGCCCCTGGCGGGTCGGAACAAGGAAAAACTACGAAAGTCGCTCCCTGGGAGGTATTCCCAGGGGCGGCACTGGCATCACAGGAGGTGGGGGGGAGAAGGACAGAGTTGGCATCAGGGATAGGGTAGGGGACAGGAGTAGGGCGAGGATGAGGTAAAGAATCAGGGAGGGGGGTAGAGGCAGGATCCTGAGCCTCAAGGTGGGGAAGGGGCCCCGGCTGCTGTAGATGGGAGAGGAAGCAGCGGTCGGAGGAGCAGTGGCGGGGGGGGGGCACCGCTACCTGGGCGTACACCCTGGGGGCTGGAGGAGGGACACCCGTGGAGCTGGTGGAGGGAATAGCGGGGAGGGATGCCACGGCCTGTAGCAGGGCCACGGCAGCGGGGGCAGTCTCCGCCATGGAGGGCCTGGCCTTTCTAGCGCAGCCCTTACCCTTCTTCCCACCCCGACCCTTCCCACCGGC
>NC_133782.1:34651367-34662064 GCF_003597395.2 Chelonoidis abingdonii
TAATTGTGATAGAGTCCTTAATTACGTAATCACACATTATTATTTCCCCTTACTGAGTGGCTATTGAATATTTTGTCTTGTCTTCATAGTTCTGTGGGTAACCCCAAAGCTTACTTACTGCACACTATGCAAACACAGCTCTGGAGAGAGAATTATTAATTCACGCAGGGGCTTTCCTATGGTGCCCCTCACTATAGTATCTGAGCGCTTCACAAACGTCAGTGAATTTGTTTTCACAGCACTGGAAATGAGGGATTATTACTCTGCCCTCAACCTTCCCCTATCCCCATCCTGGCTCTTTCCCAAGCCTGGATCCTTGTCTGATTTTATTCTCCTCACTGAGTCAGTCTCCCTCCCCAGGCTTCTCATACCAGTCCCAGTATCCTTCCATCCAAAATCCCCTTTCCCACTTGCTCATAGTCCCAATCTACCTCATAAAATCTCACGATCTTCCCTCCACCCCCATTTCAGTTCCTTCAACCAGTTTCTTTCCCCAGCCAGAGCTGGTTCTGCCCCTTCACCCTAGATACTCATTGGATTTGTCCACCATGCCTCCTCATCTCCTCCAAATTTTTCTACAGGTTCTCAGTCCCAGTCTTCTTGTTCTCCCTCAGCTCCTCATCTGATTTCAGTCTCCCCATCACCTACTGACTAGCAACACCTTCCCTCTTCATGTCCGTCCTTGGCATCCAGTCCTACTCTCTTTGCCCATGTAGTCTCTCTCCCAACTCTCAGCACTAATTTTATTCCCAGTTAGTCCGAGTCTACTTCCAAAGTTCCCCATTTCCTTGTCCAGTCTCCTCTCCATGCCAGCTTCCAGTTTTATTCCTGTCACCTTAGTGAAAAAAAAAATCCCCCTTGACTTAATCTGGAGACCTTTCTTTCTCATTTTTAAGCAGATCCTAGCACAATGTGACCCTGAGCCTTGATTCTGGTGCTATTGTAACAATTATAATAATTAAAGCGTCATATTTTTTTCAGCAGAATGCCGTAGTTTAAATTAAATGAAAATATTCACATAAAGTGTCTTCTTTCCTCAAAACAATTAGTTTTTTCCTTCGAAAACCATTCTCCCTCCTCAGTTTGTAATTAATTTTCAACTGAACATTTTTAGTTTTTCAGTGAAAACTGAAAACTTTCGGTAGGGGAAAAAAGTTCAGAGTGGCTCTTATAATAACAAATACAATCAAAACTTAGGTTTAGTGACACTTAAGGTAGCATTGAGGCCCTCCTCACCAACCAGAACCTAAAAGCAATGAAATCAGAACTGAAAGAAAAGTCTTCTGTATTCCTTTCCGCAATCATATTAGAGACAACGCTGTTGATAATTCATTCTGGCATTCCATAAGGCTTTCAGATCAATCTCCAACAGTAGTCTGAAATCAATACATACCCCAGCTTCATTTAACTTGCAGAACCTTAACAGAGACCTCATGCTCTCTTCTGTCAAAGGGTCAGCACATCTGCCTGTCACACAGTTCACATACTCGCAGTGTTCATCTGTTTAACATTGCGGAGTGATGGAATTTAAAAATGTTACCCCAGAATAATGGACCACAACTATTGTGGCTGTTAGGTTCTATCAACAGCCAGAAAAGTCACTTTTACCCCCGGCAATATCGCCTCCTCACTGACCTCTGAACAATGAGCCTTGACTTCATTGATGAGACTTTCTGCTTCATTACAGGACCTTCTGAGACATGGTCCCCAGGTTCTTCATAAGGTTCAGAAATTCAAGCAAGATATTATTTTTAATGTTGGTTTGTTATGGGATTACAGTGATTTCCCAGACTGAAATGAACTGAGTGTGTTTTTAGTGTTCTTTCCATAAAGATGTTGGTTACCCTCCTCAAAATAACACGCCCAGTGAAGCCAACTGTGTGATCAGTTCTACAACCCTTACTCTCATTGAGTAGCACCTACTGATACAAGTAGTTCTGCTGAGTAAGGGTTGTGGAATTGGCGAGTAACAATTTCTTTTTTCTTTTTTCTTCTTTTTTTTAATATCAGTATTTCTTACAAAATGGGAATTTGAGTTCTAAGCCAGGTCTACCATAGACAAAACTAATTGAACAGAGTTCATTCATAATTGATCATTCTGCTGGTGCCTTGTGTCCTCTCAGCATTAGGATGTATTGGGGAAAGATGACTTGTAATCTGGATAGGAACCATATTGTCTCCTAATAAGACCTTTTAGCATGTTCCCTTGTGGGAGATTTTCCCAGTGCATTGTGGAATACCCTTCTGTCTCTCAGAGACTAGAGAAATCCAGGAGAAATGTTGACAATTCCCTCCGTTCCATCCAATAGCCTGCTGCTCTCATTCCCAGTGTATGAATCGTCCACAGCAAAGATGCATGCAGTGCAGAGAAACACAGCACTCTTCCCCATTTTATGTATAGAGAAAACAATTCTGGTTTATTTGCAAGGTCCTTGTGCTCATATAGAGTCACCTGAGGATGAGTGAACAGACAGTCCTTTGGATACACCCGTACAACTTTCCAAGATCAGGTGCACCCAGCAGAGAGGTGATTTGAGGCCCATCCAGTGAGCACCAAGTGCAGGGACTGGGTTATGATGCACATCTGGGATGACCAGAAGTTGCTCCAGGACTTTCAGATAAAGAAAGCCACATTCCTGGAGCTGAGGTCCAAGCTCACCAAAAATCTGCAGTGCACAGACACTGAGATGAACGCTATCCCGACAGTGAAGAAAGGAATGCACATTGCCACATGGAATGTGCAATCTCGTATCTCTATCGGTCAGTGGGGAATCAATTTGATGCTAGAAAATCTTTATAGGGTTGGTCATCATGCAGGGATGCAAGGTGAGAAATAATGTCTTGCTGTTCTGGGTAGAAAACGTGGGCAATGTGCAGGAAATAATAGATTAATTCAATCACTTCCCTAACAATGTTGAGTCCTTATTGTGTACCCGTTTCCCGAGTTAGGCTTCGAGTACACAAACGACAAGGGCAACTGCTCCACAGTACAGAGGCTTTGGTGAAACTTAGTGGGTGATTTACTGACATGAATGTTGGCTTCTTGGGAAAAGTCCACACCCCTCAAACTTTTAGAAATGCAGGGCTTTTTGAAAGGCTGAAAGCTATGGTGTTCTCCCCAGACTGTCCAACTGACTTTAACAGGGTTTCTGTGCCATCTCTGCCTCTCTGTTGGTGGCTCCGCCCATCCTTTCCTTCTCTGGAAGCCATACGACAACAACCTAGAGAGAATCAAGGAGAGGTTTATCGTTCACCTGGGCAGGTTCAGAATGACTAGGGAGTGGACTTTGAAGAGCTGGTGAAAATGTGTCATGAAAAGGATCAATCTCTAAGGAAGAAAACGTTCCAGCAGCCGCTGATTCATGCTGTGCAGTGCATAATATCAGTGAGACCAATGGTGAGACCCAATTACTAGGCTGGATGAGTGAGGTGGACAGACTAGAGCTGTACAAAATGTTTCTTCTCCTAGGCCTACAGTTGCAGTAGCATTCCTATTCTGTTCAGTGGCAAGAGAAGAGAGGGTAGAAGTTGATAAAGTACAGTTCAAAGCTGAAGGGTAATGGTCAAATGAAAAAGAGCCCCATTCAATTACATCACATGAAGGCAGACAACTAAATACTGACCACTTTATAAGTGCTTGTACACAAATGCTAGAAGTCAAAATACTACAATGAGTGGGCTTGAGTGATTGATATTAAATAAGCATTGACTTAATAAGCATCACAGAAACTTGGTGGAATGATGATAATTAAGGTTAAGATTTAATGATGGGTATTTTTAATAAAAGTCAAGTACAGGTCACGGACAAGAAACAAAAAATCAGGGACCTGTGACTTTCCAAGACTTATACCATAAATACTCCTGCTTGAATCATGGGGGGAGGGGAGTGCTGTGATGGGGGGCACTGTGGGGAAAAGGCCCTCATACCAACTGCGGGGAGAAGCCAAGGGGGCATGCTGCAGCTCCCACCACCACTGGGGAGGGGAGCTCTGGGGGCTGCTGTCGTTCCAACCACCACTGGGGGGGAGAGGCAGGGAAGTCCTGCGGGACAATGGCTGTTCTGGCCATGGCTGAGGGAAATCCCAGGGGATCAAGCACTGCTCCAACCACCCCGGGACCAGTGCGCTGTGGCTGTTCCCGCTGCCCCCACTACTCAGGCAGCCCCTGGGGCCCTCTGCATTGGCTGCTGCTTGGGCTGTCCTAGGGGCTAGTTGCTCGGGGATGCTAGAGCAAGGGCTGGACTGACTAGCTGCGGGGCCATCTGAGTTGCTAGCTGCAGAGACACTCCGACAGAGCCACTGTGTCTCCCATCCAACTGTTAGCATATCTCTTCTTCTGCAGGTGCAGACTTCAGTGAGAGCAAACGGTGTTCCAAACCACTGAGGGCGAGAACAGGAGTTCACACTTGTATGATGCCTCCTGTGTCTGAAATACCCACGCGTGTAGCTGTGAAAATAACCAACTTTACTAATCACTGGTTTAATTAAAAATAATGTGGTTTGGGTTGACACAAAATTATTTTTTAGATGATGATGATGATGGCACTTTTTCTAAAATAACTTTCATTTGGCCATCCAAACAATACACACACCACAAGCTGGGAAAGGAGAGAGAGAACAATATTAATGTAACAAGTACGGATATTTCAGCACCAAGGTTGAGATTTGCAAAGGGACCAACACTATTTTATCACCCATCTCCCATTGAATGACAGTGGGAACTGGGCACCGATTGCACATATCCCTGTCATTTGAACTGAAAATAAAATGGGGCTGTTTAGAAGTGCTCATTGTTGGTTTAACACTGACCTTTCTCCCTCACTGAAACCCGAGCTATAACTGCCATTGACTGCAACACGGAGTGCTTCTGAAAATCCTACCTTACCTCCTTTCGGCAGGAGCGAGCCAGTAAAGAGAGACACACACACACACACACACACGCAGACGAAGAGATAAAAGATTGATTTCATGGTTTCACTGTGAAATAAGGGAGATTTTGTTTATTTGGTGTACATTTATTTAGTTTTTCAAGAAAGGGTTAAGAGATTGGTTTAATCATGTCTGTAAAAGCCTGGTAGCTGAGGTCATTAGTCTTTGGTGACAACATCACACTGAAAGTTTGTGATCCACAGTTACCCTCAACTCATGTCAAAAAGCTGGAGACATGGCAGAGAAGAGCCACAAAAATCATGTCAGAGCTGGAAAAATGCCTAAGTGTGCCAGACGTAGAGAACACAATCTGTTTTTTTTCATCAAAAAGAAGATCATGTTGGGTGGGGGAAGGGAAAGATGGGTGACTTGATCACAGACTATAAACAAGAGAATATTCTGGATATGAAAGGCATCTTTATTTTTGCAGAGAAAGGCTAACAAGAGCCAATGTCTGAAAGAACCAGACAAATCAAATTAAAAATCAGGCACATGCTGTTACAGTGAGAGTGCTTAACCATTGGGACGAAGTGCTCAGGGAAATGTGGCATCTGTCTAAATAAGAAGAGTGCTTTCTGAAATACTTTAATAGAACATAAATTTTTGGGACAAACAGGGTTAATGGGGTGAAATTGTCTGGCTGGCATTGATACAGGAGGTCAGGTTAGAAGATCAAATGGTCCATTCTGGCCTTGAAATTTGTGAATCTCTGTGGTTTGTTTGCAGTGGAGGGTTATTTAATTTCTTAGATTCACAGATCCAAGTGAGAGAAGGGACCACTGTGACCATCTACCTGATCTCTGTAGAACACAAGTCAAATGACTGCCCCCAAATAATTTCTAGAGCAGATCTTTTAGAAAAACATCTGATCTTGATTTTAAAAATTGCCAGAGAATCCATCAACCCTGCAGCAAATTGTCAATATTTAATTCCAATGGGCGAAATTAAGAACTAAATGAAAGAAAGGTTTGACATGTAAGACGGTCTTTCTATCTTCTGACTCTTACAGTATTTATGGATATTGTTTGCCATCAATGATGTTGTTTTCAGATAGCTGCTTCTTTCACTAGCTGGCTCATCTCCTGAGTGACGATCTGCTGGACTACGGCAATTTTAGCTGTTGCTGATGTCTCTGGGTTCTGTCAGTCCCATTGGTGGCTTGCTGCCAGGGAAGGAGAAGTGTCTTTCATCCGGTCCTGTGGCTTCCTCAGACAAAAGTGTAATAGCATAGGGAGTGACTCATCTCTAACAAGGCTTCTTAAAGTCCATTGTCTTTGCTTTCCCTCCCTCTATGTCTCCACCCAGAGGCACCAGGACAATCCAAACTAACCACACACACCCGCCGCCCCAAGAGTTACTGGGCTTTGCAATTGTCAAGGTTTTTTCCCCACTCTGAACTTTAGGGTACCGATGGTGGGGACCTGCATGGACCCTTCTAAGCTTAATTCCTAGCTTAGATCTGGTACGCTCCACCAGCCCAGAAGTTCTGTGTCTGGCACACTTTCTTCCCCCAAAACCTCCCCCCATCTCTGGGTACCTTGAGAGGCTTCACACAGATCCCACTGCCTTGGATCTTAAACAAGGAGGAATTAACAATTCCCCCCTCCTTTTTCCCCATAATCCTGGTGAGATTCGATTCTCAATCCCTCAGGTCTGAAACACAAGGAAAATCTATCAGGTTCTTTAAAAAAGAAAGCTTTTAATTAAGAAATAAAGGTAAACAATTATCTCTGTAATCATGAAAATGCTTTACAGGGTATTCAGAATTCATATAGACCTAGAAGGACCTCCCGCCAGCCTTAGATCAAAGTTACGCAAACGAGGTAAAATCCTTCCAGCAAAAAAGAAGCTTCACAGTTGAAAAAAACAAACATAAGTTATCCACCTTGCCTGGCTATACTTACAATTTTGAAATATGAAAAACTGATTCAGAAAGATTTGGAGAGCTGATTAGTCTGGTCCCTCTTTTCCAATGAGCGAACACACAACAACAACAAAGAGCACACCAAAGACTTCCCCATCCAGATTGAAAGTTTGCCCACATTGGTCCTGCTGGTCAGGTGTCAGACAGGTTACTGAGCTTTTACCTACAGGTAAAAGAGAACATTACCCTTAACTATCTGTTATATACACAATCAAAAAGGTTAGATTTTCGACATCTGAGCAAAAATCAGGAGGGTTGGAGAGTGGTTTATACCCATGAAGAAACTCAGGCACCAAGTCGCAGCCTTATCCTAAGACATTCTCTAGCTGTTTGTTCTAGTTAGTTAATTGGATTAGTTTTTCATTCCCGCAAAGGATGAATTTAACTCGAACAATCTAGTGTTGAGTTGACAACTTGCTCCTTGTCTCCATGACTGATCACATAATCACTGAAAATTGGGGACAATTAAAAAAATAGTTATTTTTCATAGGAAAATTTGACTTTTTTTTTATAAAACAAATACATTTTGCTTTCAGGTAGTCTTAAACTGAAAAAATTCTCAGCTTTTCAATGAAGTTCACCAATTTTCTCGGGGTGGGGGGAAATTTTTTATGTCCAGCTTTAATAGTCCAGAGAATATTTTGTGTAGATTGTCCTTGTTTGGCAATTTCATTCAATGTGCTGATTTGCATGGTCTAAAGAAATAAAAGCTACTGGGCTCAGATCATGATCCCTGTACCCATGTCTGTCTTCAGACAGTGGAACAGTGCCAGATCTTCAGGAGGAAATGAACAGTAGACAGAGCATTAGTCGAGTGATTCGCATCTCTTCATTTCCACTCCCAGATATATTTCAGTCTACTCGTCAGGTTCTCCCAACTCGAACTCTGGGTAGAGATTGGAGACCCACACGAAAGACCCCCTAAGCTTATATTCCACACCTTAGATTAAAATCTCCCCAGGCACAAATTCCTTTTCTTTTCCTTGAACGGTATTGCTGCAACCACCAAGTGATTAAAACAAACATTTCAGAGAGGGACCACTGGACCCCTATCCCCTCTCTCCCAAATATCCCCGCCAAGTGCCCTCCCCCCTTTTCCTGAGAGGGGGTCTTGAGAATAATATATATCAACCGAAAGGTTAACAAATGATACAGGCCAAATCCCTGGTTTTGAGGCCGAAATCTTAATCAGTTCTGAAATCTGTAAATCAGACGGAAGAATTTAACAGGGTAAATAAAAATATTTAAACACAGAGGATTCTCCACAGAACTCAACTTCCAAAGTTACAAAAACCAGGATAAAACTCCCTCTTAGCTGGGAAAATTCACAAATAAAAGAAAAGAGCAATCTAACGGATTCCTTGCATACTTACAATTTCTGTACATTTAGATGCATTAGTTTAGGATCTTTTTAGGAGCTGCTTACCTGCTGGTCTCTTTTTGTCCGAAAGGGAACCAACAAAGAGCACAAATAAAACCTCCCCCATTTAAAGTATCGTCTTCCCCTTGATCCTTCGATCAGGTGCAACTAGGTTAACGGAACTGATTAACCCTCTTATAGGCAAGCGATTCTTGCACCTCTGGCCAGGAGGATTATGTTACTGCATACATAAAAGGGTTGTTACCCTTCCTTTATATATTATGACAGCCTTCTTTCACAATAGTTTCTCCACCCAACACATGGCTGTTCTGTCCATCCTATATATTCTGTGCCTGGTATTACCATGTCCCATTAGATTATCATCATTCCACCAAGTTTCTGTGATGCTTATTATGTCATATCCTCCTTAATACATCCCCTCAAGCTCACACATCTTAAAATTTTGACTTCCAATATTTCTTGTACAAGCACTTTATAAAATGGATCAATATTGATTTCTCTGCCTTCTTGGATGTAATGTGATGGGACTTTTTCATTTGACCATTCTCTTCTGCTCCAAACCGTAATTTATCAACTTCTACCCTCTTTTCTGTTGCCATGAACAGAACGGGAATGTTACGGCAACTGTAGCTTAGCAGCAGAACATTTTTAAAGTTCTAATTGGTCCATTCACTCATCAGCCCTAGTAATTGGGTCTCACCATTGGTCTCACTGATATATGCCACTGCACAGCATGCATCAACAGCTGATGGAATGTTTTCCTCCTCAGAGTTGATCTTTCATGAGACACTTTCACCTGCCTTTCAAGTCACTTCCTAGTCATCCTGAACCTGTGCCCAGGTGATCGCTAAACCTCCTCGTTTGCTTCTTTCGGGTGTTGTTGTTGTAAGGCTTCCAGAAAGGAAAGGATGGGCGAGCCACCAAACAGAGAGGCAGAGCTGGCACAGAAACCCTGTTAAATCAGTTGGACATTGTTGTGGAGTGTAGTGGTGGGGGACTCACCCCTGCAGCGCCTCCTGTTGCATCCTGGGAATTAGCTCTTCTTCCAGCTTTGGAGCACACTCTACAGGCCGGTGTCCCACTGCCAGTTGGCCCCATTTCCTTCCTGGACTCTGGTGCCCCTGTTATCTGGGGTGCTGCCCCCTGGCAGCACACACCCTCAGTTTCAGGGTCTCCCCTTCCCAGGAAAACCTCACCCCCCTAGTTCCACCTGCCTCAGTCATAGGCTACTGCCAGTCACCAGCTAGCCCTTGCTCCCTGGGGCAGATGCAGTATAAATCCAACTCACCACAGGCAAGGTGAGTTTGTATCTGCTGCCTCTGTCTAGCTCTGGGTTGTCCTTGCAACCCCAGTACTGTTTGGCCTTCCACTAGGCCACCCTGGATATTTCCAGGCCTGAGCTTCCCAGTCCCGTGACTCTCCCCAGCCTGCTGCACTCCAGGTACTCCTCTAGCTCCCCATCAGCCAGGCCTATCTGTCACCAGCTAGAGGGACGTAAATGACTGCCTGGCTTAGAGCCCTTATATAAGGGCCAGCTGTGGTCTGTTTGGGTGTGGACCCAAGCTGTGCTGCTTTCTCAGTCAGCCTTTGCTTGTGCTATGCCTGCCACAGCTCTCCAGACTGTTTTAAGGCCTTCAGGGCAGGAGCAGGTGACCACCCCACTACATGGAGTCTTAGAATTCATCTATTATTTCCAGACATTGCCTAGGTTTTCTACTCAGAACAGTAAGACATTATATTTCTCACCTTGCATACCTGCATGATGACGGAACTCAAAACTGATTTTTCAGTGTCAGATTGATTACCACTGACCGATAGAAATATGAGGTTGCACAATTTCACATGGCAACATGTATTCCTTTCTTCCAATATCTGGAAATTCTCATCTCATGTCTGCACTACAGATTTTGGTGAGCTTGGACCCAGCTTCCAGGAATGTTGTGGTTTTCTACATGAAAGTCCTGGAGCCACTGCTGGTCATCCAAGTGTGATCATAACCCAGTCCTCCACTTGGTGCCCATTGGATGACCCCAAACCACCTCTGCTGGATGCACTGGTCTTGGAAAGTTGTACGGGTGTATCCAAGGACTGTCTGTTCGCTCATCTCAGGTGACTCTATTTGAGCACAAGGACCTTGCAAATAAACCAGAATGTTTTCTCTTATACATAAAATGGGAAGAGTGCTTTGTCTCTGCATGCATCTTTGTAGTGACAATTCATACATTGGGCATGAAGCAGCAAGCTATTGGATGGAAAGGAGGGAATTGTCAACATTTCTCTGGATTTCTCTATCGTTCTGAGAGACAGAAGGTATTCCACAATGCACTGGGAAGAATCTCCCACAAGGTAACATGCAGAAGTCTAATAGGAGACAATGGGGTTCTATCCATGTTACAACACATCTTTCCCCGATACACCCTAATGCTGTGTGGATAATCACCAGCACAATTGGACCAAATATGAA
>NC_133782.1:34674710-34681745 GCF_003597395.2 Chelonoidis abingdonii
AGCTTGGAATAATTCAGTGTTTTAATATAATTTCAACAGACCATACTGATGTTTATTTTTAAGCCTTTTTTCAATTGTTATCAACTGAAATTTTCACAGTTATGGGAAATTATGGGGGGGGCTAAAATAAAGGGGGTTAGACGCTAAATATTTAATGACAGTACACATTAAGATATAAAAAGTTAAAGCTTTATAACCGCTAAAACACAAATTGTGAGTATCACATAGCAACATGTGCAAAATAAACATCCTTAAATCAAACTCTAGTAAGTTCTCGAGCTGAGTTTTTATGGCTTTTCCTTTCTGTAGATTTCAGTGGTTATTGATGGAAATGTTTTTTCATCTACGTGTGTGTTTGCTGTCAAGTACCTCTGAAAATCCAGCCAGTCCACATCTAATCATAATGTGTAAGTACAGGGCAGTGAATGAAAGTTGCACGGGCAACTTTGGTCCTGGCATTTCCTAACTTTGAGAGAGACAGAGTTATGCTCTAGTTCAGTCACAAACTCTTGCGCTTGATGTGTACTAAATCCTCATCTTGCTCCCTTCTAGTCTTAAAATAAAGGACTGTGTGGACTGATGGCCACATTTCACCCCAATAACTCATGTCAAGTACTCCTTCACTCCAGGGGAGTCCCATGGATCTCAGTGAGAAAGATCATGATAAAAGTAGCAGAGTCTTGACCTCTATGGGAAAATTTCCCTCTTGTAAATAATTATATGGGAAAGTTAATAAATTGGTGTTCTACTGCAGAAAAGTCAAAATTTCTAACAGAAACTTCTGGAGATTTATTTAAGAAGCAATGCAATGACATTTCTGAGGGTTGAGTCCACTTTTATCTGAGCGAACACGAGATGTGCCTTTATTTTCAATGGGAGTGAGATACAAAAGGGACCTGCAGCCTTCTGCATTCTCCTTAGCTCTTTTGTTCTTTTTTAAAATGTTTATCTCATTCCTTTTACCAGGTAAATAGAGACAATGAAAAAGAGAAACCACACAGCATTGACTTGTCTTGCATCTGGAAACAATATGGGGCTTATTGTAAAGTATGTGAAATGGAACTTGGTAGACCTGGCTTCAAATTCTGGCTTTATCACAGAATCTCAATGCTACTTAGACTGGGATTTTCTAAGGGAAAGAGGTACTCAAATCCCATTGATTTTCCACAGGACTTGAGCATCTAATTCTATTAGGCGTTATTAAAAATTCCAACCTGCACCCCTCACTTTCCCATCTTTAATGTGGGAAAAGCAATGTCTCGGCAGTGACGGATTGGAAATGACAGTGGCATCTGTGAAAAAAAAATAGCTTTTTCCCAGAAAACCAAGCCCCCCAAAATTTGTAATTTTGGGCTGAAAACTGGATATTTTAGCATTTTTTGGCTAAAAAATATTCAATTTCTTGGTAGTTTTCTGCACTTTTTTTTGCGGTGAATGGGGGGACTGCTTAATATTTCATGTGAAATATGCCAAAAAAATCAGCTGAAAATTGCTGAAAACCTTTGGACAGAAATAACTGCAAACATTAGTTGCTGCACAAGAAATTTTTGATTTTCAGTTTTCCCAATGAAAACAAATAACTAAGAAAAGCATGCATTCCCATTAAAGTCTCTGTTTTGATGAAAATCCAGTTATTCACCAAAGGTTTTTGACCAGCCCTGTACAGTAACAAGCACCATATAGCACTGAGCTAGATCCAAAGACACTTCCCAAAAGTTATAGGCAGAACTGGTCAAAAATGTCAATGGGAATTTTCCATCAGAAACAACAGCTTTGTTGAAAGTGAAACTTTCACAGGCAGGTGTAGATTTCAGCTAATGTTTTGGTGGTCAAATTTCAAAAGGATTTATTCTTTCTCATTTGCTTTCATTTAATTGTGATTTGTATATCATATTTTTATTATATTATGCATAGCTAGGGTGACCAGATGTCCCGATTTTATAGGGACAGTCCTGATTTTGGGGTCTTTTTCTCATATAGGCTCCTATTAACGCCCCCACCCTGGTCCCAATTTTTCACACTTGCTGTCTGGTGACCCTATGCACAGAATCTATCACAACAGTTCATGACTACTTGTTCTTAGACATCCTCAATCACCATAACTGAGAAAATAATAATGATGACATGATTGAAACAGAATGGTTTTAGCTCTTCAAAATGAAAGGTTTTGGTGTTTTTGAACTGAACATTTTCAAAAATTCTGTTATGCAGGAAGTTTCAACATTTGAAATTCAGGATTTGTTTTTTCAGCAAAAATACCCATCAGTTCTAGTGAAAAGGCACAGATTGCTATTAAAATATTTGGAGGGACCTAATTCAGTCAAGTGCTAATTGTCTGCTGTAGCTGTTAATATAAATCTAGGTGCCTCATATGATTGGGCAAAGAGTCTTTCTAGGTGAGGAATGCAAACCCTTGAGATAAGAGGAGAACCTTTGGAGGAAAACAGAGCGAACAGGATATCTACATTAGATGAAACTCCTATGCATCCTTCTGAGCATTGTCCGTCTGCCTAGGGTTGACTGCCATTCCCATTAGGCACTGTGATTCTGCAGAGAAAGATCTGAACACAACAGGCTTGGCAGTGGCAGGGGGTCCCACTGGCCTTTAGCTCTGCAAAGAATGAGACTCGAAGTCAGTGGTTCCAGGGAGACAGCAAGGAGAACAGGGGCTCCGAGAGCGGTGTTTTCAGTCCGGTTCCTGGGGATGCAAGATGGTACTAAAGGCTCCTCTCCTTGTCTCTCTGCAGCACCTTTCTGGCTTCTTTCGGTTTATTCCCTTCGCATTTTTGTTCCCTCCCTCTTTCCGCCTGCCTGTTAGGTTTCTGCGCGCCTCTTGGCTTCTTCGCCTTCTCAGCACAGCACTCCATCAGGGGGCTCTGCATCTAAAGCAAGAAAATACTTAGGGAACAGCAGTAACAGAATTTTTCTACTTTAGGTGTCTGGCTTTTTTCTCCTGCTTGTTTCTAATTTTTTTGTTGTTAACATTACCCTGGTGTTGGATGCCCTGAAATCCCAGCTATGAGGGCGGGGATTTTTTACAAGTTGCCATGACATTATGGTTTTTAATGTATTTTATCAATTTAAAATTTTCACAGTGGTCTAGGAAATTTTTTTCGGGAGGTGTCAGACATTAATTATTTAATGAAAGTAGATGCCTGCGAATTTCAAGAAAGTTAAAAGCTTTAGAACACCTGTTACAACACAAAAATGTGTCAAACAATCACAATGTCAGAATAAGAAAACACAGCACATATCCTCACTGTACTGCCGATAAATATCTCAAGCAGCTTTTTCCTATCTCTAAATGTTGCTTATTATCGATATGGAAATATATTGTTGGTTTGTGTTAGTGTGCGGTCAAAATCAATGTTTACTTACATTTACCTGCATAAAACAGATTAATCTTTCCAAGGCTGGCAACATAAGCCTGTGAGCTCTGAACTACATGGGCCTGGAATGTTAGAAAAACCTGTCATTTGTTTCCTGTAGTAAATGGGAATGTGTCTCTTGTGTGACCAGGAACTCAGTACTAACTCAACTATTCACTTTGCAGAGCAACAATGGAATGTTGTTTCTATAGGAAGAAAAATTTTCAAAGGCTGATTATTGGGGGCCTCATAGACTTTTGAGATCTTTCGAAGCATCCATACCACCAGTAATTTGTTGAGAGTATCATTCTAGCAGAAGCTAAGGCCAGCCTTTGAAATTCTCTTTCTAGAACTACGTGAAGTGAAATAATGAATCATCCCTTAAAAAACATAACACCTAGGAAGCTTGCTTACCAATTATATTGAAGGGTTAAAATCCATGTGCATTTTATATAGCAACCTGGTATATGGATTGTGCCAGCTCTTCTCCAGACCCAAAGCCCAGAGTTTGTTCAAGAGACCAGAGGCCTAGCAAACAGTGATCAGCTAAGAGAAAGCTTCGGTAAACAGGTTTCAGTGTAGCAGCTGTGTTAGTCTGTATCTGCAGAAAGAACAGGAGTACTTGTTGCACCTTAGAGACTAACAAATTTATTTCATCATGAGCTTTCATGAGCTACAGCTCACTTCTTCGGATGCATCGAACAATGATGCGGTAAACAGATAATTTTGTTTTGCTAAAATAGGCCTGTTCAGCAAATCGCCAGGTGTTGGAGCTAAGGACTAAATAATTGTGTCTTATTCAGAGTTGCAAATTGAACAAAGATTCCTTCTTCCTATTGTATCAGTCTCTTCTGCAGGGAACATTCTTCCCACAGAGCCAACCTTGAGTTTCTGAAAATTGGCACATGTCAGTATAAAATATGACATCCTTCCACCTCCCTTCCCAGGGATCAATGCCCTGCCTTAAGACATAAAGGAGACAATCTGTATTGTCATATACTCTCACTGTTTCTTTGCTTTAACCCCTAGGAATGTACTTACTGGACAACCAAAGGAGTTGCTCCATTCCTATGGACCCCAAATCAGAATTCAACATATATATATTTGAGAAAATGTTATTAGTACAAAAGTATTAATTAAATGTTAACTTGCTAACTTGAGACCATGGGAGAGACATTATGTAACCTTTTAACCATTGGCTAATGTGCTATCTTGTCTTGCTGCAAAACCTATCACGGAGTGTGGAACTAACTACACCATCACTTTCCCCCGCCCATGGAAAATCTATATATTCTATTGTAATCAATTGACTGGTGGTGTCTCTGAGCCTAATAAGAAAGGTGACACTCCACCAGCACTGTGTGTAATAAACTCTTATGCTTGACCTCTACATGGTGTGGATTTATGTTCTTCACATATTAATATCCCAAGAACTTATTTTTGCCAGTACTTGTAAAGTTGTGTCAGGGTCTGACATTCCAGGGTGAAAGCCAGACCAAGGAGGGGCTGTGTTACCCATACCCTGCAATCTGGGTACCTCACAATACTTTACTGCTGTAGCTCCCACATGGGCTCCTCACAAACAGCCTGCCAGCCTGCAGGTCACACCTGCAGCAAACACCAGCCACACTCTGGCTTCTAGCCATCTTGGTTCCTCTTTACAGGGTGACCCCAACACAATCCCAGTCTTGAATTCCCCCCTCCCCAGAAATGTGTGTTCTGCCCTATCCAGCCCTCTCCTGGACAATCCAGATATATTAGGTCTGCGGCTCCTCTAAGAGGATCAATATGGAATAGCCAGCTCCTTTAAATGGAGTCACCCAAACAATTCACAACACTGGATTTGTTTTAATTATAGAATTAAATATCTTTATTTAACTACCAGGAGTTAGATTTTAAGAAAGTACAAGCATAAGGCATTAAAGTCAGAAATGGTTACAAAAGAAATAAAGATAAAATGCTTCCTTTTATTAAAACATAACAAGCTAGACTTGGTTGAAGGTAAAATTTTTGTCCCATGCTTCCATCAATAGGGTTGATCAATCTTCAGGTCAGCAACTGCTCCCGAAGTCAAATGGGCTGGTTTCTTTTGTCGTCTTAGGTGAAAGAGCAAGAGATGAATAGGGAGAGGTAATTTGGGTATTTTGCTCCTCACATTTTTAGTTTAATCACCCTTTGAAATGTATTTCTCCGAGGGTTACCTATAGACAAAATTCATTCCCACTGTGCGGTTGAAGTGAAGGACTCTGGTGGTGAAAGAGGGCTCATGCTGTTTGCTATGCTGCAGATATGTTTGTTCCCACCTGCTTCCTTACCAAAGATCGACCACTTGACAGGTCATGGCCCATCTGCTTGAATAACACCTGGCTAGAGGTGTCAGCTTTCTCCTTTTCTTTGAGAATCAGGTTTACTCACTCCCAGGCATGTCTGGTAAACACACTTCAGTCATGATTTCAGATTATATCTATAACTTTATATATAATGTTGCTATACAAATTTCTCCATACAACTGTTGACCAGCTAGTTATTAGTT
Source organism: Chelonoidis abingdonii (assembly GCF_003597395.2). Classification (NCBI taxonomy): domain Eukaryota; kingdom Metazoa; phylum Chordata; order Testudines; family Testudinidae; genus Chelonoidis; species Chelonoidis abingdonii. The sequence continues at coordinate 34,680,612 of NC_133782.1, forward strand.
TTGAGAAGATACCATAAGAGGCATAGTAATACAAATAGTATTACAATGGTGTGTAGAGTGTGAATACAGGGGTACATTCTGTCAGACATGGCTATCACTGTTGCCAACCCAAATATTCAAAAAGCATGTGTCAGTTCTCTGGAAAATCCTGAGTTTTGCTTAAAAATGATGAGATTTTAAAAATGATAAATTTTGGTTTTTTGCCTGCTTTTCTCAAAAACCCACAAAGGCCAGAAACTTACTTTTTTATTACAGGAAAGTTGAGGGTCTCAGGTAATAATCCAATTCCAAGCAGACAGGTTTTATGAAAAAAACACCAGATATCACAAGACTCACAATAAGATCTCAGGAGTTAGAAATACTCTACTATTCCAGGAGTGGGTGACTGCACTTGTCTTATACCGATGTTTCACCACTGTCATCCTAATGCAACACACTTCTGTGTATGAGCAAATACCTCCTCAGATGCAATTCATTGTTGAAATGTCCAAGGTCAATGCATCATTTCAGTGCTTTCACAATGCTTAATGGACATGGAACTCATGAAATTAAAATTAAAGTGAGATTGAAGTGATATTTATGCCTTGTGCTTTATCTCTGCACCTGGGTGAATTTCATCATTAGCTTGCAGCCAATAGCATTGTAACTGATGTCAGTTATTGTAATCACTGGGCCAAAAAGTGTGCTTTGGAAGTATTCTCAGATAAAAAAAATAATTGGACACATTCAGAGTCTCTTCTCTGAATTAGAAGATCCATAACCCTGTTCAACAAAGGGTTAATATTTTAAATGAAAATATTCATCAAAATAATTGTCCCTTTCTCTTTTAAAAATCTTGAAATTCAAAATGTTTCAAATACTTCTTCTCATACTTAGAAGGAGCACTGCCCAGGAAAAATAAATGCAGTTCCTAACTCCTGTTTCACTCACCGATGCACAAACCAGGAGTAATGTCACTGAAGTGTAAATCAGGAGCCATAAACAGATAAGAAAAGTTAATAGCACAGAAGTACTTAATATCTCTTTGACTATAAAGGGTTAGCAAGTTCAGTAGCCTGGCTGTCACCTGACCAGAGGACCAATCAGGAGACAGGATACTTTCAAATCTTGAAGGAGGGAAGTTTCTGTGTGTTC
>NC_133782.1:34683996-34685376 GCF_003597395.2 Chelonoidis abingdonii
GTTGGACTAGATGACCTCCTGAGGTCCCTTCTAGCCCTGATATTCTATGTTTCTATGATTCTATGATATTGCAAAAGAATTGGCCAATAATATTGGTTCCGCCAAAGAACAATGTAAAGACCTGGTATATAACAATGAGTACACAATATTGCTGAGCCACCAGCCATCCGGGCACATGCATCCTTGTGCATGATCACTCTGTAATGAGGAGGTTGGCATATTGCAACATAATGGTCAGATGCCATGTCATAAACAGATAGTTAAGGCTTAATGCCTCTTTTACCTGTAAAGGGTTAAGAAGTTCACCTAGCCTAGCTGTCATCTGACCAGAGGAACCAATGGGGGAACAAGATGTTTCAAAAGGAAGGAGCGAAGTTTTCCTTTGTTTAGTCAGTTTCAGTTTCAGTGGCAGTGAAAAAGATCAACAAACCAGGGGCAGTTCTAGGCACCAGCAAAGCAAGGACCTGCTTGGGGCAGCCCATTTGCAGGGGTGGCAGGGATCCAGCATGGGAGCTGAGAACCAACAGAGGGCTCTAGGAGCTGTAGTTCCTTGCTTAGCTCTCTGCCTATAGAGCCAGCCCTGGAGCAGGGAAAGAACTACATTTCCCATCATTCCCTTAGCCACTACCAACTGGAAAGGAAGGAGGGGGACCTTATGCGGCTGCCTGCTGTGAGTGGAGAGTGGTAGGGAGACCATATTTTAACGTTCAAAAAACAGGGCACTCCAGGGGGAGGGAAGCCCCACCCTGCCACCATCCACTCCCTCCAACTGCACTCCACAAAAACCCCAACCCATCCAACCCCCCCCCCACTCCCTGTCCCCTGATCACTCCTTCCTGGGACCCCTGCCCCAACTGTGCCCCAGGACCTATCCCTCTATCTAAGCCTCCCTTCTTCTTGTTCCCAACTGCCCCCTCCTGAGATCCCCCCAACTTTCCCCCAGGACCGCACCCCCTACCTATCCCCTTACAAACCCCTGGAACTCCTATGCGTATCCAACCGCGGCTTTCTCCTGCCTGTCCCTCTGAACCCCTGACCCATCTAACCCTCCCTTCTCCCTGCCCTGACTCCCGCCCGAACCTCCACCCCATCCATCCCCCCCTGCTCCCTGTCCTTGACTGTCCCCCCGGAACTCCCCTACCCCTTCTCCAACCCCCCAGCCCCTTTACCGTGCCACTCAGACCAGCATGTCTGGTTCCGGGCAGCGCCAGACACGCTGCTGCATACATGCTGCCATGCTCCCCCACGGAGCCCACAGCGCCCCTCCCACAGCACCTGCCTTCCAGATTTGAACACCTCGAAATTCAGGAGTGCTCAAGCTCAGTTTGGGCAACTGTGACTTCATTTCTCCCAAATCAAATATACTGATCCACTGTAACT
>NC_133782.1:34689079-34697213 GCF_003597395.2 Chelonoidis abingdonii
GACCCAACTTATTAAAATGCAGTTATATTGCCTGAAAGTGGAGTAACACTGTGGTCAACCTGGTCCATTGGTTTCAGAGCATTTGCGATAATTTTACCACGTCTTATAAGTGTCCATGTGTTGAGCAGTCTTAGTTCAGCAACTCTGACTCCAACAGCCTGCCTGTTAAACCACAGCCCTTGGTTACTACTAGCCAAATGACCCCCAATGCACTGCCCAGTGCTGAATTTCAACAAAACAGTCTGCTCTGAATCATCCAGCCCTCTCATGGAGCATTCGGAGCAGTAATCAGATTAATTGCTCCTTTAAAGAGACAAAACCACAGCAGCTTGTTGCTTTAGCTGGAGCTGATAGTCACTTCAAGTCAAACCCAGCAGTGGGTTGGTTTAGAATAAAAGTAAATCAAGTTTATTTAGTCCAAAAGAGAGAGAGTGAGTTCAAGTGTAAGGGATAGAGTCAGAAAGGGTTCCAAGCAGATACACGTGAAACAGCAACTAAGACTTAACAGAATGACAGTATTGGTTCAAAGGCAGAGTTGTATTGCACCTCTTTCCAGGAAGATGGCTGACCAGCCCCTTGGTCAGAATCTCCCACAAAGCTCAAAGTGCTCAATCCCTTTGTAGGAAATGTCCATCCACATCAAGGTTTAATTTCCTAACATGTTCAACTACCAGTGGGTTAGTATTCAAGTTGTTGGTCCATTCCCAGCTGGCATCAAGTGATGCTATTCAATTGAAGTAAATGGAACCACATTATCAGATGGTGTAAACTGATGTAACCCCATTGAACTTAATGGGCCACATCCCAGCTAATGTGAATTAACCATAGCTACACTGGACTTAATGCTGCCAGAATCATTAGTTGGTATAAATTTGCCTAGCTCCATTGCTGTCGATGGCATAGATTCCCAGCTGGTGTAAATCAGGATTGCTACAGGAGCCTATTAAGCTACATCAATTTGGCCACTACAGGTGCAATATTAATTAGCTAGCTAATGAACATTCAATTGTCCATAGATACCTATAAGCTCCAGAATTGTCTTTTACAGGTGGTTTATTTCTCATCATTTTTCCCTTTTATTTTTATTAAAACTTGTACATATAAATGTTGAAACCAATAACAATGTAGATGTCAGGAAAGACAACACACAGTTCTCTGAATGTTAAATCCATCTTATGCATATTGGACCAGGCTGGTGAGTGATTAAGAATTTCCTGAGCGCACCCCTTATCTCATTGTTTCTCAGGCTGTAGATGATTGGGTTCACAGTTGGTGGCACAATGGAATAGAAAATGGCCACTACCAGGTCCAAAGCTTTTGAAGACTTTGATCTGGGTCCCATGTACGTTAATGTTGAAGAGCCAAGAAACAAACAGAAAACAATCAAGTGGGGCAGGCAGGTGGAGAAGGCTTTGTACCTGCCCCGATTGGAGGGGATTCTCATCACCGTGAAGAAGATGTGAATATAGGACACAAACATAAATACAAAACAGGAAACAGCTGAAAGAGAACCAAGAACAAGCATTACTATATCATTAACACGTGTATCTCCACAGGAGAGCTTTAATAGCTGTGGGATATTACAGAATAATTGGCCAACCATGTTGGAGTGGCAGAAGCGTAACCTAAATGTGTTACCGGTATGTATCACGGCACACATCATGCTGCTGAGCCAGGCCCCAGCTGCCATCTGGGCACACCTGCCCCTGTTCATTAACATCCTATAATGGAGGGGATGGCAGATTGCAACATAGCGATCGTATGCCATCACCGTGAGTAATGCTAGCTCTGTAATGGCAAAAGTGACAACCAAGAAGAGTTGGGTGACACACCCTGAGAAAGAAATTGTTCTGCTGTCCATGAGAGAGTTGGCCATGGATTTGGGGACAGTCACAGAGATGTAGCACAGGTCTAGGAAGGCTAAGTTGACCAGGAAGAAGTACATGGGGGTGTGAAGTTGTCGGTCAAAGGCTACGACTATGATTATAAGGAGGTTCCCTATCAAGGCTGTCAGGTAGACTACTAGAAACGCTGTGAAATGTAGAATCTGCAGCTCCCAAATGTCAGAGAATCCCAGGAGAAGGAATTCCGGCATGGAGGTTTGATTGTTCATAACCTGCTTCAGACACACTCTGGGGAACAAGACAAAGGGAATGGTCAGCAAAATGGTGACAAAAGGAGGGAGGGAGAAAAAGAAAGACTACCATCATCCTTCAGAAACAGATATCAGAGCTACTTAAAATGAGCCGTGACCCCATTCTGTCAGGCTGTGCAGATAAATGCTTATTATTCGAGTCACTGGGCCCCAGAGAGAAAATGGCTCTATAGCCTGGTCAGTAGGGCTCTCGTAAGGGAGACAAGGATGCCAATGACTCCTTAATTATTTAATAAAAAGAACCTTTTCCCCACCCCAGGAGAATGTCGCATGCTCCTGGGAAGTGGAGGACCCATCTTCAAATCCTTTCTCCTCATCAGTGGGGAATTTAATTGAGGTGTCCCATATCCTAGGTGGATACACTAACCATTGGGCTAAAGATTATGGGGGACATCTGCTTCCTCCCCTACACAGCCATGTCGTGTGATTGTGTGTGCTGGCCCACTCTGGTCAGTAGGGCGCTCGTATGGGAGACAAGGATGCCAATGACTCCTTAATTATTTAATAAAGAGAACCCTTTCCCCACCCCAGGAGAATGTCCTGCCAGATCAAGCCCTGCAATTGAATAAGGCAAGGGAACATCTATCTTCCCTCGTTTGTGGATTTCTCTGGGCTTAGCTATCCACATGCCTAAAGTGAGGCTGTGGTGCTCATGCCCAGAAGCAGAAATGTAGCACGTAAGAAATGTTTACATCAAAAGAAAGGAGGTACAGAGCGAATTTAGGTGCCTACAGGGTAGGGTAGCAGCTGAGCAGTAAATACTAGTGGTGCGTATATCTGGGAGTTAGGTGCCTAAAGCAGTAGTGATGCACCTAAGTCCCTTGGAGAATCTAGCCTTAGGTAGCACCCAACAGCAGCTCTGCCTGTCTCTATTCATAAGACCATAAGAGCTGCCATACTGGATCATATCAATGGTCCATCTAGTGTAGTATCCTGTCTCTGACAGTGAGCAGTCCCAGACCTTCAAGTGCAAGGTACAGAACAGGGCAATTTTGGAGAGATCCACCCTTAGCATCTGGCAGTCAGCTTTTGGGTTTCCCCAGCCATGGGGTTGCATCCCCTGACCCTCCTGGCTAATAGTCTTTGATGATTTTTATCCTCCATGAACTTACCTAGTTCTTTTTTGAACCCATTTATACTTTTGGCCATCAAAACATCTCATGGCAATGAATTCCACAGATTAATTTTGCATTGTGTGAAAAAGTACTTCCTCTTGTTTGTATTACACCTGCTGTCTAATAATTTCATCAGGTGACCCCTGTTTTATGTGTTGTGCGAAAGGGTAAATAGCACTTCTCTATTCACCTTTTTTCACACCAGTCATGATTTTATAGACTTCTATCACATCCCCTTCATAGTCATCTCTTTTCTAATCTGAACAGCCCTAATCTTTTTAATTTCCCTTCATATGGAAACCGTTCCATACCTACACCAGCTTGTACTCACTGGCCTTTCTCAATTAACATGGATTATTTCTATTTCTGCTGACACAGAAGAGCCAACACAGCTACAAGAGGGTAGACTGGCTCTGTTTCTGTCTCATTATTCATCACTTCTGTTTTGAATTAAGGTAATTGTATTTATTGTCTTTTTATTTGTGTTTAGAATAATAAAAAAAAAATGCCTGGCAGAGACTCCAGGTGCCCCTGCATAATTAATAACACAATGAAAGCCCAGCAACTTTAAATAATCATTTTAACCAGAACTTGGCCAGCCAGTCATCTATGAAATCTCCTTTTTCTCCCCTTCCACTCTTTCAGCAATGACTCTATTAAAGATTTGGAGGCTATGGTGCCTAGTAAGCTGAACATGCGCTCCAAGTGTGACACTAACGTGATCCACAGATGCATAAATGGGGAAATTTTGAGTAGGGATAGACAGATTATTTTACCTCTGTATTTGGCACTGGGTGCGACCGCTGCTAGAATATTGTGTCCAGTGGATGTCCACATTTCAAGAAGGATGTTGTTAAATTGGAGAGGTGTCAGAGAAGAGCCAAAAGAATGATTAAAAGATTAGAAAATATGTCTAAAAATCATGGTTTTAGTAAAGCACTGGATATGTGGTTTGCTACAACAATCTATAACCCATTAATCCCCGTTTTTGTCCCATGACTACAAGGGTGTTAATGGATCACTTCACCTTGAATGGTCCCTTAGAATATGTGCTAACTTCTTATGATAAGCTAGCTGTTCCATGCTGTGATACTGTGAGTACCTTCCCAGAGGTAAGGAAGAGCTCTGTGCCACTCGAAAGCTTGTCTCTCTCACCAACAGAAGTTTAGTCCCATAAAAAACATTATCTCACCCACCTTGTCTCTCTAATACCACACTACAGTTAATATACCCAATAATGATATAAGCCTTTTTTCACAATTGCCGACATGGGGAACCGATATTTGATAATGGGCTTTTCAATAGCAGACAAAGGTATAGCAAAATATAATGTTTGAAAGTTGAAGCAAGACAAATTCAGACTGGAAATGAGGCGTACATTTTTAAAAGTGAGAGTGATTAACCATTGGATCAATTTACCAAAGGTTGGGATGAATTCTCCATTACTAGCTATTTTTAAAATCAAAACTGGATTTCCCCCCTCCCCGCAAAGTAGAGCATACTTCAAACTTCAATTGTTTTGGGGAATTTCTCTTGCTGTATTATACAATAGGTCAGAACAGATGATCACAATACTCTCTTCTGGCCTTAGCACCTATGACTCATTATGGGAAGCAAGCCATTATACCTCTGCAAAGATATGTCTATACTACCCACCAGTTCTACGGACAGCAATTGATCCAACAGGGGTTGATTTATCGCATCTAGTCTAGACATGATAAATCAAGCCCCGAACACTCTCCCATTGACTCCTGTACTCCACCACTGTGAGAAGCGCAGGTAGAGTCGATGGGGAAGCAGCAGCAGTTGACTCACCGCAGTAAAGACACTGTGGTGAGTAGGTCTAAGTAAGTTATTCACATAGCTGAAGTTGCATAACTTAGATAGATCCCACTCCTCCCCCCAGTGTAGACCAGGCCCAAGAGCCTTGTCAAACAGATCTGCATTCTGCAGCATGGCCAGATAAGGCTGTTTAAGATTAAATGGGGGGAGCAAGTTCCAGCCCCCAAGAGCCATCACAGAGGAGATCCTCCCAGCTATACTGACGGGGAGCCAGCTTAGGAGCCCCTATTGACTACAGCTGGATGAATTGTTTCAGATAAACCAAATGCAGATATGGGTCAACTGAAATATTTTTCCAATTAATGTTGAATTTATTGAGTTGTTTTGACTGAAAAGATTATATAAAACCCGCTCAAAAATCAAAATGATATTTTTGAAACAAAACATTTAGATTTTTCAATTTGAAATTACTTTGCCTTTCAAATTTTACTTCAATTTTATTTAAAAATATCTTTAAAAGTACTCAGAAACCACAACATTGTTTCTCAATTCTAGTCTACATTGTTTTCTTGTACTTCACTCATCACTGTGGCATCTGAGCACTTTGTTTTAGTTTGAACAAAACACGTTGTTCCCAAAATATTGTGGTTCTTTCTTTTTTTTTTTTGTTTATTACTTTTGTGTTGTACCAAAAATAATTTCAAAAAAATCTATTTCAGTTCAACCTGAAAGGATTTTTTTGGATTTTTGGTTCAGCCAGCAAACTAAAAAATGACTTATTTGGGCAGCTCTGCTGCTGACTAAAGTGATGGCAGCATGGCACAAGGAGAAAGACAATCTCTCAGATAAGCCAGACACAGCAATTTATGGGTCAGGTGTAAACTCTATCCGGAGAATGGCAGGCGGCTAGTGCCAATTTCATTGCACTGGTACTATATGCTCTCAGCCAGATGCACTGTTCACTAAGTTAGCCACTATATTCTGCACCAGTTTTTGCCTCTGAATGATTTAAGGTTGAACTCCGTGTAGAGTGAATTGCAGTGGTCTAGTTCTGTGGTAACAAAAGCATAGATCAGAGACAGATAAAAATGTATGAAGTATGATAATGATGATAAAAGTAACAAGAGCTGACACAAAGTCTGCCTTCCGTTCCAACAGAATTACCTGTTGTCTTCCCATTTTGTCCTTAGTCACAAATCTGCTATCCTATTCCCTTTACTCTTTGCTCTCAGTGAAACCTAAGTGACATCTGTTAAAAATTGCTGGCTTTTGACCTGAAACCTGAGAGACAAAACAGATAAGGAACTGTGAAAACTGGTGAAATGACAGCTCAGTAGGATTGTAACTGAGTTAACTGAAATTAGTTTGACCTGGGTTTAGTTTGAACTAGTTTTCACAAAGAACATGAGTTGGTCCTTCACAGAATGAATCAATATATTATGGAACATTCTTAGATAAAACGGATCCACACAAACCTTTTCCCTCCCAAAGAAGAGTCTTGTTGAAAGACCCACATTGTTTATGAAAAATGTAATGGTAAGTGAGACAGTCGAAATGAGATAAGAACCGGTTTTGAGGAGGACGGAGGCAGAAGTCGCTTGGAAAGGAGACAGATAGAGAAAATAAAAGGAAATAGAATGTGAGTGAGAGTTTGAGCTTGAAAGGAAGAGGTGTAAAAAGAATATTGAGGGAGAAAGCGAGGCTGGAATTTGTAAGTGTTTCTATGACCTTGCTCATCAGGAGTAGAGGACTAACCCTAACGAGAGTCAGAATTACTCTTAGGGAACAGAAAGGCATCCTTGTATCTTAAGAGGATAATAAAGGACACATAGTGGCTAACAAGTCCTGTAGAGTCCAGGGATAAAATTTTGGCCTCTGACAAGTCTATGACAAAACTCCCATTGACTTCAATAGAAACAAATTAATCCAGACTACACAATTGAAGGATCCTGTTCTACATCTCCAGCCAGTTATGCTCCAGCTATCCCACACTCTTTGGGTATTATCAGCTTACCTGGAATAACATCTTCTTTGCCCCTTAATATCCAGCTAAGAATCTTTTCAAATACACAGATTCCAAAGCTATTATTGGAAAGCCCCTGCAGTCTGCAGAGAAAAGACAGAGTAACTTTTCGATGTCAGCATCTCACTTGAGTGACATTATAAGTCACTTTGTCCTAGACTGAGCTTGTTCTTTCTGAAACTGACAATGGAGACTGATGAATGACTGGACTATGAAATGCTCCGGAATTTGAATTGTTGTTGATTTTGCAGGGCAATGTTTGGAAGTACAGAACTTCATAACCTGTCTTTTCTGATTGTTTGCTTGGAATAGGAAGCAGTGAAAGCAGAATTTTTCTTATTGCATGGCTGGAGTGCTGAATACTGAATGATCGTTTTCTTTCCAGAAAGCTACAGAAACACTTTGGTTAGTCCTGATTTTAAGGACTTGTCTACACTTAGACATCCAGGAAAATTAATCCAAATTAACTAACATCGGTTTGAAGTGGATTCGTTAAATTGCACTAAATCTGTGTATAGACACTGTGATTCAGAATTAAAGCATCCCAATTCAGCGTCTCTTAAGTCACATTGGAAGTTAATTAAAATAAACTGAATTAAGGCTACTCAATTATGAATGAGGATATTTGCACAGGAATTTAATGTGGTATAACAAGTTCACATCAAATTCCCGCCTTTAGTCAATTTGGATTCATTTTCCTGGATGTCCCTGTGCAGACCAACTCAAAGCAAAGCAATTCAGTGCCCCCACACCACATTTGGGTTACTGGTGGAAAGGGGCCTTTTTCCTATCCTAGAAAGGCAGGAGCAGTGGTGTGAAGTCCCACCCAAGAATGGCAGCAGAGACACCTCAGTATTACCTAGGTAGATGAGGTGTCTCTGATTGGGCTACAGGGCACATCAACTGTGGATGTCTGAGAAATGGACGTCTTATAGCACCAGGGCTACAGAGATCCTTTCTCGCTAAAAACATCTCTCTGTGTTGGGACTAGTTCCTTATTAGTGAATTAAATGGAGATTGCCTTGAATTTTTCTCTAATCACTTAATTGTTCCATTTTT
>NC_133782.1:34699529-34703519 GCF_003597395.2 Chelonoidis abingdonii
CTATTCACCTTATAGTCTATTCATCCAGACCATGCTTCTTTAACTTGCTGGCAAGAATACTGTGGGAGACCATATCAAAAGCTTTGCTCAAGTCAAGGAATAATATGTCCACTGCTTTCCCCTCATCCTCAGAGCCAGTAATCTCATCATAGAAGGCAATTAGGTAAGTCAGGAATGACTTGCCCTTAATGAATCCATGCTGACTGTTCCTGATCACTTTCCTCTCCTCTAAGTGCTTCAAAATTAATTCCTTGAAGACCTGCTCCATGATTTTTCCAGGGACTGAGGTGAGGCTTACTGACCTGTAGTTCACTGGATCCTCCTTCTTCCCTTTTTTAAAGATGTACACTACATTACCCTTTTTCCTTTCATCCAGGACCTTGCCCAGTCACCATGAGTTTTCAAAGATAATGGCCAATGACTCTGCAATCACGTTTGCCAACTTCTTTAGCACCCTCAAATGCAGTACATCCAGCCCCATGGACCTGTGCTTATCCAGCTTTTCTAAATTGTCCTGAACCACTTCTTTCTCCACAGAGGGGTGTCACCTCCTCCCCATACTGTGCTTCCCAGTGCAGAAGTCTGGGAGCTGACCTTGTTCTTGAAGACAGAAGCAAAAAAAGAATTGAGTACATTAGCTTTTTCCACATCCTCTGTCACTAGGTTGTCTCTCTCTTTCAGTAAGGGCCTGTGGAAGAAACAATATCCACTTTCAGGTTGGAAGCAACAAAATCAGAGATGGCTTTATTCAAGCAATTTCAAGGGAAGAATACAGCTGGCAGAGAGCATCTCTGCCTCAGTTTCTCCAAAGTACAAACAAAATCACACAAGCCTTTATACTCCTTGTGACATGCATTAATTAAAACATCTGCAATTTATTTAGGCTATGTGCTATCCCAGTATTTTCTCACTTTTTCTTCTCTAAATATCGTTATCTCAAGGCTAAGTCACTCTGACTAATCTGCTGTTTTTCACTCGCTTCTGACGTGGGCCCTGCTTCTACAGGTCTTGCGATATTAGGCTGACTTAGCTCAACAGTTGCTCTGTCTCTGCTGTTAAATGGCTGCACTTAAACCCTATCCTTTTTCTCAGCTTCCACAGGGCCCACACTTTCCCTGACCTTCTTCTTGTTGCTAACATATCTGAAGAAACTCTTCTTGTTACTCTTAACATCTCTTGCTAGCTGCAACTCCAAGTGTGATTTGGCCTTCCTAATTTCACTCCTGCACGCCTGAGCAATATTTTTATACTCCTCCCTGGTCATTTGTCCAATCTTCCACTTCTTATAAGCTCATTTTTTGTGTTTAAGGTTAGCAAGGATTTCACTTGTAAGCCAAGCTGGTTGCTGGCCATGATTACTATTTACTAATATTTAAGTTGTACTCTGTGCTCATTTCTGATATAAAGTGAATCCAGGTCACAGACAGTCAAGCCCCCGACATCCCTCATCAGGAAGGAGTTGGTTGGGGATGGGGAATGGGGCATATGCATGAGCCTGTCCCTCATCACAGTAATGAGGTAGCTGCTATCCCCGGGCCCCTCTCCATTCCTGTGGCCCCCATAGCAGGGACACGTACAGCAGCCTCTTGCTAATGCAGGATCGCGAATCCCAGTGTTCCCTTTCAGCAAAGCTGTTTTTAACTATATGTGAAACTCCATCCATGTGCAGACAGTCCCTTTCCCTGCTCTGGGCTCAGCTGCCTCACTCAGAACAAGGTTTGGGACATTTGCAGACACTGGCTTGAATTTAGCGAACAGCCATTGTACTCTGCAAGGAGCCCTGAATTTCCAAATACGCACACGCACACACATGCACACACACTGACATTAACAGATGGCACCAACACACTCATCTTAATCTGTTCACATGCCATAATGCACATTAACAAATGCATTCCTAGTAAAGTGTGCGCACACACTTAGGCCTAGATTTTCAAAGGCATGGCTCCATTGGTCCATTTAGCAGTGCTAGGTTCAGGGCCAGATTTTCAAAGGTATTGAAGTGGATAGAAGTGCAGATAGACACTTAGCGGAATTTTAAAAATCAGCCAAGTGCCAGATTTTTGTGCCTAGTGGGATTTTCAAAAAGCAACTTGGTGTCTAACACACATAGAAATCAATATGCCTAACTCCCGTTCCAAGTGCCTAACATGCAAAAGCAAAAATTTAATGCACCCTCTCATTTTTCTGCAATTTCACTAGCCTAAAGTGGCAGCAAAGTCTTTGTCAAATAGAAAAATTACAATAACTAGCAAAGACACGTGCATATAATAATGTGCAAGCCCACTCGCCCTCCCCCAATGCTGAGTAACATAAATTCACAAGCAAACTCATGCAAAACAGACTATGTTTGGGCTAGGATTTTCAAAGGTAACCAAGGGAGTTAGTTCCTTTGGATCTTATACTGGTCCCACTGAAGTTACTGGGAATTTGCCCTTTGACTCAAGTGGCAGCTTCCTGGTTAGAGCTGGACATTGACAAACTTAAGTAAGATGGATATTCCTGACCAGAATGCATCCACACTGCAATGATCTGCCCAGATCAAGACATTATCAGGAGATGATGGGACAAGAGGGATAAATGAGGGCCTGGGCACAGTCACTGACTTTCAGCTTTCTCCAGGGATGCTCCACCGCCGTTCGGCCCCTCCCGCACTCCACCCTTTTCCCCAAAGCCCGACCCTCACACCACCTCTTCCCACTCCTGCCCATGAGGCTCTTCCCACCCCTGCTCCTTTCCCTCTTCCAAGTGTCTCCCGCCTCCCACCTAACAGTTGATCAACAGTGAGCAGGGACGGGAAGGAGCTGATTGGCAGGGGGCTGGTGGGTGCTGAGCACACACTGGTTTTTTTCCATGAATGCTATGGGTCTGGGTATGCGGATATGACCCATCTCTACTAAAATCACTTAAACTGGCTAATGACCCCTTAGCAGGGTCCACAGAGAGGCCAGGAGTGAATAGGACCTGGCATATGAATTCCTCTGCCCACTTTGAAAGTGTCTTATACAATGCAAGGTTGAGCCTGCCCAAAGGGGACAAGTAGTGCCAGCTGGGATGGACTGTTTGCCGCATGCTGTGATTGTTGGTGCAGGAACCAGCGAAACCAAATTCTGTTTCTTGACTAATTGCATGGGGTATTTTTTTGTTATTTTTTGGTTGTTTTTTGAAAACCTATCTGTTTTCCCTCATGGTCCCATTCTGCTCTACAGGCTGGACTCCCTATCCAGACTACATCCCTCATGATGCACTGCAGCCATTGGACTCCCATGATGCACCATGGTTGCTTAGGAAGAAGGAATCCCATGGTGCAGATATTATCCAGTCATGGAACCTGTCCTATAGATAGGCTTGGCTGAATTTGATTTTAATGTTTTAATAATTTTGATGGATAATATCAATGCTTATTTTTAAGTGTTTTTCTATTTTTATTAATTTAAATTTTCACAGTTGCCCAACGTTATAGGGACTTAAGACAGCGGGCGGCTCTGACAAAGCAGTTTCATGACAGTAGCCACTGAGATGTAAAAAGTTAAAAGCTTTATACTATTAACACACAAATTGTAAAGATAACATGTCAAAACACACACACTCATTAAATACCCATAAATCAAATTCTAACAAGTTTTCAACAAGTATTTTTCTTACTTTGCCTTTCTATAAATTTTGATAATTATCAGCTGAAATATTTTTCTTTGGTTTGCGTGTGTGTAGTGTGAAATTGACATTTGCTGACACTTACTGATAAAAATCTAATCTTTTGAAGCCTAACCATGGAAGAAAATGTGGCCATGAGATACCACAGTGGCATTTCCAAATCGACATTTACATTTTCAGCTAAAAGTTTGAGTTTTAGCTGAAAATTGTGGGGGAAGGGAGCTTGTTTGTTTGTCTGGCAGCCATTCCAAGGCTCAATCTATGACTGCAAAGTTTATCCAACACCTGCAGCCATTCCAAGGCCTGCAGCTATTCCAAGACCTAACCAGAACATAC
>NC_133782.1:34705461-34710102 GCF_003597395.2 Chelonoidis abingdonii
TTTTGAAGCCTAACCATGGAAGAAAATGTGGCCATGAGATACCACAGTGGCATTTCCAAATAGACATTTACATTTTCAGCTGAAAGTTTGAGTTTTAGCTGAAAATTGTGGGGGAAGGGAGCTTGTTTGTTTGTCTGGCAGCCATTCCAAGGCTCAATCTATGACTGCAAAGTTTATCCAACACCTGCAGCCATTCCAAGGCCTGCAGCTATTCCAAGACCTAATCAGAACATACAGCTATTCCAGGGACTAATTAAGGCCTGCAGCCATTTCAAAGCCTAACCAAAGCCTACAGCCATCCCAAGATGTAACTAAGCCAATCTAAGGCCTAATCAATGTCTGCAGCTGTTCCAAGGCCTAACCAGGGCTGG
This sequence comes from Chelonoidis abingdonii, assembly GCF_003597395.2. Classification (NCBI taxonomy): domain Eukaryota; kingdom Metazoa; phylum Chordata; order Testudines; family Testudinidae; genus Chelonoidis; species Chelonoidis abingdonii. Next base: position 34,705,833 of record NC_133782.1, read on the forward strand.
CATAAAATTTGAGGCCTAGCCAAGATCTATAGCCATTTCAAAGCCTAATCAGTGTCTATAGCCTTCCAAGGTCTAAGTGTGGCCTATACCCAATCCAAGGCCTAACCACAGCCTGCAGCTATTCTGATACCTAACCAGGCCTGCATCCATTCTAAGGCCTAATAAGGACATGCAGCCATTATACAGGCTAATCAGGGTCTGCATCTAGCGTGACCACATTTGAAATGAACTCCCACCACAAAGCAAGCCTGCCACAACCACAACCCCCAACCACAAGGCAACTCTGGAACCCCTCCCCTTCAACAGCCATTTATAGTATCTAGAGAGCTAACACATAAATACGATCCATAACATCCCACAACTCCACACTCTTGCATGGTCAAACCCTCTCTCTCTCTCACACACAGACACACACACACACGGTGCAGCTTGTGTGTTGGTGGGCAGACAGCTGCTGTATTTTCAATCATTTTTATCTGTTATCGCTTAAATTGTGGAAGTTGGAACACTGCAGCATCTTTAGCTGGACACAGAAACTTTAAACTTTAGCTGTCCAAGTGAAATGTGATAATAATGCAAATCTTTAGACTCACATAAAAAAAACCCAGCAGATTAAATTATTTTTCTGGCAACTGGCAAATCCATAAAAAAATGGGCAGGCCGATCAAATAATGGCCAGGTGGTAAACCTATTTGCAGCCTTTCCAAGCTCTAGCAAAGGCCTGAAACTATTCCAAGGTCAGCCAAAGCCTGGTGTCTTTACAAGGAGTAGTCAAGCTTTACAACCACTGCAAGACCTAACCAATGAGAATGGTGAATTCCAGTTACCAGATACACTCATTGTTTTACTTTAAGGACAGAGGGAATCATCCAATCAGATCATCTGACCAGCTCAGTATCACAGGCCATATATTTCACCCAAAATGCCCTAGGCTGAAAAGATAAATAATACTCAAGACATTGTCAGTGGATAGGAAATGGGTATTGGTTGTACCCATGGCTGGGATCATAATTCAGGCTACTTTGGATGCCAGGCCTGAATTCAGTCTTCAAGGCCTTCCTCTCTGTTTGTCTTTTTTTCACATTTTATTTTGATGAATTTCAGACACACATGGGACAGAGAAATTAGCAATATATTGCCTTGGGGCCTCTGCTTCTGAGGTGTGCAGAGTTATAGAGAGCATGTCCTCTAAAGCCCTTAGAGAACAAACAACAATAAATCTTTCTACAGCACCAACACCGGCTGATGGAGCATGGAGTCCCAAGCCCGCTGCACACTGCTCATTTGTGAAGAGGAATGGGTGTCAATATTTCGGTCACTTGAGTCTCAGTGTCTGGGGTGAAAGGGTGTTAGAAAGCTGTGCCTTTGGTATCTACATACAATAGCAGTAGGGGCATCGGAAATCAATAGAGAGATTCATTGCAATGACATCTTTTCTTTATTGACCTGAAACAATCTTGAAGGAGGAGCAAAGACACCATACACTGTGAAAAATGCACACACCTCCGCCAAGTAAGTGTCCTGCACTCATTTAATCTGGGATGTATTGATTTAGTGGTATATTTATTTAATTTTAGTGAGGAAAATTAACAGGAGAAAACCCAGTGAAAGTGTAAACTATTTCCTCGTTTTAGTGCTAAAAAAACAACAATAGCCCTCCTTCTTGAACGGAACATGATATGACAGACAGGAAAATTCATTTTTCCTAACTTTGATCCAATTCAAATAAGGGGGACAGTCTGTTCCAGTCAACAGACACAGGTGTCAAGGAGAACAGATTTCCTGGATTTTGTTTCTGTGTAACCTATCAACAAATCATTCAGTCCCTTCAATCCAGTGTTTCTCATGGAGTTATTGATACTAATTTGATCTTTCCTCTCACTGGAAAACATTCAACTTGGCCATGATTAAGCTGCTGGTGCTCTGAGACCACTGCCTGTCATGCCATCCAAAATGGTCTAATAGTTTGTTTGTGCTACCCTGTCTGTATCTGTTGTTTGTCTCTTGTCTTATACTCAGATTGGAAGCTCTTTAGGGCAAGTACTGTCTTTTTATTCTGTGTTTTCACAGTGCCTAGCACAGTGGGGTCTTGGGCCATGACTAGGTCTCCTAGGCACTGCTAGAATAAATAAAGAACAAAAAGTTCTGACACATTTACTCACAAAAATACTGGTAGCCTCTGTGAATAACCCTATTGGAACTACTTGCAGAATAAGTTACTACTCAATATGATGAAGGATTTTAGAATATGAGGCCTGGTCTACACTACGTGTTTAAACCGAATTTAGCAGCGTTAAGCCGATTTAACCCTGCACCCATCCACACAATGAGGCCCTTTATATCGATATAAAGGGGTCTTTAAACCGCTTTCTGTACTCCTCCCCGATGAGAGGAGTAGCGCTGAAATCGGTATTGCCATGTCGGATTAGAGTTAGTGTGGCCGCAAATCAACGGTATTGGCCTCCAGGCAGTATCCCACAGTGCACCATTGTGACCACTCTGGAAAGCAATCTAAACTCGGATGCACTGGCCAGATAGACAGGAAAAGCCCCGCAAACTTTTGAATTTCATTTCCTGTTTCCCCAGCATGGAGCGCTGATCAGCACGGGTGGTGATGAAGTCCCAAATCCAAAAAGAGCTCCAGTATGGACCGTACAGGTGATACTGGATCTGATCGCTGTATGGGGAGACAAATCTGTTCTATCAGAGTGCCGTTACAGAAGACTAAATGACAAAGCATTTGAAAAATCTCCAGGATATGATAGACAGAGGCCACAGCACAGTGCTGTCTGACAAGCGTTATGGAAAACCAAAGAATCAAATGGATGATCATGGAAGGAGAGAGGGGTTGCTGAGGCCTCCAGATATCCCACAGTCCCCGCAGTCTCTGAAAAGCATTTGCATTCTTGGCTGAGCTCCCAGTGCCTGAAGGATCAAAAACATTTTCCCGGGTGTTTCAGGATATATGTCATCAATTTACACCTTTTCCCCACCCCAAAAGAAAAGGGAAAAATCGTTTCTCACCTTTTTTCAATGTCACCCTATGTCTACTGCATGCTGCTGGTAAACGGGGTGTTGCAGCGCTGAACACCACCATCCTCTTCCTGATGGATAGCAGTCATATTGTACTGTCTGCCATTGTCATCATCAGCCTGTGAGTGCTCTTGGCTGGCCTCGGTGAGGTTGGCCAGGGGTGCCTGGATAAAAATGGGAGTGACCCCTGATCATTCCCAGCAGATGGTACAGAATGGCTGGTAACCGTCCTCATCATAGCAACTGGAGGCTGAGCTCTATCAGCCCCCACCTTTCATGTCTAAAGAAAAGATTCTCTACTGCCTGGACTATTATAGCGGCTGGAGGCTACCTCCCCCTCATTTTATCTCACTAAAAAGTCAGTGTTTCTTATTCCTGCATTTCTTTATTACTTCATCACACAAATGGGGGGACACTGCCACGGTAGCCCAGGAGGGTTGGGGGAAGAGGGAAGCAACAGTTGGAGTTGTTGCAGAGGCACCCCTTAGAATAGCATGCAGCTCATCATTTTTGCAGCATCTCGGGGGCTCTGACACAGACAGGCTGTGCTCTCTGGTTCACTAGTGCACTTGCCCCATATTCTAGGCAGGACTGGCTCTATTTTTTCACAAAACATAAAGAAGGGAATGATCCAAGGAGTCATTCCCATTTTTGTCCATGCGCCCCCGGCCGACCTCAGCGAGGCCAGCCAGGAGCATGTATGACAGCAGCAGACAGTACAGAACAACTGATAACTGTCATCTCATTGCCAATTTACAATGGCATGGCAGACAGTGCAATAGGAATGGTAACCATCTGCTACCTTGCAAAGGCAAATGAATGCTGCTGTGTAGCACTGCAGTACCGCATCTGTCAGCAGCATCCAGTACACATACGGTGACAGTGACAAAAGGCAAAACGGGCTCCATGGTTGCCATGCTATGGCGTCTGCCAGGGCAATCCAGGGAAAAAGGGCGCGAAATGATTGTCTGCCGTTGCTTTCACGGAGGAAGGAATGAGTGACGACATTTACCCAGAATCACCCGCGACACTGTTTTTGCACCATAATGCATTGGGATCTCAACCCAGAATTCCAATGGGCAGGGGAGACTGCGGGAACTATGGGATAGCTACCCAGAGTGCAACGCTCCAGAAATCGACGCTAGCCTCGGTACATGGACGCACACCGCCGAATTATTGTGCTTTGTATGGCTGCGTGCACTCGACTTTATACAATCTGTTTTACAAAACCGGTTTA
>NC_133782.1:34712167-34713342 GCF_003597395.2 Chelonoidis abingdonii
GTGCACTCGACTTTATACAATCTGTTTTACAAAACCGGTTTATGTAAAATTGGAATAATCCCGTAGTGTAGACATACCCAAAGTCATTAATGAAAATATTTGAAAAGCACCAGGCCTGACCTCTGCACACACCCGCTAGATACACCTTCACAGTTCAATAGTGAACCATTGATAATGTTTTGAGTATGGTCTTTCAAACGGTTGTCTACCCATTTAACGGTAATTTCATCTAGACCACATTTCCCTAGTTGGCTTATGAGAATGTCACGTGGGACTCTGTCAAAAACCTTACTATGCAATGGGATGATATCTTTGTGCATTGCTCCTACTCTTTTTACATAGACAGACCTTCAAACATTACATTCCAAGTCCAGCAGAAATACTAAAATAGGCTTAGATTACCTTTGGGTCATCAAGTCCAGTCCAGGCTACAGCAGGTATCCCCAGCATATAATCTCATTCATATTCCAGTTTCCCATACTACATAAGCTATTCAAGCAAAATTTTTTTTTGTTTTGTTTTGCTTTTGTTTTTGCTGGTGTAATTGTGTCTATCCTAGGGGCTTGGCTGCTATAAAAATGTCTTTAAAATCAAAGCCCCCCTAACAAATATTATTAAATCAGCAGCTCTTTCTAGTTTAGACCTGGCCTAATTAATGTCCACAAGAGCTAAGGTGGGTAGATTTCAGGTGGGAAATCTGTAATAGTAGAACCATAGGGTTAGACAGGACAACAATGCTTTGTGTAAGAGAACTCTTATTTCCAGAACCACAACTTACACTAGAAAAAGCAAAAACCATTGCTACTCAGAATGAGTCAGCTACAGCTAAAGCCAAAATAATGAGCAGGGATACAGGAGGCACAGTCCAGGCTGTGACTCCTTTGCAGAAAAGTTCACTATCGCTGCAGACAAACCACGGAAGGAGGAAAACTAATGAAAAGCCACTGAATCAGCAAATTCAAAATACAGTAAAAGCATAATTTCACTGTGGATCCCCACAACTCCTTGCAAGCTACACAGGATGTCCAGCAAAAGTAGCTCAGAGCAATCATTCCAAAATGTTTGGGCATTTTGCTAAAGTATGTCGCAGTAGCCAGTTCAGTCAACAGGTACATGCAGTTACAATACCTGACGTTACTGTGCTGAGCATGAACAAAACCACTGCTGCACATATT
>NC_133782.1:34713447-34737033 GCF_003597395.2 Chelonoidis abingdonii
GGAGCACTGGCTGTTGGGAGTCTGAAAGGAGAGGAAACAGGAAGTCGGGGGGAGGAGTTGAGGAGGCTGAGTGAGAGTTACAGAGGGTGCAGCAGCAGCTTGGTAAAGAGTTTTCCACTTTAAAAATAAAGTCCTGTTGAAGTTTGTTAGTACCTTGCCTGGTTGATATAACACCTAAGTCCTGTTTTCAAGCTCCACTGCAGACCAGAAAGCTCCTGACAAACCCTGGAAACACCTAATCTCATCCAGCACCTAATTCTTTGCAGTAAATAAGTTCTCTCGGCACCTATGTTTTGCCTCTGGCCATTCATGCTAGTGCCTCACTTTAGGCCCCTGGGGGTGCCTATTTCCTGCCAGACGAGTCCACAAACCAGGAGGCAATAGGTGGAGGAGCACCATTCTCATGTGCGGGATCCAAGCTGTTAGGTGTGCTCAGAGGCTTCCTACCAGATTGCATCCCTCAGGCAAGTTTATACAAAATGGCTGGTGTGGGGCATCGACTTACCAGCATAGCTACATTGCCATATGAGGTCATAACCCTGTAGCATAGACGCAGCCTAAACAATGAAGGTTTTTTTCCATCATTGTAGGACTGCCACCTCCCCAAGTGATGGTAGATACATCAATTAAGCATCTATCTAACTATAAGTGTAAGTAGACCAAGCCAAAGGCTCCATTGAACAATATGGAAATCAGGCCTAGAGAGGCATGGGAAGTTTGGGAACTTTCAGAAAATCCTGCTTCCCTGGGAGAGACGGAAACAAACTGAAGCTCACAGTTTTGGATTTTGAATGCAGGGTCACAACACTTAGAAGGCTGAGAAACAAAGAAGGCAGATGAAACAAAGAATTTGCTTTCCTTTAAAGTGCATAATCCATTGTCAGAGAACAAAAAGCTCAACGTTAAACATAATGGGAAGAAAAGCACCATTTTTTTCACTTTGTGGCTGAAACATGTTCTGTTCTCAGAAGGAAATGTTGCTAACAACCAAACAGTTTTTTTCCCATTAATCCATTAACACTTTTTTTCCATTAATCCATTAATCTCCAACTAGCTCCAGTTGGGTAGCAGGAGAAGCCACTTTGAACGTTGTGGTCTATTAACAGCAGTCAGCATCCCTCCCAGTATCAGGGGTTTGCAGGGGAAGGTCTACAATTAAGTGGAGTATAACTCATGCTTGACCCCTCTAGACACTGCAGCATAACTCAGTCCAGACAGAATGTATCTTATGTATGGGGAAGTGCCAGCTCCTTCCTTTAGTGCATGCAAAGGATGAGCATGCTGGCTTCAGAGTGGTATTTCCCTTGGAGCAGGATTGTGCCAGAACATCCTACACCCCACACGCCTCTGGGTTCACTGCCCTTGCTTCTCCTCCATAGGGCTGCAACCAACAGCAGCATTTCAGTGAAGAGGGTTTCCCAGCTTGTTTTATTGTCACAGAATCTGTTTCTCCTGTCAGTCACCCTTGCATATCCCCAGGAGAACCAACAGGACAAGGAGAGAGTGTGTGAGAGAAGGAGGTGGGGAAATCGCATGTGTCACAGCACCCCAGGCCAGGCGGTGTGTATGACTCAACCCTGGACCTAAAAGCCTAAGTTACAGAAGCAGCTGCTCCTCCAGAAAGGCTTTGGTAGATTCATAAACTTCCAATTAAGAAAAAGAAACTGGAGCCACAGTGGGCAGCAGAGGGAGAAGGATGTGAAGGAGCAGCTATACTGTACAATGGGCACTAGGGGAAGCAGAAGGTGTGGATGGGGAAGTGACAGCTATGTTGTATAATGGGCACGAGGGGAAGCAGAGGGTCAGGGGTGGTGAGGGGGTGACTATACTGCATAGTGGCACCAAGGGCAGCAGAGAGTGGGGGTGGGGAAGAGGCAGCTACACGGTATAATGGGCACTAGGGGCAGCAGAGGGTGAGGGTGGGGAAGGGGTGACTATACTGCATAAGGGGCAGCAGATGGTGAGAATGGTTGGGGGGGGGCTATACTGTGTAATGGGAACTGGGGACAGCAGAGGATGGGGGCAGGAAAGGAGTGGCTAGATTGCATAATGGGCATTAGTTGCAGCAGAGGGAGGGGCTGTGGATAGGGCAGCTATACTGTATAATGGGCACCGGGGCAGAAAAGGATGGGAAGGAAGGGTCGGCTATACTGTACAATGGGCAATAGGAGCATCAGAGAGTGGGGGCAGGAAAAGGGTGTCTATATTGTATAATGGGCACTAGGAGCAGCAGAGGGTGAGGAGGGCGGAAGGGGCAGCTATATAGTATAACGGGCACCAGGGAATAATGAGTGAGGGTGGGGAAGGGGTGGCTATACTGTTTAATGGGCACTGGGGAGCAGTTGGTCGGGGTTGGTAAGGGGCGGCTATACTGTAAAATGAGCTCTAGGGGCAGCAGAGGGTGGTCTAGGGAAGAGGTGGCTTTACTGTATAATTGGCATGAGGACAGCAGAATGTGGGGGTGCGAAGGGGCAACTATACTGTAGAATTGGCATTAGGGAAAGCAGCAGGTGGGGAAGGGATGGCTATAGTGTATAAGGGGCACTAGGAGCAGCAGAGGTCCTAAGATGTCACCATGGGTTATCCACTGTATTGCTTTTTCACACCCACTAATTCCCCGTCGGTAGGTTTAGTACCAATCCCTGATGTGCCGTGCTCGGTTCAGACAATTACACATCTTGTGTGTGGTGAGTGGGCAGTGAGCTCAACTATATTAATGAGTCCTCATTTACACCGGGTGGGCAGGATGCGAATCTGTCCCTATGGTTTTGAGAGATCTCAGGTTTGGCAAACATTTCTGGAGTGGCATTTCCTGTATTCCCATGGCCAACCCCCCAGATGGCCGTCTTCACTGAACATGAAAGTGGTGACTTGGCTCACATCAGCTGTGTGTTTGGCCTCTGATGTACATTAGGAATAAACAGGGCCAAGTGGTTCCCAAATCACTGCAGGGTCTTTGATGCTCAACTGATATCAGTCAATGGAATGATTAAGAATTAGGTCTGGTAGACACATTAACATTTCTCCAGTACAGCTGTGTGAATCAGGGGTGTGATTTTTACCGACATGTCTGTGCCAAAGAAAACCCACAGGTATTCAGGCACCTCACTCCAATTGTTTTCACCAAGAAACCTACTCTAGGTGCAGTCCCACGGGTGTAACTGTGCTTGGACTAGTACAGCTTGTGCTGGTCAGGAAATGCAATAGAAGCTATTCCCGCAGAGGCATGTCTMWAGGGATACAACTGTGTCCAGATAAGAAAGTGTTGCTGGTGGAGCTATACCAGCAGAACTGCTGGCAACACCCTCATAGTTTAGACAATGCCTGCGAGTGCTGGAAATCAGGGATCAGAATCAGTGCGGTAACCAGGAAGGGTTTCCAACCCAGCTACAGGGATCTTAGGATACGTTTGCACTAGGAGATGGAACTCCCAGCTGCAGTGTAGACGTGACCGCAATCAGTGGGGCAAGCAGGGTGTATTGTAAAGCAAGTGTAAATCCAAGCAGGATCCAACTTAAGGCTTTGCTCTTTAAGTTAATGATCCATAGTCTCAAGGCTTGTCTCTGCCGTTGGCTTTCTCATGCACCATTACCCTCACACATACACTTTGCTCTGTACCCCCAGGATTCTGCAGTTTGCTCCAAATTGCGTTGTTGATTGATCCCACTGGGTTGGAGTTTCCGCCTGTTTTAATGAGTTCTTTGTTCTTAGCCCAGCATCCCCGAGGGAGTTAACCAGAACCTTGGGCCTGCAGGAGGGTGGGCAGGATGCTAATCTCTAGAAGGGAAGCTTCCGACTCCCATTTGTGGCTCTAACCCCAGCTGCCTCATTAGCGGCACTCCCAGTTAATTGCCTGAGGCCTCCCGTTGAAGGAAAACGACTTTCCTTTGTCTGAGTTGGACAGCAGAATTGCTGTCTGAGTGTGATTGGTTCTAGTAAAGCTCTTCCAGTGGACAGAAATCACTGGGGTCTACTCCTTTCATAAAGCGTGAGCGATGGACCCTCATGTAACTGGCCCTGGGGCCCATCTGCCCGAGCATTTGTGTGGGTTTCCTGCATGCAGGCTTGGTCCTTCATGGTACACACCCATTCCAGAACTGGTTGGCACCTCAGACGCTCAAGGTCCCTGTGTGGCCTCTTGCAGCCAAAGGGGCTAAGAACTTTGAGGGCAGTGGGCTAACCAATGGCTCCATCAGTACTAGGCGTGGCTATACAGGGCCACATCCCTGGCTAATGTAAACTGCCCTGACGCAAAGCTGGAGAAACTCAGTGGAGAAGCAGAACCTAAGCCTGTGATCTCACACACTCTGGTGTAAATCAGGAGTAACTCTACTGGAGTCAATGTGGCTGGTTCTGTTCTCTCTCAGCTCATTGTAAATCAGGAGTGATTCCACAATGCAGCTCCACAGTATGAGTGAGAGGAGAATGGGGCCCCACTGTTCTGACCAGGCCGCAGTTTACGCCAACATTTCATACACGAGCCAAGGGACAGGGGACATGGCACAAGAGGCAGGAGGCTGTAGAAGCAGGCCCATGCATGCAGCGGTGGGAATCATAAGGGAGAGAAGGGTTCTTTCCTCAGGCATGGCTTCCATTCCAGCCCTGGCTGCGAGGGGGAAAAAGCCATTGCTGGCTGGCAGCAATTTGGTGACCCCCTGTGAACTGAGCAGGCAGGTCTGTGCACACAGGGCTCCACAAATACAGCCCAGCCCTGGAGTCAGCTGGTAAAGGGAAGCTTGCCTTGCTCAGATATCAATACACCTATTGTGTGATAAGCAGAGGGGTTCAAGGTCACAATGGACTCTGAGATGGTGGTGTAAATCCAGAGTCATACCAATAGATCCCTAGTGTTTTGCTGCAGTGATTATGCTCTAGGGATATTGTGCCTGATCATCTTTCTCCCACCTGTGACTCAGAAATTGCTCCACTGAAGTCAGGGCCTGAATCCTGCCTTCAGATTCCTCAGTGGTTGAGTCTCTGTGGCATCTTGAACAGGTGCATATAGCTTAGAAAAGTGAGGCTGAAATACTTCCAGCCAGACTGGGAGCTCAGCTGCATTGGTTCAAGTTGGGAGTTACTCCACCGAAACTGGTGCAAGAAAGAGCATAACCTGTCCAGGTTGGATGATTGGATGGCTCCAATCATTGTAACATCTGAGCACCTCACAATCTGTAACAGAGCTGATCCTCACACATCCCTGGGAGGTAGGTAAGTGCTGTTATCTCCATTGTACAGATGAGAAAAACTGAGAGATGGAGCAACTTCAGTGATTTGCCCACATAGACAGAAGGAACGTGGGGAAAGGCTGGAAATTGGACCCACAGATGTTGCACCCTGAACCAGTGCCCAATCCACTAAACTACCTTTCCCATCCAAATCAGGCCTTGTTATTTGCACTGGGTCCCATTTGGCAGCCACTTTGTCCCAGTGTAAATCATCACAATCTGCAAAGCATGGGAGAGTCTGTCCTGATTAGCTCTAGTGCAAACAGTCAAGATACCCCAGCTTTACAGCAGGGTAACCGAAGGCCAAATATAGCCTGGAGTGGATCCACTGACACTAATGGAGCAAGGCAGATTGACACCAGCTCGGAATCTGGCCCCTATACTTTAAGGATTGTCATCTGGCTTGAATCCACTGGGCTGTTTCCTTGCACATTTCGAGTTCAGCAGCCTGACTCATGTTACATTGGTATAAATGCAAGGAGAATTCAGCTTTAAGACTATTTACATAAATAAAGAGAAAGTTAAGGGGTGACTTGATTAAAGTCTATAAGTACCTACATGAGGAACCAATATTTGAAAATGGGCTCTTCAATCTAGCAGAGAAAAATATAATACAATCCAATGGCTCGAAGTTGACACTACATATAGTGCTGCCTTGCCTAGTTTTCCTCACAATAAAACTGCAGTCCCTTGTCTTCACGGTGTTTTTATTTCACAGTAGCTCACACAGATTAGTTACCCCTTGGCATAATAAATCCACTTCCACAAGAAGCTCCCACGCCAGCATAGCACTGTTCACATTGGTGCTTAGTTCGGTGTAACTTACAATGCTTGTGGGGGGGAGGCTGCTTATTCGCACCCCTGAGGTATGTAAGTTGTACCGAAGTAAGTGGTAGTGTAGACCTGGCCTAAGGGAGAATGGTGGCACCAGTATACTTGGCTGGACTACATCTCCCATAGGGCATGAGAGTTGTGATGCATGGTGCAATTCAAGCCGCTGGATCCACTTTACATTGTGGGAGATGTANGCAGTGTGCTAATCTCTAGAAGGGAAGCTTCCGACTCCCAGTTGTGGCTCTAACCCCCAGTTGCCTCATTAGCGGCACTCCCAGTTAATTGCCTGAGGCCTCCCGTTGAAGGAAAAGGACTTTCCTTTGTCTGAGTTGGACAGCAGAATTGCCATCTGAGTGTGATTGGTTGTAGTAAAGCTCTTCCAGTGGACAGAAAGCACTGGGGTCTACTCCTTTCATAAAGTGTGAGCGATGGACCCTCATGTAACTGGCCCTGGGGCCCATCTGCCCGGGCATTTGGGTGGGATTCCTGCATGCAGGCTTGGTCCTTCTTGGTACACACCCATCCCAGAACTGGCTGGCACCTCAGATGCTCAATGGCTCCTGTGTGGCCTCCTGCAGCCAAAGAGGCTAAGAACTTTGAGGGCAGTGGGCTAACCAATGGCTCCATCAGTGCTAGGCGTGGCTATACAGGGCCACATCCCTGGCTAATGTAAACTGCCCTGATGCAAAACTGGAGAAACTCAGTGGAGAAGCAGGGCCTAAGCCTGTGATCTCACACACTCTGGTGTAAATCAGGAGTGACTCTACTGGAGTCAATGTGGCTGGTTCCGCTCTCTCTCAGCTAATTATAGATCAGGAGTGATTCCACAATGCAGCTCCACAGTATGAGTGAGAGGAGAATGGGGCCCCAGTGTTCTGACCCAGCCGCAGTTTACACCGACATTTCATGCACGAGCCAAGGGACAGGGGACATGGCACAAGAGGCAGGAGGCTGTAGAAGCAGGCCCACGCATGCAGTGGTGGGAATCATAGGGGAGAGAAGGGTTCTTTCCTCGGGCATGGCTTCCATTCCAGCCCTGGCTGCGAGGGGGAAAAAGCCATTGCTGGCTGGCAGCAATTTGGTGACCCCCTGTGAACTGAGCTGGCAGGTCTGTGCACACAGGCCTCCACAAATACAGCCCAGCCCTGGAGTCAGCTGGTAAAGGGAAGCTTGCATTGCTCAGATATCAATACACCTATTGTGTGATAAGCAGAGGGGTTCAAGGTCACAATGGACTCTGAGATGGTGATGTAAATCCAGAGTCATACCAATAGATCCCTAGTGTTTTGCAGCAGTAATTATGCTCTAGGAATATTGTGCCTGATTGTCTTTCTCCCACCTGTGACTCAGAAATCACTCCTCGATGCCTGGGTTTCTGTGGCATCCTGAGTAGGTGCATATAGCTTAGCATAGTGAGGCTGAAATACTTCCAGCCAGACTGGGAGCTCAGCTGCGTTGGTTCAAGTTGGGAGTTACTCCACCGAAACTGGTGCAAGGAAGAGCTATCCAGGTTGGATGATTGGATGGCCCCAATCATTGTAACATCTGAGCACCTCACAATCTGTAACAGAGCTGATCCTCACACATCCCTGGGAGGTAGGCAAGTGCTGTTATCTCCATTGTACAGATGGGGAAAACTGAGAGATGGAGCAGCTTCAGTGATTTGCCCACACAGACAAAAGGAACATGGGGCAAGGCTGGAAATTGGACCCACAGATGCCGCACCCAAAACTAGTGCCCAATTCACTAAACTACCTTTCCCATCCAAATCAGGCCTTGTTATTTGCACTGGGGGCCATTTGGCAGCAATTTCATCCCAGTGTAAATCATCACAATCTGCAAAGCATGGGAGAGTCTGGCCTGATTAGCTCTAGTGCGAACAGTCAAGACACCCCAGCTTTACAGCAGGGTAACCGAAGGCCAAATATAGCCTGGAGTGGATCCACTGACATTAATGGAGCAAGGCAGATTGACACCAGCTGGGGATCTGGCCCCTATACTTTAAGGATTGTCATCTGGCTTGAATCCACTGGGCTGTTTCCTTGCACATTTCGAGTTCAGCAGCCTGACTCATGTTACACTGGTATAAACCCGAGGAGAATTCAGCTTTAAGACTATTTACATTAATAAGGAGAAAGTTAAGGGGTGACTTGATTACAGTCTATAAGTACCTATATGAGGAACCAATATTTGAAAATGGGCTCTTCAATCTAGCAGAGAAAAATATAACACAATCCAATGGCTGGAAGTTGACGCTACACATAGTGCTGCCTTGCCTAGTTTACCTCACAATAAAACTGCAGTGCCTTGTCTTCAAGGTGTTTTTATTTCACAGTAGCTCACACACATTAGTTACCCCTCGGCATAGTAAACCCACTTCCACAAGAAGCTCCCACGCCAGCATAGCACTGTTCACATTGGCGCTTAGTTCGGTGTAACTTACATCGCTTGGGGTGGAGTGGCTTATTCGCACCCCTGAGGAATGTAAGTTGTACCGAAGTAAGTGGTAGTGTAGACCTGGCCTAAGGGAGAATGGTGGCACCAGTATACTTGGCTGGACTACATCTCCCATAGGGCATGAGAGTTGTGATGCATGGTGCAATTCAAGCCGCTGGATCCACTTTACATTGTGGGAGATGTAGTCATCCAGAGAACTCAGCCCATAGGCGACAAAAGGAGCTTGAACTACATAAGTCAATGTGCTAGGGAAATGGTGGTTTTTTTTATTGTTATGTTATTTGAAATAAAATAACGTGGACATTTTTTTAAAAAAAATGAGATATAACAATTTGAGTGGAACTGCCCACCCAATATTTTTTTTAAATATTTTCCTGATAGAATTTATTTTTTTTTTATTGGCAAAATTTTAAATTTTCCCCTGTGTCACAGGGCGATCACAGCTGTAGTGCCCTCCAGCAGCAGGCCATGGCAGAACAGCTGCACCTGCCTCCGTTTCCCTCCTTTATAGTCCCCATTGACTCCACAACAGGCTCTCTTGCTTAAATATTACCTCTCCTTGGGGGCAGTTTATTACCAGAACTTTGTTCAAATGCTTCCCCCCAAAAAACCGGAACATAAATGCATTTCTTACATCCAATGTATGCAGTCCTTAAAACCCCCGCTCTTTAGGGTGGCCACTGACACATCCCCAAATACAGGACATACCCATTATTGTCCCAACTGCTGACTGCATGACAGTCTGGCTTAAACTGGGCAAAAGGCCTGCCTATCACTCTTCTCAACATGAATGCCCTCCACCCCTCTGCTGAGGGTGCTTCAGATCTGCAGTGTGGAGATACTGGTGGGTAAGCCCCTTGGCTGCTATCCAGACATCAGCCTGCCCCAGCTCTCTTGGTCCAGCAGCTCTCTCTGCTGCTGCTCCTGCCTTTAATCCTCTCCACCCTCTGGCCCCGACTCTCTGGCTGGAGGACACCAGGCAGCAAAACTTTCTTGCTGCTCTTCAGCGTTCCCCCTAGAGAAAAAATGACCTACATCTTCCTTCAGGGTCTCGTGGCAGGTAGGAATGGCTGTGTAGCAAAGAGATATTCTAGGAGATAGGATGAGCTATCCTGAAGGAGGACCCCCTAGGAGGGGTTTTTCGCCATCCTCTGCAGCATAGGGCACTTGCAGGTTAAACTAGAGCAAATGGAGGATTCTCTGTAACCTGAAATCTTTAAACTATGATTTGCAGATGTCAGTAACTAAGCCAGCGGTTAGGGGTCTGTTTCAGGAGTGAGTAGGTGAGGTTCTGTGGCCCGCAATGTGCAGAAGGTGAGACTAGATGATCATGATGGTCCCCTCTGGCATTAAAGTCTATGAGTCCATGAGTCTATAACCTATATCGAATGGAAAGTTTCCTTATTTGGGGAGAGTTTGGATCTTACATCCTAGACCAGATCCTCCAGTGATGTACATCAGTGGTGGTCCATTAACTTCCCTAACATTTCAGCCTCTACAACTCAAGATAAAGGATAATTCCATCAGCTGATAACCATATAAGATCCTTATGTTTGTGGGGATGGATAGCTAGCTAGCTAGTTACATTGATTGATTGATTGATTTTCTACAGTGTCTCTCAGTCTAGCATGTAAGTCCTCAATAATTCAGCCAATGTTAGAAGTTTGATTGCCTTGAGAGTTAATATTGCCAACAAACGAAATGTTCTCTTAATTAAGTCCCCCATCACATTAACTAATATATCCAATGGTAGGTGCATCAAAGGAAGATGACGTCTTCCTTTACAGGGGATATAAATATCAAAGGATTCAGTATTCCCTTTACAAATCCTTGTAGAATGAAGAAAAGCTATCCTACGTATTGTTTTAGTTTTCTTTACTGAGGGGGGAAAAAGTACATGACAGGTTCTGGAGAAAATGTAGGCAATTAGAAAATGACAATGTGAAGAGGAGATGTCACAGCATCAGTCTAGNCTATGTTATATGCAGCTGTGCTAATCCATTGAGAGAAGAGAGCATGAGGTCGCTATTAAGGTTCTGCAAGTTGAGTGAAGCTGGGGTATGTATTGATTTCAGGCTTCTGTTGGAGATCGATCTGAAAGACTTATAGAATGTCGGAATGAATTATTAACAATGTTGTATGTAATGTGATGATAGCAAGGAATACGGAAGATTTTTCTATCAATTCTGGTTTCAATGCTTTTAGGTCCCGGTTGGTGAGAAGTGCCCTGACACAACCTGAAGTGTCACTAAGCCTATTTTTTTATTGTGTTTGTTATTACAAGAGCTGCTCTGAATGTTTTTCCTCTACCAAAAGTTTTCAGTTTTCATTGAAATACTTACTATAGCACTGGAATCAAGGCTCAGGGTCACATTGTGTTAGGCTCTGTGTGAAAACAAGAAAGAAAGGTCTCCTGATGAGTTCAAGGGGGATTTTTTTAACTAAGGTTAGAGGAGAAAAACTGGAAGCTGGCATTGAGAGGAGACTGGAAAAGGAAACATGAAGCTGGGAGGTAAATTGGGACTAACTGGGCAATAAACTAGTGCTGAGAGTTGGGAGGGAGACTACATGTGCAAAGAGAGTAGGAGTGGATGCCAGAGAAGGACATGAAGGGAAGGGGGGATATTGCTAGTCAGTAGGTGTGGGGGAGACCGAGATCATATGAGCAGCTGAGGAGATACTGGGACTAACAGAGCAGGGAGACTGGGGCTGAGAACCAGTAGAACAGGCTGGAGGAGGCAGAATAGAGAAATCCAATGAGGATTCTGGGTGAAAGGGCAGAACCAGCATTGGCTGGGCAAAGAGAAAGGCAGAAGAAATGAGATGGGGGACAGGGGGAAGATAGTGAGATTGGATGAGGATCCTGGAGAGGGAGACTGGGACTGGGAGCTAGTGGGAAAGGGGAACTTAGACAAAGGGTTGAGCGAAACTGGTTTTGGTAGGAGACTGGACTGGGCTGAGAAGCCTGAGGAGAGGGGATTTAGACTGGCTTGATGAGGAGAATAGGATGAGACAAAGAGCCAGACTTGGGGAAACGTCAGGACTGGGACAGGGAGAGGTTGGGGCAGAAGAAAAATCCCTCATCTCCAGTGCTGTGAAAACAAATTCACTGATGATTGTGAAGCGCTCAGATACTATAGTGGTGGGCACTACAGGAAAGTCCCTGGGGGAATTAATTCTCTCTCCAGAGCAAGATTAGAACTGTGTGCAGTAAACAAGTCTTGTGGTCACTCATTGAACAATAAAGACAAAACAAAATATTGAATAACGGTCCAGTAAGTGAGCTCCATCCATCCTGTGCACTGGATGAGGGAGAGGTACTGTTGAAATAATAATATGTGATCAGATTGTTAAAGACTCTATCACAATTAGCCCTGGCAGAAAATTCAATTTTAATATAATCTCTTTGAATAATATCAATGTTTATTTATAAGCCTTTTTTCAATTGTTATCAATTTTAAATTTTCACAGTTATGTGAAATAATAGAGGCTCAAAGAAAGGAGCTTAGACACTCAGTATGTAATGACAGAACACATTCAGATATGAAAAGTTAAAGCTTTATAACCACTAAAATGCAAATTGTGAGTGTCCCATTTCAACGTGTACAAAAAAATATATCCTTAAATCAAACTCTAGCAGGTTCTCAAGCAGCGTTTTTCTGACTTTGCCTGTCTGTAAATTGTAATGGTTATTGATGGAAATGTTTTTTCATCAGTGTGTGTGTTTGCTGTGGAGTACCTCTAAAAATCCAGTCAGTCCACATCTAATCATAATGTGCAAGTACCGAGAGGTGAATGAAAGTTGTACGGGCAAATTTAATCCTGGCATTTCCTAACTTTGAGAGAGACAGAGTTATGCTCTAATTCAGTCACAAACTCTTGGGCTTGATGCACACTAAATCCTCGTCTGGCTCCCTTCTAGCCTTAAAATAAAGGACTGTGTGCACTGAGGGCCACATTTCACCACACTAGTTCATATCTAGTATTTCTTCACTCCACAGGGAGACCCATGGATCTCAGTGAGTAAGATCATGATCAGGGCCAGTGCAACCATTTAGTCGACCTAGGCGGTCGCGTAGGGCACTGGAATTTGGGGGGCTCCATTTTCTTTGGCAGTGACCGCAGCGGCCGGATCTTCGTCCGCCCTGGTCGCCGCCGGCATTTAGGCGGAGGGAGCTGGTGCAGGGGAGCATGGGAAGGGCTGCCTGCAGCAAGTGGTGGGGGGGGCAGCATGCAGGGGAACTCCCTGCCCCAGCTCACCCCTGCCCCACCTCCTCCCCGAGCATGCTGTGGCTGCTTCACTTCTCTCGCCTCCCAGGCTTGCGGTGCCAATCAGCTTAGGCGCTGCAAGCCTGGGAGGTGGGAGAAGTGAAGCAGCCACGGCGTGCTCGGGGTGCTCATGCTTGTGTATGGATCAGGGGTGAGCTGGAGTGGGCGGGGTGCCTCAGGTTGGAGGGTGGGGGTTGGGGAGCTGCTGCCAGGGTGTGCCTCAGAGGGAGGGTGCAAGGTGGAAGTTTCTCCTAGGGCTCGAAACTTCCTTGCACTGGCCCTGATCATGATAAGAGTAGCAGAATCTTGACCTCTATGGGAAAATTCCCCTCTTGTAAATAATTGATATATGAGAAAGTTAATAAATTGGCATTCCTCTGCAGAAAAGTCAAAATTTCTGAAAGAACTTCTGGAGATTTATTAAGAAGAAATTTAATGACATTTCCTGGGGCTCAGTCCACTTTTACCTAATGCAAGGGGAGACTTGCATTCATTTTCAATAGAAGTGAGCTACAAATGGGGCTTGTAGCCTGTTTTATACTCCTTAGGCATTTTATTTTTATTTTAATGCGTATCTCATTACTTTTCCCAAGGAAATGGAGACAAAGAAAGAGAGAAACCACACAGCACTGACGGAATTCATCCTACTGGGGTTTGGAAGTGGTCTGGCACCTCATGTAGTTCCCTTTTTGGTGTTTCTGGTGATTTACATGACAACTGTGCTGGTAAACACCATTATGGTCTTCCTCATTAGAGTCAGCTCTCGCCTTCACACCCCCATGTACTTCTTCCTCACGAATCTCTCACTCTTAGACCTATGCTACTCCTCCACCATCGCTCCCAAAGCCATGATGAGCTTCCTAGCAGGCAGCAAAACCATTTCCTTCATTGGATGTGCCACCCAATTCTTCTTCTTCGGTCTCTTTGCTGCTACCGAGGCGTTCATCCTGGCAGCCATGGCGTATGATCGATACACTGCCATCTGCAACCCACTCCTGTATCCCATTGCCATGTCCAAGCAGGTTTGTGTTCAGCTGCTGGTGGGTTCCTATGTTTGCAGTGGTGTAAATTCCATGGTGCAAACAGTCTTTACCTTTACACTGTGCTTCTGTGGGTCCAATGAGATCGATCACTTCTTCTGTGACATTCCACCCCTGCTAAGCCTCTCATGCACCAACACAGACATCAATGAACTGGTGATGTTCACTTTATCCGGCCTCATCATCGTGAGCACTTCCATGGTCATTCTCGTCTCCTATGCCTACATTATCTCCGCCATCCTCAAGATTCGCTCTGCTGAGGGCAGACGCAGAGCCTTCTCCACCTGCACCTCCCACATGATGTCTGTGAGTTTATTTTATGGCACTGTTACCTTTATGTATACCCAGCCCAGTCCGCTATCTGCTCCAGCTCAGAGCAAAGTGGTGTCTGTGTTTTATACTCTGGTCATCCCTATGTTGAATCCCCTCATCTACAGCCTGAGGAACAAGGATGTGAAAGAAGCTTTGGGAAGAACCATCAGCTCAGTGTTTCTAAAATGAACCTTCTGTCTGAACATTGAGCTAAATAATCCTTTGGGTTATGGAAAGATGAGTACAATAATAGTCATAATTTAATCTATCTATCTATCCCCATGCACCCCCTCTAACTTTCTATCAATTTACCTATATATCGATCTAAGCTAGCAGTTCCCATTTGTATTTGTCTCTCTCTCTAAATTTGTACACCACTCCCAACACTGGTGTATGCCATTATAAGAATGATTTAAAAAATAAATACATCAACCCTCTGTGTTTCTATGTTACATTTTTTCACACTGTTATCTATTCCTCTACCTTAGAAATTCATCTGATTTGGAAATATAGATTCAAACACCTGTGAACCTTGGGGAGTGTTTGAGATCTGTGTCGGAATTTCACCACTGGTCTATCAGCGCTGATCCACACACTGGAACTCTAGAATACTCCCTTGGCTTAATGTGTGTGTGTGTGTGTGTGTGTGTGTGTGTGTGTGTGTGTGTGTGTNATATTGGAAACCTACGGACCCTTATACTTACCTACATGCCTCCAGCTTTCATCCAGACCACACCACACGATCCATTGTCTACAGCCAAGCTCTATGATGCAATCATATTTGCTCCAACCCTTCAGACAGAGACAAACACCTATAAGATCTCTATTAAGCGTTCTTACAACTACAATACCCACCTGCTGAAGTGAAGAAACAGATTAACAGAGCCCCAAAAAAACCACATTTGTAAGTTGCACTTTCAGGTCAAAGAGATGGCACCACAGTACTTGTATGAGGTTAACTGAAAAATACTATTTCTTTTGTTTATCATGTTTACAGTGCAGATATTTCTAATAAAAATAATATACACTTTGATTTCAGTTACAATACAGAATACAATATATATGAAAATTTAGAAAAACATCCAAAATATTTCAATCAGTATTCGATTGTTTAACAGTGCGATTAAAACTGGGATTAATCTCAATTAATTTTTAAATCGTTTTTAATTTTTTTGAGTTAATCACATGAGTTAACTGCAATTAATTGACAGCCATACTATTGATTAATATGAGCAGACTGCTGCAATATGGTGATGTGGGTCTCTGCCTAGCAGAGAAAATCATCATATCATTAATGCAACTTTTTCAATTTAATGCAGCTCAAATCAGTGATAAAATAAAATCATTTGTCTCAGAGATTGCAAAACAGAAAAATCTGAGTGGTATTTATATAAATTACAGATATACAGTAACCCCCTCTGGAAGTCTCCTTTAAAATCTCTGCACCTGCATGTTCTAAAAGGGTTAAAAAAAAGTGAGACATTATGGACTCAATTTCAAAAGGCATCTGCTTCTCTGTCCATAAGATTTTTAAATACAGGATTCCCCGGCAAATTCCAACGGCACTGAAAATTCAAAGCTTTCTGACACTTAATGATATATTTTTTTCTTTTGTTTTTCTTGAATAAACCATTCTGTTTATATTCCCATTCTTTTTCCTGGCTAATCACTATTCTCTGATGCAACAGCATGTATGGTTTTGCTATCCCTTCATCATCATTCTCCTTCAGCAACATCCTCCAAATGAATGAAAGGGCATCCAACTCTGACATGGCTGAATGGAATATGAGAAAAGAAACTGCGAAATGTGGAGGCTTATTTTCCTCTGCTTAAATCAGAAAAATATTGTCTCTGGACTAGAGAATTGTTGAATGACTAGCAAGAGGGTTTTACGATTATTATTTATTTTATTTATTTTTCTTCTCCCAAATTTTCCTCTAGAGAAACCACATGGAAAATGTAGAGTGGAGAAATGAAACGACCATCACAGAATTCATCCTATTGGAATTTGGAGATCTCCAAGGACTGCAGACCCCTCTCTTCTTGCTGTTCCTAGTGATCTACATTGTTACCATGGCTGGGAACATTCTCATTGTGGCCCTAGTTGTGACTGATCGGCAGCTTCACACCCCCATGTACTTCTTCCTGGGGAACTTGTCCTGCCTGGAGACCTGCTACATCTCCACCATCCTGCCCAGGATGCTGACCAGTTTCCTGACTGGGGACAGAGCCATTTCCTTTAGCGGCTGCATCACACAACTGTCCTTCTTTGTATTCATGGTGACTGCCGAGTGTTTACTCTTATTACTCATGTCTTATGACCGCTACTTAGCAATATGCAATCCCTTGCATTATGCAGCACTTATGAGCAGGAGGGTTTGCATCCAGATATTGTCTGGCTCTTGGATAATTGCCTTCTCTTGCAGCACTGTGATAACTTTTATGATGGTCGGGTTAACATTCTGTGGTCCCAACAAAATTGACCATTTTTTTTGTGATTTCTCTCCGATGCTCAAACTCTCCTGCAGTGACACCAGCCTGATTGAACTGGTGGATCTAATCCTGTCATTTGCAATTATACTTCCTACCCTCCTGTTAACCCTGACGTCCTATGTTTGCATCATTGCCACCATTCTGAGAATCCCGTCCATCACTGGGAGGCAAAAGGCCTTTTCCACCTGCTCCTCTCACCTCATTGTAGTTGCTACTTTCTATGGATCACTCATTATTATTTACATGGCACCAAAAGCTGGCACTGCAGGAGACCTGCGCAAAGTGTTCTCTGTCTTCTACACCGTCCTGACACCCTTGGTCAATCCTCTCATCTACAGCCTGAGAAACAAGGAGGTCAAAGAGGCCTTGAAGAAAGCTGGAGGCAAATTGGCTGCTTTGATAAGAGGATGAATGAAATTCCTGTGGTCTCTCTTTTAGACTGAGTTGATCCCCATTTTGTCCTTTGACTCACTGAAGAAAATGGCATCACACGTGGACTGGGTGTGGGTGGTAGAATATCTCCCCTACTGAAGTTAAAATCAATTGAGGGTACTTCCATTTGCTCCTACTCTTTCACCACATCCAACAAAAATTTCTTGTCCTTATTTTCAAAGCCACAATTACCAGCCCCTTTTCCTGTCCAACCTATCCTCACAAGGCCAGCTCCCACCTTCCCTTTGCCAGTGATGAAACCCTGGATCTCTCAGTTCTCTGCTTCTTCAACCAGAACCTCAGCAAGAACTTGAGCTGTTATGGACCTTGGCCACCTAACTGTCATTAATTCCTATAAAAATCTTAGCAAGAATTGTTTGATAGTCCCTCTTTTGTTTTTCTATAACACTGCTAAATTTAACAGTAATCCTGCTCCTTTGCCACTAACTTCCTGTGGAATATAGAGTCCTGAATACTCTAATGGTACATCTTCACTGCACGCTTCTTTTGGTGGTGTGTAGAGCATATACATGGGTAGTCCCCACTCCCAGCATACGTATAAATAATGATGTAGACAGAGACACACTGCTTAGGTGAATAAAGACATGCCAGTATAGGCTCGATATTTATGTGAGTACATATCCTATATGACTTTCTACACATCCAAGCTGTGGCCTCTTGCCCATTCTGCTATTTTTAGCAGTGTAGTTAGGGATGGCTCTAAGCACCAGAATACCAAGTATGCACTTGGGGTGGCACTTCTGAACGGTGGCAGCTTTGCTTCGGCGGCGATACTCCAGCTTCTTTTTTTTTCCGCTTGGGACAGCAAAAAAACAAGAGCCGATCATGAGTGTAGTGTCCCTCTTCCTTCCTGCTATGGGGGCCTCTTCCCTCTGCAGGAAAAGACTACAGAAGTGGGGAAACAGTCCATCAGCTTTCCGCTGCGATAGCCTTTCACTTTCCCATGTAGCTTATGCAGTAGTGTGGACACAGTGTGGTTTCTATTTCCTTGACACTAGTGTGTAGTGTAGACATAGGAGGACAAGATGTCCGAATTTTATAGAGACCGACCCAATATTTTGGATTTTCTTATATAGGTACCTATTACCCTCCACACTCTGTCCCGGCTTTTCATGTTTGCTATCTGCTCGCTCTATGGAGACATAGCCTCAGTTCAGACCTGTGGAGCTTAGAGCCTCTTCAGCACTCATGATTCTCATTATCCAAACACTGTTTTTCCAGTTCACTTGGATGTCCCCTGAGATTCTTGGAAAATTGAAAATTGAAGTTCATTTGTGACCATCGTTCAGTTTCAGGTACACTCTTCACTTTTCCACTCATCACAGTTTTGAGGTAGTGTCCCTAGGAATGTGCTGTTATGCCAGTATCCCACATCTAAGCACGCATGGGGAACTGAATGGACTTAAGGCAGACATTGGTAGCATCATTGGTAGGTTCACATCTCAGTGATGGTCATAAACACAAGACACTACTATAAATAAACTCTATTCTTTCCACACGGAAGAACTTGAGCAACATCTACAGGAAGTTCTACCGTATCCCTTATACTCTGGGGAACTGCTCTGTCTGCGAGTAGAACTGGCTGGGAATTTTCCATAAAAATGATTTTTCCATGGGATACGCACTTTCTGAAAAATTCAAATTTTCCATGGTGTCAGAGGGTCCCCACAGCAAACCAGTCACTGTGTTTCAATAAGCCGATGTCTGTGCTCTACACCGTGCCAACTCCTGTGGAGAACCCCATCATATACAGCCTGAGAAACAAGGAGGTCAAGGTAGATCTGAGAACACTTTTTGAGTAGGAGATTCTAGTGGTTTATGGGCCTTTTTCTGGCCTTGTTCCCAAGGATGAATTTCCCTGTTTTTGAGCTGTAAAGGGAGTAGCCATTTGAAGTTGGAAGGACTGTTTGCAGACCCTGAGCCAAATGGTCAGTTTGTGTAAAAACCCAGAGCTCCACTGACTTCCCTGTAGCTAAACAGCTGATGAAGTGACCCAATGTTTTTTCCAGGAGTCAACCAGTCTGCCCAATTTGCGATGCAAGAAATGATCAACTATTCTTAACTAATTGTCCTGTTGGGCACAACAGCTATACTCCAGAGTGACTCCAGGAAAGTCAGCAGAGTGGCTCCTGATTTGCAAAAGTGTGTGTATGCAAGGAGAATCACACCCTCTCAATCCAAATAAGCAGGCAGCACTGCTCATGTCTTTACCATATTCCTGAGTCTTAGGGATTTCCTTAGCTCCCTGAGATGTCTCTGCTGTCTTCCACTTCCTGAATCTCTCCATTTACAACGTTCTGTATGTCAGCGCATGGAAAATGGCTGATATAAGAGTAACAAAAATCTATTTTTTGTAAGTACCTGTGTGACCCTATCACCATTGTATCTTAGTGTCCCATAAATATTAATGTTTTTGTCCTCACAACACCTTTGTGATGTAAGAAAGTGTTATGATCCCCATTGTCCCAATGGGGAAACTGAGGCAGAGGGCGAGAGATGGACTATCCCAAGTTCACACAGTCTGTATAAAAGCAGCCACTTGAATTAGAGAGACATTATTTTACTTCTCTATTTGGTGCTGATGTGACCACTGCTGGAATATTTTACTTCTCTATTTGGTGCTGATGTGTCCACAGTTAAATTGGAGAGGGTTCAAAGAAGAGCCACAGCAGTTATTAAAGGATTAGAAAACCTGTCTTATAGTGATAGACTGACAGAGCTCAATCTACTTAGCTTAACAAGGAGAAGGTTAAAGGGTGACTTGATTACAGTCTATAAGTACCTACATGAGGAACCAATATTTGAAAAAGGGTTCTTCAATCTAGCAGAGAAAAACATAACACAATCCAATGGCTGGAAGTTGATGCTACATATAGTGTTGCCTTCCCTAGTTTACCTCACAATAAAACTGCAGTGCCTTGTCTTCACTGTGTTTTTATTTCACAATAGCTCACACACATTACTTACCCCTCGGCATAATAAATCCACTTGCACAAGAATCTCTCAAGCAACATAGCACTGTCCACAGTGGCACCTAGTCGCACCCCTGAGGGATGTAAGTTGTATGGAAGTAAGTGGTTGTGTAGACCTGGCCTAAGGGAGAATGATGGCACCAGTATACTTGGCTGGACTATACCTCCCATGATGCATGATAGTGGAGACTCCCCTGATACATGGTACAATTCAAATCACCAGATCCACTTTGCATTATGGGAGATGTAGTCCTCCAGAGAATTCAGCCCATAAGCGACAAAGAGGGCTTGAACTACATAAGTCAATGTGCTAGGGAAATTCTGTGTTTTTTATTTTTAAATTATTTGATATAAAACATTGTAGACAACTTTTAAAAAAAATATTACAATTTGAGTGGACCTGCCCACTCAACATTTGTTAAAATTATTTTCCTGATAGAAAATGGTTTTTTTGATTGGCAAAATTTGAAATTTTCCCCTGTGTCACAGGGCGGTCACACCTGTAGTGCCCTCCAGCAGCAGGCCATGGCAGAACAGCTGCACTTGGCTCAGTTTCCCTCTTTTATAGTCCCCATTGACTCCACAACAGACTCTCTTGCTTAAATATTACCTCTCCTTGGGGGTGGCTTATTACCAAAACATTGTTCAAATGATTCCCAATAAAAATCCGGAACATAAATCCGTTTCTGACACCGAGTGCATGTAGTTCTTAAAAACCCCGCTCTTTAGGGTGGCAACGGACACATCCTCAAATACAGAACATTCCTTTGATTGTCCCCACTGCTGTCTGCATGATCCTGCTCCTCCCCCCATGAAGTTGTACGCGCAGTGGACGCAAGGTGGTGCCACATGGGGGGCATCATGTCGCACATCTTGCTGCTCTGTCCCGCGCTGGCGGTGCGTGTGAAGTCACACCAATGGGGCGGAGTAGCGGGCTCTGCAATGTTACTTTTGCATCTATGATACCAGGCAAAATCACATCTGATTTTATACCTTTACCAGAGGGGGACAAAGCAGGACAGTCCAGCTTAAAACTGGGCAAAAGGTAAGCCCCTTGGCTTCCATCCAGACATCAGCCTGCTCCAGCTCTCTTGGTCAGGCAGCTCTCTCTGCTGCTGCTCCTGCCTTTAATCCTCCCTACCCTCTGGCCCCAGTCTCTGACTGGAGAACGCCAGACAGCAAAACCTTCTTGCTGCTCTTCAGCATTTCTCCTAGGTAAAACTACAGCTTGCTTCAGGGTCACCTGGGAGGTGGGAACGGCTGAGAATTTAATCTCTTGTGTTCATATGACAAACCTCTTTACATCAAACAGACAAACAGAGAGTATGTAATATCCTTGAATTATCTCATATCAAAGCCTATCAGAGGAACAAAAGGGGAGTATCATATGGGCAAGTATTATTTATTGGATGTGGAGAAAGAGTAGGAGCAAATGGAGGTATCCTCAATTCATTTTAACCTCAGTAGGGGAGATATTCTACCACCCACACCCAGTCCAAACGTGATGCCATTTTCTTCAGCAAGTCGAGGGACTGGATAAGGTTCTACTCAGTCTAAAAGAGAGACTGTACAAATTTCATTCACCTCCTTATGAAAGCAGCCAGTTTGCCTCCAGCTTTCTTCAAAGCCTCTTTGACCTCCTTGTTTCTCAGGCTGTAGATGAGAGGATTGACCAAGGGTGTCAGGATAGTATCGAAGACAGAGAACACTTTGTGCAGTTCTCCTGCAGTGCCAGCAGTTGGTATCATGTAACTAACGATGAGTGATCCATAGAAAGTAGCAACTACGATGAGGTGGGAGGAAGAGGTGGAGAACGCCTTGTGCCTCTCGAAGGTGGAGGGGATTCTCAGGATGGTGACAATGATACAAACATAGCACATCAGGGTTAACAGGAATGTAGGATGTATAATTGCAAAACACAGTAACAAATTCACCAGTTTAATCATGCTGGTGTCACTACAGGAGAGTTTGAGCATTGGGGCAAAATCACAAAAGAAATGGTCAATATTGTTGGGGCCACAGAATGTTAATCTGGCCATCAAAAGAGTTATCAAGGTACTAGTAAAGAAGGCCATTGTCCAAGAGCCAGACACTAGCTGTATGCGAACCCAGGTTCTTATAAGTGCTGCATAATGCAAGGGATTGCATATTGCTAAGTAGCAGTCATAAGACATGACTAATAGGAGGAAATATTCGGCAGTCACCATGAGTACAAAGAAGTACAGCTGTGTGATGCAGCCACGATATGAAATGGTTCTGTCTCCAATCAGGAGGCTGGCCAGCATTCTAGGCAGGACAGTGGAGGTGTAGCAGGTCTCCAAGCAGGACAAGTTCCCCAGGAAGAAGTACATGGGGTTGTGAAGGTGCCTATTAGTCACAACTAGCACAAGAGTAAGGATGTTCTCAGCCATGGTTACAATAAAGATCACTAGAAATAGCAGGAAGAGAGGGGTCTGCAGTTCTGAGAGATTCCCTAATCCCAATAGGATGAATTCTGTGATGAATGTTTGATTGTTCCACTCTACATTTTCCATTAGTTTTCTCTAGAGGACAAGAGGGAAAAGAGAAATAATAATAATAATAATCATTAATAGCTTTTAAAAAACCCTGCTAGTCATTTGACTATTCTCTGGTACAGAGAAAATATATTTCTTATTTAGGCAGAGGTAAATATGCATCCCCGGTTCACATTATCTTTTCTCTTCTTCCATTCAGCTGTGTCAGAGTTGGACGCTCTTTCATTCATCTGGAGGATGTTGCTGAAGGTCAATGATCATGGAGTGATAGCAAAACCGTACATGCAGATTAATTTAAGCAGGCTAGGCACCTAAACACGCATAAAAGTCAAAGGGAGTTAGGTGTCTGATCTTCTCCCTTGCTTTTGAAAATCCCTCAAGATGCCTTTCTGCATCTTTAAATACTCCCAAGGGAAACATTTTTACTTTGTTGTTTTTGGACAAAAGGTTGGCATTTTGCACTGAAAACTTTTCTCCAGATGAAAAAGTTTTCATTTTCATAGAATTTTACACAGGGGAAGGGGGGCACATTTTCTGACCAACTCTAGATTTTATTCCATGTTTCTTGTTCTGAGTTTCTTCATTTGATTTGCAAACTCAGCTAAGACATAGTAAATGACAGAGAAGAGTAACACCCTTTTGGTTAATAGGAAGCATAAATCTTACCTGTAAAGCTGCAGTCTCACTAGACTGATGCTGTGACTTCTTCTCTTAGGCTTCTCATTTTCTAACTGCCTGAAGTTTCTCTCAGAACTTTTCACATACTTTCTTTCTCTTAGTAAAGTGAACGAAGACAATTTGTAGGATACATTGATTCATTTTAGTAGCATTTGTAAAGGGAATAATGCATCCTTTTATATAGCCTTCATGTCATCTTCCTTTGAGGCAGTGTAGCGAGGGGGGTCCCCTCCCCTACGCTCCTGAGACAGGGAATAGGCTAGGAACCCTGCAGCCCCGGACAGAGGCCCGGCCGCCTATCCCCGCCCCCAGGAAGTCAAGGGGCGGGACCGGAAGT
>NC_133782.1:34738229-34740500 GCF_003597395.2 Chelonoidis abingdonii
CGCTGCTTGTAGCTCTGCCCCGCACCAAAGGGCCAGAGCCTCTACGCTGCTTGTAGCTCTGCCCCGCACCAAAGGGCCAGAGCCCCTATGCTGCTTGTAGCTCTGCCCCGCACCAAAGGGCCAGAGCCCTTAAACTACTTGTTGCCCTGTCCTGCACGAAAGGGCCGGAGCCCCGAAAACTGTTCGTGCGCCGCCCGGCCCTACCCAAGGGCTCGGACTACCGACTTCATTCACTCAGCCCCTGCGACCAGGAGCTGAGCCCCGGCCAAGGCCTCTACAGGCAGCTACTGCAGGATATTTTAATTAAAGTGATGAGAGACTTAATTAAGACAACATTTAATTTGTTGACAATTTTAACTCTCAAGGCAATCAAACTTCTAACCTTAGCTGAATTATCAAGGGCTTACATACTAGGCCACTGGGTCTCAAACTTTTGTACTGGTGACCCCTTTCACATAGCAAGCCTCTGAGCGCAATTCCCCCCTACACCCCCTTATAAATTGAATGCACTTTTAAATATATTTAACACCTTTATAAATGCTGGTGGCAATGTGGGTTTTGGGGTGGAGGATGACAGCTGACAACACCTGCCCCTGATTTAAGAATCTTCCAACCCCTTGACGGGTCCTGATCCCTAGTTTGAGAACCCCTGTACTAGTTTGAGGAACAGTATAGAAAATCTATCTGTCTGTCTATCTATACAAATGTATAAGAATCTTCTGGAGTTACCAGTTAATGGAGTTATACTTTATATCTGTTTTTTAGAGGCTCAAATGTAAGGGAAGTCAATGAAACACTGCTGACATATATCACTGGAGGATCTGGTCAAGTGTGTAATATCCAAACTCTCCTCCCAAATGGAACCTTTTCATTTGATATAGATTATTTTAGGGTTCCTCCTTCAAGACTGCTCATCTCACTCCCTAGATCATCTCTCCACCACACAGCTATTCCCCAATCCTTTACACACATGTGGGGCAAAGAATCACCTATGTCAGTAACTCAGGAGAATGGTATAAGTCTAGTGACTGACTCTTTTGAGTGCTTCCAATACTCCTTTGGCTGGACTACTCCTAGGGTTCCTTCCTCGTTAATTCCCAGCCCATACCCTAGATCCGCTGTCACCCACTCATTCTCACATCCCTTAATATCATGGCAAAGGTAAGAATCACCTGTCTGAGTGAGGCATCAGAATGGTATAGCCCTGCTGGCTAGCTCCTCCATTCATGAGTGACTCCATTCATGAAGCATCATGCAGAAATTCAGTAATGCTAAGTGCAAAGTACTTCATTTAGGAAGGAAACATTAAATGCAGAACTACAAAATGGGGAACAACTGGCTAAATGGTTGTGCTGCGGAAAAGGAGCTGGGGGGTTGAGTGAGACGGGATGTTGACAATTTGTGTTTAAACAGTTATAAATCTTTAACTTTTTGAATTTCAATGTCTTCTGTCATTAAGTAATTACTGTCTGAACCCTCCCTCCCCCAATTTCACTCAACTGTTAACATCTAACTAAATAAAAACTGAAAAAAAATATGCTTAAATCCCATCATTTTGTGCAGATGCGAAAATTTTACATGTATAAAAATCTAATATGACAAACAAACAAACACTTAAAAACTATGGCCCCAACAGAGATACTGTTTTTATGAGTCATTACAAATATATGTAACCCCCTAACCTTCCTTTTTCCTATGACTGCAGAAGTGTAATTGCCCATTTCATCTTAAATGTTCCCTTGCAACATGTGTTTACCCCTTATGCTACACAATCTGTCCCACCGTTGTATTGAACTCTGACACTCTGATTACATGAAGAACTGAAGAAGAACTCTGTTTAGCTTATGGGATTGTCTCTCTCACTAGCAGAAGTTGGTCTCTCTTAGAAATAAACATTGATATTATCGGCTGAAATGATCAAAAATAAAAAAAAAATAATTTTGCCAAGCCTAATTATATGTGGCAGCTCTTTATCTATGGAAATAGCAACAAAAGTATTACACAACTTAAAAAGTCCTGTGGCACCTTATAGACTAACAGAAGTATTGGAGCATAAGCTTTCGTGGGTGAATACTTACTTCATCAGACACATGTGGTGGAATAAATATGCACGCAAGAATCAGTCTAGAGATAATGAGGTTAGTTCAATCAAGGAGGATGAGGCCCTCTTCTAGCAGTTGAGGTGTGAACACCAAGGGTGGAGAAACTGCTTTTGTAGTTGGCCGGCCATTCACAGTTTTTATTTAATCCTGAGCTGATGGTGTCAAATTT